>NW_024070185.1:104369340-104679626 GCF_014754425.2 Oryx dammah
GTGAGTAGGGTGGTGAGAGTGGGGTGGGGGCAGTGGGGTGGTGAGTAAGGTGGTGAGAGTGGGGGGGGGGGGCAGTGGGTGGTGAGTAGGGTGGTGAGAGTGGGGTGGGGGGCAGTGGGTGGTGATGAACATGTCGCCACCTGTGCCATGCTCCTTTCAATTCTTGTCAGTTTACAAGTTACTCACAAACATGTCATTCACGTTTTATAAAAATGCAGTGCAGTAAATGTTGCTATTATCTTGAGAATACAAATGAGGAAGCAGAGACTCAAAGGTGAACTCATGTATTCCAGGGGAATAACCTGACCCAGAGTCTAGTGCTCTTTCATAACTATTGACCCAGGTCTCACTGATGAGATGGGAAGGTAGGATTAGAACATCCGGAACCACTGGTCACACAGTGTATCTAAATGCCCATAGAGCCAGTGCAATATTGCCTACAAAACAAAATGTATCTTGAAAAGAAAAAAAATTGATTTTCAAAAAATTCTAGGACATGCTACATTCTACAATCACCTCTTAAATTGCTAGGGTATATATCTGGCATTAAAATGTTTAAAGAGGTCTACATTAAATTCTCTTTAGAAGAATTTAACCCAATGTTTCCCCAAAGTGTTGCTATACTGCAGAATCAATGTTCTGTGGAACAAAGTAGGGAACTAATGAGCTAGTTCAGTAGTTAATACAAAGGTCACTGTTAGGAATATCTGCAGTTCCCAATAATTAACTGTCGCTCCTATGCCTGTTCAGTTCAGTTCAGTCACTGTCATGTCTGATTCTTTGGGACCCCATGAACTGAAGCACACCAGGCCTGCCTGTCCATCACCAACTCCTGGAGTTTACCCAAACTCATGTCCATCGAGTTGGTGATACTATCCAGCCATCTCATCCTCTGTCATCCCCTTTTCCTCCTGCCCTCAATCTTTCCCAGATCATGGTCTTTTCAAATGAGTCAGCTCTTCACATCAGGTGACCAAAGTAGTGGAGTTTCAGCTTTAAAATCAGTCCTTCAGGTGAACACCCAGGAATGGTCTCCTTTAGGATGGACTGTTGGGATCTCCTCGCAGTCCAAGGGACTCTCAAGAATCTTCTCCAACACCACAGTTCAAAAGCATCAATTCTTCGGTGCTCAGCTTTCTTCACAGTCCAACTCTCACATCCATACATGACCACTGGAAAAACCATAGTCATAATCTGCTTTTTAATATGCTGTCTAGGCAAAGACATTACTTTGTCAACAAAGGTCTGTCTAGTGAAGGCTATGGTTTTTCCAGTGGTCATGTATAGATGTGAGAGTTGGACTGTGAAGAAAGCTGAGCACCAAAGAATTGATGCTTCTGAACTGTGGTGTTGGAGAAGACTCTTGAGAGTCCCTTGGACTACAAGGAGATCCAACCAGTCCATTCTGAAGGAGATCAGCCCTGGGTTTTCTTTGGAAGGAATGATGCTAAAGCTGAAACTCCAGTACTTTGGCCACCTCATGAGAAGAGTTGACTCATTGGAAAAAACTCTGATGCTGGGAGGGATTGGGGGCAGGAGAAGAAGGGGACGACAGAGGATGACATGGCTGGATGGCATCACGGACTCGATGGGCGTGAGTCTGAGTGAACTCCGGGAGTTGGTGATAGACAGGGAGGCCTGGCGTGCTGCGATTCATGGGGTCACAAAGAGTCGGACACGACTGAGCGACTGAACTGAACTGAACTGAGGTTGGTCACAACTTTGCTTCCAAGGAGTAAGAGTCTTTTAATTTTATGGCTGCAATCACCATCTTCAGTGATACTGGAGCCCAGAAAAATAAAGTCAGCCACTGTTTCCATTGTTTCCCCATCTGTTTGCCATGAAGTGATGGGACCGGATGCCATGATCTTCGTTTTCTGAATGTTGAGCTTTAAGCCAACTTTTTCACTCTCCTCTTTCACTTTCATCAAGAGGCTCTTTAGTTCTTCACTTTCTGCCATAAAGGTGGTGTCATCTGCATATCTGAGGTTATTGATATTTCTCCTGGCAATCTTGATTCCAGCTTGTGTTTCTTCCAACCCAGTGTTTCTCATGATGTACTCTGTATAGAAGTTAAATAAGCAGGGTGACAATATACAGCCTTGACGTACTGCTTTTCCTATTTGGAACCAGTCTGTTGTTCCATGTCCAGTTCTAACTGTTGCTTCCTGACCTGCATACAGGTTTCTCAAGAGGCAGGTCAGGTGGTCTGGTATTCCCATCTCTTTCAGAATTTTCCACAGTTTCTTGTGATCCACACAGTCAAAGGCTTTGGCATAGTCAGTAAAGCAGAAGTAGATGTTTTTCTGAAACTCTCTTGCTTTCTCAGTGATCCAGTGGATGCTGGCAATTTGATCTCTTGTTCCTCTGCCTTTTCTAAATCCAGCTTGATCATCTGGAAGTTCACGGTTCACGTATTGCTGAAACCTGGCTTGGAGAATTTTGAGTATTACTTTACTAGCGAGTGAGATGAGTGCAATTGTGCAGTAGTTTGAGCATTCTTTGCTTGGCACTGGATTAAAATTTTTACTTACATTTGCCTGCTTAAACTTTTCAACAGACTTGCAAAGCAGAAATTACAATCACTATCTGAAAGTGGAAAAGATAAGACTTAACCACTGGGAAGAGATGGAGGACACTTTCATAGTCAGTCTCGTCTGAATACAGGGTCTGTAGTCGCCTGGCTCCCAAGTGTTGACAGAAAACATAGTTCTATAATAACGTGAAGAGGTACCTGTGCCCCCATGTTCACAGCAGCATTATTACAAAGGAGACATGGAAACTGCCTATCCGTTCAGCCACAGATAACAATTTTCAAGATACACACACACAGAGAAGAATTTTATTTAGCCATAAAAAACAAGGAAATCCTGCCATTTGACAACATGGAGGGTCTCTGAGGACATAATGCTAAGTGAAATAAGTCAGATGGAGAAAACTAAATACCATATGATCTAATTTATCTATGGAATCTAGGGAAAAAAAAAAAACACGAAAAAAGAGACCAGATTTTTGGTTACCATGGATAGTGGGTGGAAAGAGAGGGAATTGGAAGGCTGGTGAACAAAAGATACAAACTTCCGGTTGTGAGCTATACAAGTACTAGGGATGTTTGTACAACATGATGACATGCAGCTAACCCTGATGTACAGTATACAGAAAAGTATTAAGAGGGTAAATCCTAAAAGTGCTTATCACAAGGAAAACACATGTTTTCCTCATCTTTTGTTGTTTCTTTTTATTGTACCTATTTGATATGATGGATGCTAAGTAAACTTATTACAGTAATCATTTTGCAAAATATGTAAGTCAAACCATTTTGCTGCACACTTTAAATTTATACCATGATGTACGTCAATTATATGTCAATAAAGCCAGATTTTTTTTTTTTTTTAAGGAAAATGGACTTTAAGAGTCACAGGAAAATACATTCAAGGAAGGAAAAGAGGCAGGTACAAGAGGCCATTGTAGAAGGTTAAATACTATTCATCTGGAATTTAACAGGCTGATGGAATGCATTAGGAAAAGGAAAAAGATTCTGTCCTCCGCAGGTGAAATTGCAGTGTGTGAATAAGAAATCGTGGAGATGATTCAAAAGAACTAAAGTCCTAGAAACACTCAGAAATAAATGGGAAAGGAGGAGGGAGAAAAGGTCACATTTGAGTCTTAGATTCACAGGTGATCATCAGAGGGTACTGACTTAGAAAAGAAAAAAAATATTCAGATACTGGGCCTTGATCCCGGAGGTCACTCTCTCAGACTGCAGGCTGTTGAGCTGCATCTCCACCCTCAGCCCATACCACCCAGGCAAAGGGGCACGGCAAGAACAATGGAGACCATGCAGTGCAGTGCGTACAAAGGGACAGAGCAAAAAGCAGCCGCACGTTTCCATGGCTACCAGGGAAGATCAGGGCCAACCATCTCCCTTCTTCATAAAAGACACATTTCTAGCTGCTTTTCCTCGGAGCTTGCCAAGAAGTCACTCTTCCATTCTCTTAGAAGATACCACTGGACTTTGGTTGAAGGTTTGTGAAAGCAGGAGGACAGAAATGCTGTTTTTTATGCATTTCATATTTACTAGGTCTGCTCTGGTGGTTTTACTGCCAGAAATTCTTTTATTTCACCTGTTTACCGTCAACTCTAGGCAACGGGGATGTTATTTGACACTGGAGGAAATGGAAACTCAGAGAGTTTAATCGACTTGCCCAAAGGCTCAGAACTTGCAAGGGGGCAGAGATGGAATAGGAACCAAGACCTATTGACCTCCAAACTCAATATCTCCTCCACTGCACCACACTTCCTCTAAAGGAAGAGAGCTTTCGCAAATCTCCGTGTGTCTCCCTCTTCACCTCTTTCTCCCAACTCTCAGATTGTACCTGAGAAATGGTGGAGAATAAGGCTCAGCGTGAAGTTCTATTAACTCTGCCACAGTTACATGTGCCCGTCCCTTTGCTCGACTCGGGCTGTATGCATTGCCCACAACGATCTGTTGTCCTGCCTACTTTTCTTAACGTGCACAAAGGGAGATCAACTTCTCAAGACCAGAGAACTCCCATCTCCTGGAAGTCTGCCCTAACCATTGCAACTCACAGGAAACCCAAACTCCTCTTAATTCTTAAACCATATGTATTATCTGTTCTAAATTTGACTCACAGAAGCTCAGGATCACAGGGGATTCAAAGGGCTTTGACCCTAACATCTAACAATGTGAGTAACATCTACAGGCAGTTTCCTACAATGTTTCTCGTCGTGGCCCTCTACCTTGAGCTTGAACATCACCTGGAAGCTTGTTACCTCAAAAGAAACCCACTTAATTGCTGCTACTGATGATAATCTTTTTCTTTTAAAGCATTCACTATGTATAATATGTTGTGCAAAGTATTTTAGATATTACTTGATTCAATCAATCATAAAGTTTTGTGAGCTCTTCATTTTGCAAACAAGAGAAATGAGTTTAGCCCAAGGCTAGAAGGCTACTGAGCCCCAAAGCCAGAATTCCAATTCCGGATCTAGATTCTGAAGCCCTTAATAGGGCAGCATGTAGCCTTCCCTTACTGTTAAGCTTCACGGTAAGGGCTATGTCACAGCAAATTGAAAATCTACTCATAGAAAACTATAACTTGAAAAGATGTTCACAAAACACATCCCTATGTTCAGTTCAGTTCAGTTCAATTGCTCAGTCGTGTCCGACTCTTTGCGACCCCGTGAATCACAGCACGCCAGGCCTCCCTGTCCATCACCAACTCCCGGAGTTCACTTAAACTCACCTCCATCGAGTCAGTGATGCCATCCAGCCATCTCATCCTCGGTCATCCCCTTCTCCTCCTGCCTCCAATCCCTCCCAGAATCAGGGTCTTTTCCAATGAGTCAACTCTTCACATGAGGTGGCCAAAGTACTGGAGCTTCAGCTTTAGCATCATTCCTTCCAAAGAAATCCCAGGGCTGATCTCCTTTAGAATGGACTGGTTGGATCTCCTTGTAGTCCAAGGGACTCTCAAGAGTCTTCTCCAACACTACAGTTCAGAAGCATCAATTCTTTGGTGCTCAGCTTTCTTCACAGTCCAACTCTCACATCCATACATGACCACAGGAAAAACCATAGCCTTGATAGACGGTCCTTTGTTGGCAAAGTAATATCTCTGCTTTTCAATATGCTATCGAGGTTGGTCATAACTTTTCTTCCAAGGAGTAAGTGTCTTTTAATTTCATGGCTGCAGTCACCATCTGCAGTGATTTGGGAGCCCCCCAAAATAAACTCTGACACTGTTTCCACTGTATCCCCATCCATTTCCCATGAAGTGATGGGACCAGATGCCATGATCTTCGTTTTCTGAATGTTGAGCTTTAAGCCAACTTTTTCACTCTCCACTTGCACTTTCATCAAGAGGCTTCTTAGTTCCTCTTCACTTTCTGCCATCAGGGTGGTATCATCTGCATATCTGAGGTTATTGATATTTCTCCCAGCAATCTTGATTCCAGCTTGTGCTTCTTCAAGCCCAGTGTTTCTCATGATGTACTCTGCATAGAAGTTAAATAAGTAGGGTGACAATATACAGCCTTGACATTCTCCTTTTCCTATTTGGAATCAGTCTGTTGTTCCATGTCCACTTCTAACTGTTGCTTCCTGACCTGCATATAGGTTTCTCAAGAGGCAGGTCAGGTGGTCTGGTATTCCCATCTCTTTCAGAATTTTCCACAGTTTATTGTGATCCACACAGTCAAAGGCTTTGGCATAGTCAATAAAGCAGAAATAGATGTTTTTCTGGAACTCTTTTGCTTTTTCCATGATCCAGAGGATGTTAGCAATTTGATCTCTGGTTCCTCAGCCTTTTCTAAAACCAGCTTGATCATCTGGAAGTTTACGGTGCACGTATTGCTGAAGCCTGGCTTGGAGAATTTTGAGCATTACTTTACTAGCGTGTGAGATGAGTGCAATTGTATGGTAGTGTGAGCATTCTTTGGCATTGCCTTTCTTTGGGATTGGAATGAAAACTGACCTTTTCCAGTCCTGTGGCCACTGCTGAGTTTTCCACATTTGCTGGCATATTGAGGCACTTTCACAGCATCATCTTTCAGGATTTGAAATAGCTCAACTGGAATTCCATCACCTCCACTAGCTTTGTTCATAATGATGCTTTCTAAGGCCCACTTGACTTTACATTCCAGGATGTCTGGTTCTAGGTGAGTGATCACACCATCATGATTACACCATGAACAGTATGAAAAGGCAAAAATGATAGGATACTGAAAGAGGAACTCCCCAGGTCAGTAGGTACCCAATATGCTACTGGAGATCAGTGGAGAAATCACTCCAGAAAGAATGAAGGGATGGAGCCAAAGCAAAAACAATACCCAGCTGTGGATGTGACTGGTGATAGAAGCAAGGTCTGATGCTATAAAGAGCAATATTGCACAGGAACCTGGAATGTCAGATCCATGAATCAAGGCAAACTGGAAGTGGTCAAGCAAGAGATGGCAAGAGCGAATGTTGACATTCTAGGAATCAGCTAACTAAAATGAACTGGAATGGGTGAATTTAACTCAGATGACCATTATATCTACTACTGCGGGCAGGAATCCCTCAGAAGAAATGGAGTAGCCATCATGGTCAACAACAGAGTCCAAAATGTAGTACTTGGATGCAGTCTCAAAAATGACAGAATGATCTCTGTTCGTTTCCAAGGCAAATCATTCAGTATCACAATAATCCAAGTCTATGCCCCAACCAGTAACGCTGAAGAAGCTAAAGCTGAATGGTTCTATGAAGACCTATAAGACCTTTTAGAACTAACATCCCCCAAAGATGTCCTTTTCATTATAGGGGACTGGAATGCAAAAGTAGGAAGTCAAGAAACACCTGGAATAACAGGCAAATATGGCCTTGGAATACAGAATGAAGCAGGGCAGAGACTAATAGAGTGTTGCCAAGAAAATGTACTGGTCATAGCAAACACCCTCTTCCAACAACACAAGAAAAGACTCTACACATGGACATCACCAGATGGCCAACACCAAAACCAGATTGATTATATTCTTTGCAGCCAAAGATGGAGAAGCTCTACAGTCAACAAAAACAAGACCAGGAGCAGACTGTGGCTCAGATCATGAACTCCTTATTGCCAAATTCAGACTCAAATTGAAGAAAGTAGGGAAAAACACTAGACCATTCAGGTATGACCTAAATCAAATCCCTTATGATTATACAGTGGAAGTGAGAAATAGATTTAAGGGCCTAGATCTGATAAACAGAGTGCCTGATGAACTATGGAATGAGGTTCGTGACATTGTACAGGAGACAGGGATCGAGACCATCCCCATGGAAAAGAAATGCACAAAAGCAAAATGGCTGTCTGGGGAGGCCTTACAAATAGCTGTGAAAAGAAGAGAAGTGAAAAGCAAAGGAGAAAAGGAAAGACACAAGCATCTGAATGCAGAGTTCCAAAGAATAGCAAGGAGAGATAAGAAAGCCTTCCTCAGTGATCAATGCAAAGAAATAGAGTAAAACAACAGAATGGGAAAGACTAGAGATCTCTTCAAGAAAATTAGAGATACCAAGGGAACATTTCATGCAAAGATGGGCTCGATAAAGGACAGAAATGCTATGGACCTAACAGAAGCAAAAGATATTACAAAGAGGTGGCAAGAATACACAGAAGAACTGTACAGAAAAGATCTTCACGACCCAGATAATCACAATGGTGTGATCACTCCCTGTGTTCACAGAAGTACTATTTACATTATCCAAGATACGGAAACAACCTAGACAGATGGAAAGATAAAGGAGATGTGGTGTATATGTACACAATGGAATACTAGCCATAAAAGAATGAAACGATGTGGCAACATGGATGTTCCTAGAGAACAAAGAAAGTAAAGCAAGTCAGGCAGGGAAAGGCAAACACCGCATAGTATTACTTATATGCAGAATCTAAAATATGGCACAAATGAACTTCTTCATAAAACAGAAACAGACTCAAAGACACAGAGAAGAGACTTGTGGTTTCCAAGGGGGAGGGAGGTGGTAGAGGAATGGATTGGGAGTTTGTGGTTAACATGAAAACTATCATATATGGAATGAATTAACAACAAGGCCCTACTGTTTAGCATAGGGGACTATATTCAATACCCTGTAATAAACCATAATGCAAAAGAATATGAAAAACAACATGTACACACACACACACTCATATATAAACTGTATCGCCTTGCTGTACACCAGAAACTAACACAACTTTGTAAATCAACTATGTGTGTGTGCATGCTAAGTCACTTCAGCCATGTCAGGCTCTTTGTGACCCTATGGACTATAGCCTGCCAGCTTCCTCTGTCCATGGGATTCTCTAGGCAGGAATACTGGAGTGGGTTGTATGCCCTCCTCCAGGGGATCTTCTTGACCCAGGGATCGAACCCTCATCCCTGGCAGGCATGTTCTTTACCACTAGCACTAGCTGAGGAGCCCCCAATCAACTATACTTCAATAAAATACATTTTTACAAATCTACTCCTAGAATGATCACCAGCTGAACTTGGCCCTTTCCTCTACAGTTCCATAAATCAGTCTCCACCTCTCCTCTCCAAGACAACACTCTGGTTCTGAAGTTGGAGAATAGATTCCCCATCCTTTTGTTCCCAACACATATTCTGTCATTGACTTTCACATGTAGAAGATAATCACAGAGCCAAGAAAAGGGCTGGAGGAATAGCTTTAGATGAGTTAGTCTAATCCAGCATGCTCAAGGTCACTAGGAAGACAACAGCCTTGCCCAAGGTCACATTGCCCACAGCCAGACCTAGGTCCCACCTGTGCCAGCTTCCATGACAATGTTTCTCATTTCCCCACTTGGGACAGTTGCTGACTTTTTCTACCTTAACCCGTATTTCAGATGCTGGTGCTTTCTTCCTATAGTAAAGATGATATATCTTATGGGACTCTGTTCCTGTGGCGCTGTTCATAGCTGCTCACATATGACTGTATGTTAGCTGGCTTCAACTAATGTAAGTTGGTCAATGTCAACACACAATCAAAATGAACCACATCCAAATACTCCCACAAACAACCTCGACAAACTGGTGCAAAATGTAAAGTACAGTAGATTAAAGAATGGGGACTTTGGAGGTAGAGAAACTTGCTTTCATTTTTTTTTTTCTCGTTGACCTTCAGGAAGTCTCATTATCCTAATCCATAAAATATGAATGACATCTACTCATTGAAAATACACATTGCACAGCAGCTGCTCAGTGCATAGCAGTGTTCTTCATCATCACCATCATCATTACACATGAGACCAATAAATATAGAAACTGACCTTTGAACCCAGATAACTGTGGAAATTCAGGATGGGTCAGAAGTGGGAGAAAGATCATGTGGCCGGAAGAGTAATGACTTTCCTCTAGAGGAAGGGTCACACACAGACAGAGGAGTAATACCCACTATGCGCTAAGCCTCTGCTCTGCCCTTTGCATCCGTTATTCAGCTTTACAGCGACCCTTGAATCCCTATCTTATGAAGCTGGGAAGTGGAGCTTGGGGAGGAAAAAAGGTTTGCGCAAGGTCACGGGCCTACTAAGCTGCTGAGCTGGTATCATAACTCAGGTCTCTGTGATGGTCTGAGCAGGACACAGACAGGTGGCCCATGGTCCAACAGTGCTGGACTGCAGACTACGTCAGGAGAGGCCAGCAGATGAAAGATATGAGATAGCCTTAAGGCAAGGAAAACTCAGGCAGAGGAGCCTCTTGGTGAGGATATCATGGAAGATACACAAATGTAAGAAAAGGGCAAGAGATGAGATATTCTGCATGAGCAACCATTGTGAACCAAGGCTCAGTACTTGACCTGCACTGTTTCACTGAGTCCTAATAACAACCTTCTAAATTAAGTATCATGATCTCCACTGTATAAATGAGGAAAATGATGCTCGGGGGATCAGAACTGCCCAGGCTGCACAATCAATCAGAGACAGAGCTAGGATTCAACCAGCGTCTGCCTGACCCCAGAAACATCACTATTCTTTAGACCGGGGCTTGTTTGCCATCAGGCTCTCCTACAAACGTAAGAAACTAGAAGAAGCTTTGGCCTGAAGAAGCAGATTCTCAAACCAAGGGTCTTGCTCCCCACCCCAAGCCTCAGTCTTACAGAGGAAGGAACTAGGGTCCCATGAGGGACAGAGGATCCTGCCCTTTCCTGGATGGAAGAGTTGGGCGGCTAGACACCTGGGAACCTGACTGGAATAAACACACTTGTCTGAAATTCTTTACATAGAGGGGCAGTCCCAGGTTCGATCCCTGGGTCAGGAAGATCCCCTGGAGAAGGCAATGACAACCCACTCCAGCACTCTTGCCTGGAAAATCCCATGGACAGAGGAGCCTGGTGGGCTGCAGGCCATGGGGTCACAAAGAGTTGGACACGACTGAGCGACTTCACTTTCTTCTTTCTTTTTCCTCCTTGGTTTTCCAATCCATCGCCTCCTCTTCAGACCACTAACATTTCAGCAAAAGCACGCTGAACTGTGTTTAAGCAGCCATCTGGAGATAAACAGCTTTGCCTTAAGACCTTTGAGGAGACAATATAAAAGAGGGTAAAAGAAGAAAAAAGGAGGGAGGGGAGAAAATGTTCCCGTGAAGCATTTCTGCCCAGAAACATTTCCATACAGAGGCATCACAGTATTTTCAGCTGACATCCTGGACCCAAACCTCTTGAACCTGCTGGGTGAAATATGCCACCTCCAACAGAACCAAAGTGGTCTCAGCCCAGGGATCAGGCTGGACCCTATCTTTTGTGACAAGGACGGGTCTGCAGAGAGCTCTGTTCTAGGCAGCTAGGGACAAAGCGGGATACTGCTCTGCCACCGTCAGAAAACCTCTCCCGTCTCTGGACTCTGTCTCCCGGCCTATAACAGGAGATATCCACTCATTCAAGGGATATTTATTGAGAGTCCACTCTTCACTGAGCTCTGTGAGTAGGGGATCCAGAGCTCAGAGTCATTAGGGGTCTCAATACCCACCAGGACAGCAGGCCCCTAAACAGAGAAACTAATGCAAGAGGATCACCATGGTGCTGGAGGTCAGGCAGGTTTGGAGAACCGTTCCTGAGAGTTGAGGCTTGCAACACGGAAGTCAGCCAGGTAGAAAAACAGGGCATGTGGGCCAGGAGAATGGGAACAGCAAGGGTGAACAGGGCAAGGTACATAAACTGGAGTAGCAGTAAACTGCAGGCAGAAGCAGCCAGACAGGTAGGTAGGCTCCTACCTAGGAAGTCATGGTTCATGGCCTCGGAGAGTGGGCTTTATCCAAGAAAACGTCAGTCCTTCCAGGCCAGCCCCTCTGGCCCTGTGCAAACCGGAACCATCTCCTCAGTCATTCACTTTGTCCACAGAGATGGGCTAGGTCCCTACTAAGTGCCAGACACGGTGCTGGGGGTGCTGCATAATCTCCAGTGACTTCATAATCTCAAGGGGTGGGATCCAAAGGCATTGTGACGAAGGATGAGATTTGCAACTGTCCCTCTGGAGCGGAGGACACGGAGTGGCCCTGGCTTAAAGGCACAAACCTTATTCTGCAAAGACACTCTGAAATACCCCAGATGTTTACACCAGAGGAGACGGAGGAGCGTCCTGGATAGAATTTGAGAACCTGAAGCTTGGTGATAAATTATTCTTGAAGTCTAGAGCTGCCTGAAATGAAAGAAGGATCTGACTTTGGAGAAGAGCAGTAGTCATGTATGGATGTGAGAGTTGGACTGTCAAGAAAGCTGAGCGCTGAAGATTTGATGCTTTTGAACTGTGGCGTTGGAGAAGACTCTTGAGAGTCCCTTGGACTGCAAGGAGATCAAACCACTCCATCCTAAAGGAAATCAGTCCTGGCTGTTCATTGGAAGGACTGATGTTGAAGCTGAAACTCCAATACTTTGGCTACCTGATGCGAAGAACTGATTCATTTGAAAAGACCCTGATGCCGGAAAAGATTTAAGGTGGGAGAGGGGGATGACAGAGGAAGAGATGGTCGGATGGCATCACCGACTCGATGGATATGAGTTTGAGTAAGCTCCGCGAGTTGGTGATGGACAGGGAGGCCTCGTGTGCTGCAGTCCATGGGGTCGCAAAGAGTCAGACATGACTGACTGACTGAACTGAACTGAACTGAAAGAGGGCTTCCCTTGTGGCTCAGCTGGTAAAGAATCTGCCTGCAATGCGGGAGACCTAGGTTTGACCCCTGGGTTGGGAAGATCCCCTGGAGAAGGGAATGGCTACTCACTCCAGTATTCTGGCCTGGAGAATTCCATGGACTGTATTGTATAGAGCCAGACACGACTGAGCGACTTTCACTTCACTCACAAAGAGGGCAAAGAGACCAAGTTATGCAGCTTCTAAAAGAGCTCCCAATGGTCTCTGCCTCTTGGTATTCGAACCCAGGTATAATCCCCTCCCCTTACAGCCTCACTTTCATCAGATGGACTGTAGCAAAACTGTGGAATGTCACTTCCAAGAGTAGAGTAGGTACCGATGATGGTGACTTTTCTTTTTTCTTACACTCTCTGGCTCTTCTCACTTTCTTGCTCTGGTGAAACCATATGGTTTGTTGGGAGCTGCCCCATAGAGAGGCCCACAAGACAGGGAAAGGAGGGTGAGCCCTGCTACAAGCTTATAAGAAGCTGGGAAGCAAGGCCTTCCCCAGTGGAGCCTAAAGAGGAGACCACAGCCCTGGTTGATGACTTCACTGCAATCTCGAGAAACCCTGGGCTGGAGGACCAGTCACATGGTGCCTGGATCCCTGACCCAGAGAATAAACGTCGGTTGAGATAGTAAGTGAGCGGATACCCGCTGGCTGTTTCAACCTGCTAATGCTGCGAGAATTTGTTACACAGGAACAAGTACCTGGGTCCTGGGCTAACTTGAATGAATGACCGACAGAGGCTGAAAAGCCTTCATTGGTAGCAGGAAACTCAGAGTCCTTGAGATTGAGAAGGGACCTCCACACACCGCAAAAAGGTTCCCTGAACACTCAGTGAGTGCTAAGCCCCCAGCAAGTCGCAGGGCTCACCAAGCAGGCAGCACAGCCCTAGCCTGGAGGGACCCAGTCAGGTGGGGTGAGAAGGTTGGGAGAAGATGTGATTGCACGGTGCCTGGGTAACTGTTTCCCTGAACTCACAACCTGGGGGAGACCTAAGAGGAAGCAGCTGCTGAAGTGTGCTTGATGAAATCAGGGCAGGCTTCACTGGGGAGGACCTCCTTTTTCTCTCTACCCCAGCCTCTCTATCTCCCTCCTTCCCTCCCCACGCCCCTCTCGCATCTCTCTCTCTCCATAAGATCCTGCGTTCATACAATGTTCCCAGAAGTGAAGTTGGTGATGTGGAAGACTCGAGAGCTTGATAATTAGACATATTAAGCTTGAAAGCCAACTCAATAATTTCTCAACACTGCGAACTTGGGAAATCAATGAGGGAAAAAAAAAAAGTTTAAGATCATAGCCCTGAAACTTCCCTGGTGCTCCAGGGGTTAAGACTCTGGACTCCCACTTCAGGGGGACCAAGTTTGATCTGTGGTCAGGAAACTAAGATCCTGCATGCTGCAAGGTGCAGTCAAAGAAAAAAAAAATGAAAAAGGTTAGATGCACAGCCCGTAACTTCCCACAGAGCTGGGGTCAACCACACTGCCCATTAGTTGAAGTTGCTGGTTCAATGTGGTCTTCATTGTTCAGGTTTATAAAACAGGAATAAAATGCCTACTTCACAAGTTACTTGAGCAAAAGCAAATTTTCAGGCCAGTGACTGATAATAAGAAAGCCTTGATAATTGTTAGCCAGTAACTCTGAGAAAGTTACTTAATTTCTTTACATCTCTTTATACATGTAGGTAAGGTTCGCACACTTTGTTTGGTACACACTGAGTGTTCTTAGCTGCTCTCCCTATTAATATTATCAGCAGAGGCTGTAGACTCAACAATTTGTCATGGTTTCCCCTAGACTAAGGGCTGACTAGCAATGATGCATTCAGGTCACACATGCTTGTGTATTTATAAAAAAAGTTCCCTATTCCACCCCCAGGGGCACTTAGTTCCTTGGGCTGGAATGGAAGAACACAGATTATTTCTGCAGCAGGAGCTGTGCAGAGGCATCACTTTGGTAGGGACTGCAGGGACACCAGTGGTTCCCTAAGTAACTGTAATTCAGGTGACACACACCCCTGCAACTTCCTACACATGCCACTGAATTTATGGGACAGCAATAATAGTAACAACATTAGCACATATTTATTTATAAAATGTCCATATCTGAAAGAGCTAAAATAGAAGCCCTACTCAATTTTATAGAAATCTATGTATATATGCAAGGATGTGAATATATGTGTAAGTGTATAAGAACTGAGATTAGGAGGCAGGTATGTTTAGAGTAGAAGTAACAACAGCCCTGGGAATCATAACTATGAATTTCTTCTTCCACTTCAATCGTCAACCAGGGCCAGCATGAGCAATGCTGCTTTCTTCTTGGTTTTCCAGTAGTCAGCAGCTCCAAGAATGGAGAATACCATTGCACAGGTCAGCAGAGTTCACTTTCCCAGATTTGCCAGTTTCTGGCTCCATGACTTTGGGATGCTCACTTCTGTCTTTGTACTATCTGTTTCCTCAAATGACAAAATGGGCATAATAATGTCTTGGTTGGTCCTACTTCAAGTCTAATGTCGGGGACAGACCTTCCCTCTCTTCTTTCCTTCTCTCCCTTCCTGGATATTTCTAACTACAAAAGACAGGGCACATCCAAAGTCCATTGTTTTTACAGACTAATCCTCCAATTGGCTATTTGCCAGGTTTTCTAGGAAAATCCTATAACTAGGAGAGATGAGTGTGAACCTGCCATCTCCTCCCACGAAATTCCACCTTCTTCAAGGACATGGACATTGCCTTATACTCTCCACCACTGGACCTGGTACTGAGTAGTTGCTAAATTAATACTTGGCTAATGAACAAATGAATAAATGAGTGAACAGAAGAGTTTCTAACCAATGACTTGGAGAGAAGGAGCAGCTTTCATGGGAAGCTTCCAAGTAGGGAAAACAAAATCTAAGCATTATCTCCTTGGTGAAGGGAATAAGGTGACCATGAGTTTCAGCTGATGTATCACTTTGTCTTCTAGTAAAATAGTAACAGCTGCCATGGCTAAGCACAGTCCTAGGCTAAGGGGTTTATATGGAGTTATCTCATTTAATCCTTCTAACATTCTGTGATGGAGTTACTATTATTATACCATCTCACGGAGGAAAAAACTGAATCTCTATGAATGCAACCGCCTTCCTAAGATCACAGAGCTAATAAAACTTAACCTGATGATGGCTGATCCCACAGTGAAGCCCTCAAAACTCTGGCACATTGTCTCCCAAGTGACAGCCTTCTCACTCATGAGAGGAGAGCTCCCATGCCGACACAGCAGCCTCTCCAGCACTGTGGGACAGAGGCAGCCAACAGAGAAACAGACGCGGCCTCCGCTCTCGTGAATTTCCCAGTCTGCTGAGGGTGGGTACTCAGAGATGTAGACACATCATGCGCATGCCGATTCATGCTAGAGTGGAGAGGCACAGAGCGGGATGAGGAATCTCTTTGAGAAAGGAGCAGTTAAGTCCGGTCCCGATGAGGGTAGGGAGGAAGGGTGTTCTGCGCAGCACAATGGAGGTTCTGGGGTGGAATGCAGTGGAAATTGTGATGAGGACATGAGATGAGGATGGACAGGTGGGCAGGGACATGCGAGATGCTGAAGGCCAAGTTAAGGAGTTTGCTTTTAACCAGTACGAGCAGGAGAACCACTAACAGTGCTGAGAAGGACAGGATGTGATGGAGTTGTGGGTTATGCCGCTCAGTCTGGCTGCAGGGGGACGGTGGCGTCATGACCAGAGGGTGGTGAGGAGTAAGAGGTTGTAAGTAATGGCTTGATTCTGGGGGCCACACTGGGGATGGAGAAAAGTCATCAAACGCAAAGCACATCTGAAGTCAGAGCTCCTGGCTTGTGATGGATCAGAAAGGGGAAGGGATAAATAGGGTTTTGACAACTATACCCAAACTCTACTCCCAGGAAGAATTTCTTCAACAGGTCACTTCATTCTGTGTAACACACAGAACTCCCTAGTAAGAGGATGCTGTGTTCTTCTTGAATCAGGGCTAAAGGCAGTATTTCCTACCCTCCTGTCCAGTTTTGTTTATTCATGTATCATTCAACTGTTTATTTATTCTTTAACACATATGTACCTAGTTTCTATATTTTCGATATGAGCCAAACTGCAAGATACAGAGAAAAATGAGATAGTAATCCCTAGGAGGTATATCAGGGCTTACCCGGTGGATCTGTGGTAAAATCTGCCTGCAGTGCAGTAGATGCTGGGCAAGTGGGTTCCATCTGTGGGTCAAGACAATCCCCTGGAGGAGGAAACAGAAACCCACTCCAGTACTCTTTCCTGGGAAAGCCTACGGACAGAGGAGCCTGGCAGGGTATAGTCCATGGGGTGGCAAAGAGTTGGACACGACTGAGCAATTGAGCACAACCACGTGTAGAGACACTGGAGGTACATCTCGGTTGGTCGTGGGATTGGAGCAATAGTGTACTGGAACTGGCTCCAGCTGAATCAAGAGAGCCAATTGCTAAATATTCAGGGATGCCGCTTGGCAGCTGCTAAATCTGTGACTTGAAACCAGACATGGTAGGAGACGGTACACCACAGTGAAAGTCACTCAGTCACGTCCGACTCTTTGGAACCCCATGGATGTCCACGGAATTCTCCAGGCCAGAATCCTGGAGTGGGTAGCCTTTCCCTTCCCCAGGGGATCTTCCCAACCCAGGGATCGAACCCAAGTCTCCCACATTGCAAATTCTTTACCAGCTGAGCCACAAGGGAAGCCCAATGTACAGCACAGGTATTTAGTTCAGTTTAGTTGCTCAGTCGTGTCTGACTCTTTGCGACCCCAGAGACTGCAGCATGCCAGGCTTCCTGCCCATCACCAACTCTTGGAGCCTACTCAAACTCATGTCCATCGTGTTGATGATGCCATCCAACCATCTCATTCTCTCTCGTCCCCTTCTCCTCCCACCTTCAGTCTTTCCCAGCATCAGGGTCTTTTCCACTGAGTTGGTTCTTCATATCAGTTGGCCAAACTACTGGAGTTTCAGCTTCAGCATCAGTCTTTCCAATGAACATTCAGGACTGATTTCCTTTAGGATGGACAGGTTGGATCTCCTTGCAGTCCAAGGGACTCTCAAGAGTCTTCTCCCACACCACAGTTCAAAGGCATCAGTTCTTTGGCTCTCAGCTTTCTTTATAGTCCAACTCTCACATCCATACTTGACTATTGGAAAAAGCATAACCTTGACTAGATGGACCTTTGTCAGTAAAGTAATGTCTCTGTTTTTGAATATGCTGTCTAGGTTGGTCATAGCTTTTCTTCCAAGGAGTAAGTATCTTTTAATTTCATGGCTGCAGTCACCGTCTGCAGTGGTTTTGGAGCCCCCTAAAATAAATTCTCTCACTCTTTCCATTGTTTCCCCATCTATTTGCCATGAAGTGATGGGACCAGATGCCATGATCTTAGTTTTCTGAATGTTGAGCTTTAAGCCAACTTCTTCCCTCTCCTCTTTCACTTTCATCAAGAGGCTTTTTAGTTCCTCTTCACTTTCAGCCATAAGGGTGGTGTCATCTAAAAATCTGAGGTTATTGATATTTCTCCCAGCAATCTTGATTCCAGGTTGTGTTTCATCCAACCTGGCATTTTGCATGATGTACTCTGCATATAAGTTAAATAAGCAGGGTGACAATATACAGCCTTGACGTACTCCTTTCCCGATTTGGAGCCAGTCTGTTGTTCCATGTCCAGTTCTAACCGTTGCAAGTGCTATAAACATAGCGTATATTATATAAATATAATTGTAAATTAGAGATATATGAATAGCTTATATAGATATAGGCACATGCTATAAGTGAAGCTATTTAGAATTTTTTTTCCTTTTTCAGAGAGCCAGCTTGCCAGCATACCAATGGGTTAGAGCAGGTCGCCTCAATGGGGCTGCCAGTCTTGAAGGTTCCTCCTCCAAGTTCAGAGAAGTCAGAAGTATGTGCAGAAGTCCAGGTCACAGTTACAGAGTACAATGAACTCTAAGTATTTTCAGACCAGACCATAGATGCTAGAATCGACCCCTTACCTCCTGCTGTGAACACTTCCCAGAGTTCAGGATCAGGCAGTCCACTTCACCACTGTGACCGTCATGCCCTGACTTTAAACTGGAGACAAGGTGGCGGCTCAGATGGTAAAGCATCCGCCTGCAGTGCAGGAGACCGGAGTTTGATCCCTGAGTTGGAAAGCTCCCCTGGAGAAGGGAATGGCTGGCCACTCCAGTATTCTTGCCTGGGAAATCTCATGGACAGAGGAGCCTGCTGGGCTACAGTCCATGGGGTCACAAACAGTTGGATATGACTGAGCGACTAACGCTTTCACTTTTCATACATACTATAGATACAGGCTTAGAAGTACTTTGCACAATGCCCTGTACCGACACAATTCCAATTCCATTTTTCTTCTTTAAGGAAGGCTAGCACACCCACCAGTCCATCCTCAGCACCCCCAGCGAATTCTGCTTTGCTGATCTGAGGTTCAGTTTTATTATTTCTAACATTTACATGGGCTCATCAGCGAGAGGTGGCCTGTCTCTTTCTAAGTGATGTCTTTACATAGAGATGATTTAAACCTACCTTAAGTGTCCATCTTGAGCCCTCAGCACAGGGGAGGGGGTCAAGCGGGTAAATTCTGATGTTGGTGGGAGGCTAACATTATGTGACTTGTTGATAAAATTACTGATGCCAGTCTGGACTGTGGCTTACGTTTTCTGAACAAAGAAATAATTCAGTGGGAGGATGAAGAGGGAGAGAAGTCCTTCAACTCAGTCCTCAGGAGACTTTCTTAACCCTGGGCAAGGAGACAGGAGGGGAGGAAACATTTGCAGCCACCTAGTCTAATAGCTTCGCTACCCACATTATTACATTTCAACTTCACTTGGACACTGTCAGTGCTTCTACAGATCAGGGAAGCTGTGTTACTTGCCTGAAGCCTTGGAGGTGGTAAGTGGTGGAGCTGAGACTTTACATAGGTTGGAGTTCAAGAATGCTGCTACTGTTGCTAAGTCGCTTCAGTCGTACCCGACTCTGTATGGCCCCAGAAACGGCAGCCCAGCAGGCTCCACCGTCCCTGGGATTCTCCAGGCAAGAACACTGGAGTGGGTTGCCATTTCCTTCTCCACTGCATGAAAGTGGAAAGTGAAAGGGAAGTTGCTCAGTCGTGTCTGACTCTTCGAGACCCCATGGACTGGAGCCTACCAGGCTTCTCCGTCCATGGGATTTTCCAGGCAAGAGTACTGGAGTGGGTTGCCATTGCCTTCTCTGGTTCAAGAATGAGCCCTTCCTTGTCCAGCATGTTGATCTCTGCACAGCAGGAAGCATGACTCCGTTCAGTGCCACGGCCATCAGGATTGGCTCTACAGGGAGGGTGCTGAGTGACCCAGCCTGCCCCCAGCACAGTGCTCGTGGACTTCCCAAGGTGTCAGCCACCCCTGTGCACCTGGCTGATGCAGACACCATTAGAGAATCTTCTCGCCATGCACGCACACAGGGCTACCACTGCTTTCAGCCACTCTTAAACCACTCAGCAATACCCAGCTCCTAGAAAGCAGCTCTCTTTCAGTCACGTCCTCGCCTTATTGAGCTGATCCAGCTTTGCTTGCTCCCTAGCTCAGCATCCCCTGCAGGGCTTGTTCCAAATATGGGTCTCTGGTTCTACCATAAAAAACTACTGAATAAGACTGTCTGGGATAGGGTCCAGAAACCTGATATTTAAGTTTTTTTTCCCTTCCAGAATTGTCTACCATTGCGCCTGCAGACGGAAAATCAAAGAAAGTTTGTTTTAAAACCATATAGAATAAAGATGCGGTACTTATATATAATTGGAATATTACTCAGCCATTAAAAAAAAACAAATTTGAGTTAGTTGCAGTGAAGTGGATGAACCTAGAACCTGTTATGCAGAGTGAAGTAAGTCAGAGAGAGAAAAATAAATGTCATATATTAAGGCATATATACGGAATCTACAAAAATAGTACTAATGAGCCTATCTCCAGGGAAGTAGTGGAGACGCAGATGTACAGAATGGACTTGTGGACAGAACAGAGGAAGAAGAGGGCAGGACAAATTGAGAGGGTAACATTGATAGAGACACACTATTATGTGTAAAATAGACAGCTAGTGGGAGGCCGCTATGCAACACAGGGAGCCCAGCCTGGTGCTCTGTGACGACCTAGAGAGTGGGATGGAGAGAGGAGGGAGGGTCAAGAGAGAGGGGATCTATATTTATATCTATATCTATGTCTATGTCTACATCTGTATTCATATAATCGTGGCTGATCTGCGTTGTTGTACGGCAGAAACCAAAACAACATTGTAAAGCAATTATCCTCCAATTAAAAAATAAAATAAGGATGCATTGTACAACACAGGGAATCTAGCGAATACTTTATAATAACTATAACTGGAGTATAACCTTTAAAATCATGAATTGTTATACTGTACAACTGTGATTTATGTAATACTGCACATCAACTGCACTTCAAGTAAAAAAAATGATGTATTTTTATAAAAAATATAGAGAGATGAGCTATACAGTCAATGAAACCTATACTCAAGCCCCAAGCCATGTCTTTGGGTGTCTGTGGATGCTGACGCCTTCAGAGCAATGGTGATGGTGTGTGTATGAGCATGAATGTGTGTGTGTGTGTGTGTGTGTGTGTGTGTGTGTGTAAGTGCGTGTGCTTGCATACCTGCCCATGCACTTTCAGCACACTGTACAGAAATACAGAAGACGTATATCTTTAAAATTAGCTTCATAAAGGATATTTATGTGTAGTGAATGTAATACTGTTCATATTTCTCATATCTAACAGGTTAATTAGGTTTGGAGACAAGACTGGAAACTTAATCCATATTCATAATCCTATCAATTTGCAGGAAGACTATGTAACTTTTTGAGGGGCTGGCCTTGGCTACAAACCACGACTTTTCCTAGTGGCATAACTCAGGCACACCAGGGTAGAGGGCAGATAGAATGCCATGTGCAGCCTTCGAAGCAAAACAGCCCTGCTGTCTCCTCTTACTTCAGGTACATTCTATATAAGTGTACTTATGGGATAGCCTTGGAACCCGACCACGTTAGTTTGCACAGATTTTACTGCTGCTGCTGAGTCACTTCACTCGTGTCCTGCTCTGTGTGACCCCATAGATGGCAGCCCACCAGGCTCCCTTGTCCCTGGGATTCTCCAGGCAAGAACACTGAAGTGGAGTGCCATTTCCTTCTCCAATGCATGAAGGTGAAAAGTGAAAGTGAAGTTGCTCAGTCATGCCCCACTCTTCACGACCCCTATACCTGCTATGTCAGGCAGAGTTCTAATTCAAATACATTGCACAGTAGAGTGCCAGCTAGGGCTATTCTTAGAAATAACCACACTTTATGACCTTGTCACCCTTAAGGTACATTTTTTTCAGGCTAAAGACCCAGGGCTCACCTGGTGTCCTGGCGAGCACCTCAATAGTACCGAGATATTTTTCATCCACTAGGCGGTAAGTCAACTTTTGTGGGCTAGCCTGGAAACTTTGCCATTGTTTGTTTGTTTTCTATGAAGCACACTCTGCATGCCCAAAGATCTTACAAACAAATTGCTGGCCACCCAGTGGGCTGCTCTGTCGATCTCCTAGGGGTTGCCGCAAAAACTTACCCAGGGGGTTATGAGCTGCAGGACCACAGGAGCTGGATAAAGGCGATGCAGGCTGAGAGCTATAAATAGTGTGCCAAGTGACCCTAACAAGCTCTTCTATCCACTGGGGCTGCTCCAACAGCTTTCTCTTTCAGATACATGAAAGCAGCTGAAAGGATTGTTTTCCCGAGAGCTTTTTGGCTGCCCTGAGCGTGCCAAGGGACTTTGCTGTTTCTAATTATCTCCCTTTATGTTCAGGCCGAGACTTGTTAATACAATAAAGCTGCGTTTCCAGGACGCGCTCACAACGCAGAAACATCTCAAGGTGTTTTACAAGCAGAAGATCATGTTAAATCAAATCAAATACCAATTAAAGATTAACAGCAGTGTGAGAGAGCTGTTATCTCAGTCCAGCCAGAGCTGCTGGGATGGCGGGGGTTTCCTCCAACCTGCTGTGGTCCAGCTCCCATCCAGATTGCTATTTTAGGATCTACTTGGCAAAACGGTCTTTGCCTGAGTCCCAAGGTCCCAGAGTATCAACACTGGAAAGATGTTAAATATCACCCTGCTGCTGCTGCTGCTAAGTCGCTTCAGTAGTGTCCGACTCTGTGCGACCCCATAGACGGCAGCCCACCAGCTCCCCTGTCCCTGGGATTCTCCAGGCAAGAACACTGGAGTGGGTTGCCATTTCCTTCTCCAATGCATGAAAGTGAAAAGTGAAAGGGAAGTCGCTCAGTCGTGTCCGACTCTTCATGACCCCAAGGACTGCAGCCTACCAGGCTCCTCCGCCCATGAGACTTTCCATGCAAGAGCACTGGAGTAGGGTGCCATCACCTTCTCCGAAATATCATTCTGGCTGAGCCTTATTAATAAAAATGGGGAAACTGAGGTCTAGAGAGAAGGGGTGACCAGTTTCAGCTGGAATTAAGAGTCCAATCTACTTGAGATGTTCCCAAGAACCCCTTGTTGTTGACATAGGACCCCATCTGGTTGCTTCCCAACACCTAGGAACTTTTTCTCTGATTTCCACTTAAAGTAGCTCAACAGTAGCCACCAATATATATGTTCTTCTGGAATTTCAGAATGTGATCTTATTTAGAAAAACAAGTGTGTGCAGACGCACTTAAGCGGAGGATCTCAAGATGACATCATCCTCGATGTCGGATAGGTCCAAACATCCTGATAATGGCTGGAGTCCTTAAAAGACAAAGACAGATGGAGATCTGAGGCATTCAGAGGAGAAGGTCATGTGGAGACAGAGGCAGAGACTGGAGTGATGCATCTAAGAGATAAGAAATGCCGCACACTGTCATCAGCCAGCAGAAGCCAGGACACAGGCATGGAATCGGATGCTCCCTCTGAACTTCCGGAAGAAGTTCACTCGGGCAACACCTTGACCTTGGGCTTCCAGCCTCTAGAACTGTGAGAGTATGTGTGTTTCTGTTGTTTAAAACCACCCAGTTTGAGGTAACTTGCTACAGCAACCACAGGAAACTAATATTGGCCTCATCCTGAGATGTCCCTCACCTTCCATGCAGTAAGGACCTACTTTTCTTTTAAGACCCTGTTTTAATGCCACCAGCCTGTGTATGAGCCTTCCTGACTGCACCTCCGATTAGAATGGACCCCAGCTTCCCGGGTGTTCCTAAGTGTACCTAGCCATCAAGCTCATCTCAGCATCTGGAACTTGCTATTTGTGCTACTTGCCCTTCCCTCGTATCAAGTTCTAGGGCAGCTAGACAACAGACCGCGTCTGATTCAGCTGTGGGCCCCAGACGCAACTATACCCATACACACGTTTAGGAAATTTCTATAGAATCAAGGTGAGTCTAAATGAATGACTTAATCCGTATTCTTTTCCTTCCTTTCCAATTATAGAAACCTGTGTCTATCACATGGAATGGACCCTGCATGGAACCACCATATGGACCCTGTATGAACCCTGCATGGGACAAATGATTGGTTCAAGATCAGGAAAGGAGTCTGCCAGGGCTGTCTGCTGTCACCCTGCTTGTTTAATCTATACACTGAGCGCATCATGAGACATGCCAGGCTGGTTGAGTCACAAGCTGGAATCAAGATAGGTGGGAGAAACGACAGCAACCTCAGATATGCAGATAATACCACTCTAATGGCAGAAATCGGAAAAAAAAAAAAACTAAAGAGCCTTTTGATAAGGGTGAAGGAGGAGAGTGAAAGAGCTGGCTTCAGAGTAAATATAAAAAGAAAAAAAAAACTAAGATCATGGGCTTACACCAGGTTGACCCCAAAGTTGTCTCATACCTGGGCTTGAAATTCTCTAAGTGTTTTTAATAGACTTCAGGTTAGGGAAGCAGGAAAGGTTAGTAAGGGGGCATGGGGATGCAGCAGGGCTTCCCAGGTGTCTCACTGGTAAAGAATTCACCTACCAATGTAGGAGACGAGGCTTCGATCCCTCGGTCAAGAAGATCACCCAGAGGAGAAAATAGCAATTCATTCCAGTATTCTTGGTTGGAAAATTCCATGGACAGACGAGCCTGGCAGGCTATAGGGGTCACAAATAGTCAGGACATCCGGCCCCATTACTGCATGGCAAAGAGAAGGGGAAAAGGTGGAAGTAGTGATAGATTTCCTCTTCTTGGGCTCCAAAATCACTACGGACAGTGACTGCAGCCATCAAATCAGGAGACAATTGCTTCTTGGCAGGAAAGCGATGACAAACCCAGACAGTGTGTTGAAAAGCAGAGACATTACTCTGCTGACAAAGGTCTGTATAGTCAAGGCTATGGTCTTCCCAGTGGTCATGCATGGTTGTGAGAGCTGGACTGTAAAGAAGGCAGAATGCCAAAGAATTGATGCCTTCCAACTGTGGTGTTGGAGAAGACTCCTGAGAGTCCCTTGCACAGCAAGGAGATCAAGCCAGTCAATCTTAAGGGAGATCAAACTGGAATGTTCAATAGAAGGACTGATGTTGAAGCTGAAGCTCCAGTATTTTGGTCATCCGATACAAACAGATGACTCATTGGGAAAGTCTCTGCTGCTGACAAAGATAGAGGGCAGAAGAAGAAGAGGGTGGCAAAGGATGAGATGGTTGGACGGCATCACCAATGCAATGAACATGAAATCGGGCAAACTCTGGGAGATGGTGAAGGCCAGGGAGGCCTGGCGTGCTGCAGTTCAGGGGTCACAAAGAGTCAGACACAACTGGGCAACTGAACACCACCAACACCTACTGCATCTCCATGAGTGTGTGCATGCACGCTTAGTTGCTCAGTCGTGTCTATTTGTGACCGCATGGACTGTGGCCCGCCAGGCTCCTCTGTCCATGGAATTCTCCAGGCAAGAATACTGGAGTGGGTTGCCATTTCCTCCCCCAGGGGATCTTCCTGACCCAGGGATCAAGCCCACGTCTCCTGCATCGGCAGGGGGATTCTTTACCACTGAGCCATCTGGGAAGCCCCACTGCGTCTCCATGTCGCCCCACTCACTTTTCTTGCTCCCCTAACTGGAAGTCTACTAAAAAACAAACTTAGAGAATTTCAGACCCAGGTACGAGACAGCTTTGGGGTCAACCTGGCGTACACCCCACTTCTATCACTTTTTAGTAACTGAACTTCAGAGCTCTCATCTTTGAAACGTATGTAGGAGATTAAATGAGTTGATGCAGTAAATCTGGACAATAACACTTTCAGACAAAACACCATCACCCAATTTTACAGACTGAGATCTTGACTCCAAGAGGAGTGAATTGCTGGGGGCGGCACAGTCAGAGAGTGCCACTCAGGTCTTGGACGTCAGACTAGCATACAAGTCCATACTCTTGAACAACATATTACACAGAATCCCAGGCTCTCTGCTACCCCAACAAGATGCCCTAATCCACGTGCTGAGTGACAAAAATTATTCTATTGTTTTCCAGAATAAAGGTTCCCCTGAATAGTGCATATCCTTGAATTTATCTCGTTCCATCTTCCGGCTCCTTGGGAGGCCTCTAAATTCGTATCTAGTACAGTCTTCCGAGTCTCAGCTGGTTTGAGACACTGTGAATCGTGATGTTGGGCGTATGAAAACAAATGCCTTCTACCCAAAGCATCATCTTTCAATTACAGATCACTCTCCCCATTTGGAAGTGCTTCCCTTTGGATGCAGATATCTCGCAGTCTGGTTAGAACTGGGAAGGAATAGAGAGAAGGGACATGGGGAGGGAAAGAGATGGGGGGACACTGAGACAGAGAGAGGGGGAGGAGAAAGACAACGGAAGCATCCATTTGAACAGATGATGCTCATCTTGTTCAAGGCCCTTGCAGCACAGCCTCAGGGGCCCAGTTCCCCTGGGTCTACAGGCTGGCACCCAGGAAAGTGGCACTGGAGTTGTGGATATGATGGCACAGACACAGTGCAACTTCTTTTTTTTTTTTTTAAACCGTGGATGAAATCAAGGTAGAAGTTAAGTGGCTTCTCCAACCAGTTGGCAAGGTAACGGCAGAATCTGGATCTCTGACTTCTAACTCTTGTTCTGTAGTAGACAGAGGGTTAGGTATCCAAAAACAAAAAAAGAAACTAGAGGTACAGACTACGGGGATTTTGTAGGGAAGACAAAAGAGCCTTAGGATGTGAAAGAAGGGGAAAAGAGAGAAAGAAGGAATAGAGAGATGGAAGTAAAACAAAACATCTATGAAGGAGAAAAGAGATGAGGAACAGGAAGGTGAGGCAGGAGAGGTGTAAGAAAGCAGGAAAAGACAGAGACAATACAGTGCGGGAGAAATTCAGACACGGGGCGATTGCAGGAGCAAAAGACGGGCGATTACAGAAACAAAGATGCGCGCTAGACAACTGTCGTCACTGCCGCTGAAGATGCTCTGGCACTGTCTTATGCTTGCATCCAGCGCCTTCCCCAGGCCCCCGGCCCTCTCTGATTGAACTTGGTTGATCTCTCCCACCCACTCCTATTCCCCACTCAGCTTTCTGCCTCCAGGAATACTTTGACCACTCCTTTTCTCCACCCTGCTCCTGGATATCGCTAGGTTCATTTCCCCTAATCCTCTAAGCTCTCTTCTCCTTCAAAAACCCTCCTCTCTGCTCCTCCTATCAACCACCTTCCATTCCAGACACGGCTGGAAGGCTCTCTTCTGTGTTCCTGTAACACCCCAGAAACCGCCATCATATTATTTATCACAATGGACTTGCTATCTCAGTTTTAATGGTATCCTGCTTCCCCCAGCAGACTAAATTTCCCAGGGCCAGGAAGGAGGTTGGATCCATTTTCTACCTCCAGCACCTACCGCAGGGTAAAGCATGCATTGCATACCCAGCGCAGGACTGATAAATGCGTGACTGATGAACGCATTGGACAAAATGCTCCTGCTCTCAGAGTGAGGAAAAAAAGTCTACAACCACTGGGGGGCGCACTTGGGTAACGGCAGCAATAGACCCTGGGGGAGGAGATTGAATTTCTCTCCACCAAACACCTCTGAGAAACAAAGGCAAGAGCAATTTGAAACTGGAGAAATCCTTCCAGACTTCACCAGGTGAGGCTGAGAATGGAACAGAGCCTGCCCTGGTGGATTAAAGACTAAAATGAAAGTCTGAAGAATTGGACTCGAGTCCGTGGAACTGGTGAGCTCTCTGGCTTGGGGCATTATTCATCACCGAAGGGCAGCGGCTCACTGCACGCCAGCCCAGGTGAGGCCATTATCATCACTGGCCACACCTGCAGGAAAAACAGAATGAGTAACAAAGCATTCTGATCTATCAGGGGGAAAAAAAAAACACAACAATATAGGGAGTGGGGTTATCCGGGATTCTTATTCTAATTGGGAACATTTACTGCACACTTACTATGTCAAACATGATTTCAGACACTAGTAATACAGGTGTGAGCAAGGCACTGCTGCTGATAGCCACTCAAGAGGGGCGCAGAGACATACAAGGCTAACCATGAGTTTAAAGAAGCAACAAGCACTAGATGCTAAGAGAGATATAGGTAAGGTGCCATGGGGACGCTTTGTCTGGAGGGATCAGGTAAGCATCCAAAAGTTGATATTTATTCCAATCAGACCTAGGAGGACAGTGTGGCCTTATCAGATGGAGCGGGGTTGACGATGCACTCTAGGCTGACGGAGCTGCACCAGCAAACAGTAGCAGGTGAAGACGTGCAGGGTGTGTTTGTGGGTGTTTGGGTAGATGACAATGGAATCTTAGGCTAGAGAGGCCACTCTGGCTAAAAGTAACAACAGGTAATAATAGGTGGCTCAGACAGTCAAGAATCTGCCTGCAATGCAGGGGACCTGGGTTCGATCCCTGGGTCAGGAAGATCCCCTGGAGAAGGGAATGGCTATACATTGCAGTAGTCTTGCTAGACGATTCCATGGTCAGAGGAGCCTGGTGGGCTACAGTTCATGAGGTCACAAAGAGTTGGAAACACAGTGAAGTGACTAACACTTTCAATGGCGATCAGAACCGGAAAGGAAGGAAGGGAGAAGGGTGGGTGGGGATGGCTGCAGCTGCAGGGACAGGATGATAAAGCAGGATGCCGGAGATGGGACCGCACACACAATGTCTCAGTGAGTCCCACGTGTACACACACACATGTGTGTGTCTGGGGTTAAGCAACATATTTAAGGTAAGGAAACAGCAGAGCCAGGATCTACACTCAGCCTGTCCATCTCCAAAGTCAGGGCTTCCCGTGCCCTGCTACACTTCACCCAACGTCAGGCTAAGAAGTGGAGAATTGATTACGAAGGCCAGGAAGGAACCGCCACAGGTATATGCGGGAATGACACGATTCAACAAATGCTTGCAGAAGATGACGCTGGTGTCACGCGTACCCCACCAGCTTTGGGCAATCCCTGCTTCCTTATTTTCTAATGAAGCCCCTTCTGGGGTGAGTAGGGGCGGACTTGGTCCATTTGTAGCAGTCCCCAAGTGTCCCAGAGGAGCCCTGGACGGGCTCAGTCCCTCTGACAAACGCTCCAGCCTCCTGCCGCCCCCGGGGGTGATTTATCAGAGCAGCGTCAACGCCTCTGCCCAGCAGCCCGTGATCCAAGGCTGGCAGCCCAGGCTGGGGTTTTTAATTAGCTGAGAGAGGGAAGAGTCAGGCCCTCTAGGATGGAGAGAAAGAGAGACACCCAGACGGCTCATAAATCCAGACCCAAGGGTCCAGCGGCTGGTGTCTGGCACAGGGCAGGGAGGAGGGCAAGAACAGACTGGCTGGCTGGCTTTTCAGCTGTTTCATGGTCTCCTTTGCTTTCTGGTTCAGATACTGCAGGGGGCAGTGGGAACTGTGCCACCTTTTACACAGCAATCCCTGGGGAAGCACCCTTTTCTAGCTTGGCTGTACAACCAAAACCCAGGGACCCTCATTTCTAGTTCCATCTCTACTGCTCACTTGCTGTGCAATTTGAGACCAAAACTACTACACAAAAGCTTACAGGCTTTGGAGTTGGATGTGAGCTGAAACCTCTACGCTGTGATGCTTATTTAAACTGTGACTCGAGCGAACTGCTTTTTTTTCTCTGGGCTTCAGTCTCCTCACCTACAAAGGCAGAAGAAGACCTTGTGTTGCAATGACTAAATGAGAACACAGGTAAAGTGCTTGGCCTGTAATGGATGCTCAATAAATGACGGCTCTTTTTAAATGTATTTTCATCTCTCTTGGCCTCAGTTTCCCCATATGTAAAATGCAAAGTTGTGCCATGTGACTTATAAGGGTTTTTCTAGCACTGATTTCTTCTGGGTATTCTTATCTGGATGTGTGTGTGCTTAGTCACTCAGCCGTTTCTGACTCCTTGTTACCCCATGAACTGTAGCCCATGAGGCTCCTCTGTCCTTGGAATTTTCCAGGCGAGAATACTAAAACAGGTTGCCACTTCCTTCTCCAGGGGATCTTTCCAACCCAAGGATGGAACCCACATCTCCTGCATTGATAGTTGGATTCTTTACCACTGAGCCACCTGGGATACAAGAGAGAAAGTGAAAGTGAAGTTGTTCAGTCGTGTCTGACTCTTTGCAACCCTGTGGACTGTAGTCCACCAGGCTCCTCAGTCCATGGGATTCTCCAGGCAAGAATACTGGAGTGGGTTGCCATTTCCTTCTCCAGGGGATCTTCCCAACCCAGGGATCAAACCCAGGTCTCCCGCATATGCAGGCAGATGCTTTAACCTCTGAGCCACCAGGGAAACCCAAGGGATACAAGAAGAGGAATTCAAATCTGGGCAGTAGGGAGCTTATTTAGGAAGGAGGTTGTAAATTTACTCCTTGCAGGGGTCCAGAGGCAGGGCTGGGGCTAAGGTAAGGAAAAAATCTTGAGTGAGGCATATTTCATGCCAATGAAGCAAGACAGTTCTGAGAGTCAGAGCTACTGGCTGCCTCCACAGTGAGCGAGCTCCCTGCATCCAGAGAAAAGCAAAAGTTGGCCAACATTCTGGAGCTGATGCTCTGAAAGAAATTTAAACATCGGAGTCGGGGGGAGGGACCAGAACTTTTCCTTTAAGTTCCTTACCTACACTGAAAATATCATGGCGTAATGCTTGGTGGTATATAGACTTACTGTACTGCTCATCATTTAACTCTCACAACCCAGAGGGCAGGGAGGATTAGCACCCACACCTTCAGACAGGACACTCAAGAGGCAGAGTGAAGTCGCTTGCTCAAGGTTGCACCCACAGAGAAAGAGGCAGAGCAAGGCCAAGAGCTCTGGTGAACCTGACTCTCAAGCCCCTCTCTTTTTGTTTCACAGCCGGGTTTCCACCTCTGATTCCACAACGGATGGCAGTCCCAGCCTGGCTGATATTGATTGCAGCTGTCCCTTCCTCCCCAGCCCCGTCTCTGTCCCCCAACTGCTCCCCCACAACTATTTACGCTGGGCTGCCTGGTAACAAACGGCTCGTTACCATGCGGAAGGCGACAGCCGGGCGATTAGTGAAATTTGTTACCCATGCGTCTCCGAACAAAATTAAATTAAAAGTGCTGCTTCGCTGTCAAGATAAGGGCCAAGCTGCTGAGATAATTTTTCACTCTCAAACACTCAATTACCCAGTGAGGCTGGATCAGATACAATCAAAGAGGAAAAAAAGAAGAAAAAGAAAGAAAAAAAAAAAATACAGAGGCAGGACCTCCAGGAACAGATGTCAGAGTTGTTATCACTCCCTCTGGCCAGAGATGTTAAAGAGGCTGTTACCATGGTGATAGGGCTGGACCACATGAGGCAGGTAGGTGGGTGTGGCCTCTGACTACATCCTGTAATAAAGGAGATGCTTTCCAGCCCCATCGACCCTGCCTTAAGCCAGACGGTGTCATTTCTCACCTGAGTTTTTGCAATAGTCTCCAACCTGCTCTCTCTCACCCCATCCCTGTTCCCCTCTTTCCCAGCTTCTACAAAAGCTAGAGTGACCTTTCTACCACATATCAAAACATCACTTCTCTGCTGAAATCCTTTGATGGCTTCCCATTGTCAGGATAAAGTCCAAAGCACCCAGCCAGTGTCACCTCTAGCTCTCTGCTCCTGAAAGTTTATATTTCAATGAAACTAAGTAGACATATCCTTCCTTCCCTTCTTCCTTGTTTTCAACAGAAATTATTTTGAGGTCTTACAGTATCCCAGGCATTTTGCTTGATCCTACTCTATTCATCGTCCCTTCTGGATGAACAGTCTTCTCCGACCTTTTCCCCTTCAACAATTCCATCCTGTTTTTCAGAACTCAGCCTAAATATTTCCCATGCCAGCATTTCTGCTGTTCCCACCAAGCTGGTCCGGCTCTTTCTCCATGCCAGCATGGAATTCATCACCAGCCTTTATCACGACCCTCTTCATTCTACTGCAATTGCCCATCTGATCCTTTCCCCCACTGGACTGTGTGACGCACAGGGCAAAGACCACGCCTCACTTGTCAACACCTCACTCTAAACCTCCTCAGCCACTAGCACACAACTAATAGTACGTTACCTTACATTTTCTAAAAAACAAAACAGAAAGTACTCTTCACACAGAGGTATAGAACAGTCTTTTGGACTCTGTGGGGGAGGGAGAGGGTGGGATGATTTGGGAGAATGGCATTGAAACATGTATACTATCATGTAAGAAATGAATCGCCAGTCTATGTTCAATACAGGATACAGGATGCTTGGGGCTGGTGCACGGGGATGATCCAGAGAGATGATATGGGGAGGGAGGTGGGAGGGGGGTTCAGGATTGGGAACTCATGTACATCCGTGGCAGATTCATGTCAATGTATGGCAAAACCAATACAGTATTATAAAGCAAAAAAAAGTAAAAATAAAAATTTAAAAAAAGAAAGTACTCTTCAATTAGAATCACAGAATTGTAGAGCCATTATATATATGTTATATATATTATGATTATTATGATGATTATAATTATATATATATATTATGATACATATGAGTGAGTGAGTGAGTGAAGTCGCTCAGTCGTGTCTGACTCTTTGCGACCCTGTGGACTGTAGCCTGCCAGGCTCCTCTGTCCATGGGATTCTCTAGGCAAGAATACTGGAATGGGTTACGATTTCCTTCTCCAGGGGATCTTCCTGACCCAGGGATTGAACCCGGGTCTCCGGGATCTATTTGACTGGGGCTTCCTTAGTGGTCCAGTGGTTAAGAATCTGCCTGCCAATGTAGGGGACATGGGTTCGATCCCTGGTCCAAGAAGATCCTATATGCCACGTGTCAGCCAAGCCCATGCACCACAGCTACTGAGCCCATGCTCAAGAGCCCGCTGCAACTACTGAGCCCACATGCCCAACTACTGAAGCCTGTGCACTCTAGAGACTGTGCTCTAGAACAAGAAAACCCACCGTGGTGGGAAGCCCTCGCATCACAACTAGAGACAGCCTGCAGGCAGCAACGAAGACCAAGCACAGCTGAAAATAAGCAAATAAATGAATCCATGTGATTATTGAAAGATTATAGGCAGAAACAGAGGCCACTGAATTTGGAGGATCTGGTATTCTCCATTATATCTTGGTCACTCTGCCAGACTGAACATGTCTTGAGTGTATGGACCATCAGTCTCACCAACGGAAGAGCTTTGATAAAAACTCAGAGATGCCCAGGCTCCACCTCAAACCTATTAAATAAAACTCTAGGTTGAAACCCAAAGGTAGGTCTCTGTTTTAAAAGCCTAAACATGTTACCCACATACATAGGGTTGGGAACCATGCTAAAAAAGGAAAGTAACTTTACTCGAAACACCATCCAAGGACAGAGTACAAAGAGATCACTCTCATGATCCAGGATCTGTTCCACCTGGATATTTAATTTTCGTTCTTTTTATCCTGTTTATTCTTCTCCGTTAGATAAAGATGAATTGCATTCATGCCTCCAGGGTTCCCAAGACAAGACACACAGTGGTTTGAATGAACAAGGGAAGCGGGATAGACAACATTTTCCAAGATTCCAAATGAACCTTGGAGATGGTCTGACCTAGTTACTTTATACTAGTGTATAAGGAAATGGGCAAGTGTATCCATCACCTAGCATTTTCCAGGAACTGCGCTGAGTGCTTTACTTGCATTGTTCCATTTCAACCTCAAAACCACTCTTGGAAGAAACTACAATTATGACTTTACAAAGTTGAAAAAAAACAGGAGCCAGTGGGTTAAACTGATCTTCCCAAGATCACTCTACAAAGATTCACAACCACCTGTTTATTTCTAAAGAACATGAGTTAAGCATTGCACACTGGTACAATTACCTCTAGCAAAACCACTCAATTCAAATTCTTTCAGAGAACAGGCAGAGTATTCATGATAAACATGATTCACCCACATATATGTTTTAAATGAACTGTTATGATTGTCCTCAGAAGTAATCACTGTGGCTTATGAATTCTGCCCTTCTTAAAAAATCATTCTCAACAATTATCTGGCTGCATAATATTCCATCAAGTTGATGCACTGTAATTTACTTAGCCATTTTTCTATTGTTGGACATTCAAGCTCATTCTAATTTTTCAATATTTCAGATTATGCTACAATGAGCATCTTCAGGTTTAGAGCGTCATGAAAAATGAGTAGTGTCATGGAAAAAATATGGTCATAATATAATGTTGAGTAAAAAAAAACAAATGCAAATGTGTATGTTGATTACAGTTACAATGATGAGAAAAAATATATGCAAATGGGGATGAGAAAAAAATGAAATAAGCTCTTTGGTCTAGAAGGTTCTTGTTTGTTTTTGTTTTCTTCTACTAGTATTATTACATGAATCTACATTGGTGAAAAATGATGAAAAAAACAAAACAATTAGCATACCATTCCCAATGTTGTTGAAGCACTTCAGTTCCTTGAGCATTTTCACAGTGGAGAGATGAGCTTAGGAGTCAGTGGTATGGACTCTTTCCATGGACAACAGCCAGAGGAGGAGTGTCTCAAAGGCTGGAACTATGTCCTCTTTTATTTGCCGAGCCATATGGCATACAGTACCTTAGTTCCCTGACCCGGGGTTGAACCCACACCCTCTGTAGTCAATGCATAGAATCGTAACCACTGGACCACCAGGGAATTCTCTGAAGCCATGTTTTATTAACATGTCTTATGTCTTATCAACCCCTGATTTCCAAGAAAGCCATGCTGTTCCTGAAATCTATAATGTGTGTTCAATGAATAACAGCATAGAGTTTCAGAGCTTGAGGAGGCCTCGGATATAATTTATTCAAACACTACACCCTAGCTGAATGGATTGAGAGCCAAAGAGGCTTGCCCAAGGTTCTCCAGCATCCGAGGGCAGGAACAAGTCTTGACCACACTTTTCCCCAAATCTACTCTAATTAGAAGAGACAGATGGTTAGCAAATTTGCTCAATAGGAGCCACGAAGAAAAAGTCCTTTTCCAGTCCAACACAGAATGGGTCTGACTCTGTGAACCTGAGTTAGTTTCAGATCTCCCCTGAATCCCTACGTTCCCCAGCCTCTAAGCCGTTCTCATGACAAATGCCTCAGAGCTGGGACATCTGTTTCCTCCCCATAGAGCGCCAGGTGGTTTGATTGTACCTGAGATGCTGAGAGAAGGACATTTTCAACCTAGAATCCATGACTGAGCAGAACACCCTGGAACTCTTCTGTTGCCAGTCTACACCCCGGCCCCCCAGCACAGCCAATTCCTCTTGCATCTTCATTTACCATCTAGTAGAGCTCTGAATTCTTCAATGACCTGCAAGACTCTCCCATGCCCTATACACCTTCTGTACATCCCCTCTTCTTAAACGCAGTTGGATCTATAAATATGACAGGATATCACTCCGTGATTAAATGATGTTATCTGAGAAAACTGAAAGGATTCTTTTCAGATATAATTAAAGTCCAGAAGCCTCTGACTGAGTTAATCATATAGGAGTTTACCCTGGGTGGGTCTGGCCAAATCAAATGAGTCTAAAGAGATGCTCTCCAACAGCCCTTGAGGAAGCCATGCTGTGAACTGCCACGGGGTGACCTGTAAGAACTGGGAATGGTCCTGCCCACAGCAGCTACAGAGCAGGCATGTCAGTCATGCAGGAAACAAATCCTGCCAACGACTGCACGGGCTTGGAAGAAGGCTGTGAGCCTCAGCTGAGATCAAAGCTCTAAGCCGATGCCTCGATTTGTGACTCTGAGTAAAGAGTCTGCAAGTAACGTAACTGGGCTGTTGAGCGGCAGAACTACTGCGGGGTAATAAATGTGTGTTGTTTGGAGCTGCTAAGTTTGTTCGCTAAGCAGAAACAGACAGTGATGCACAGCCACAGAGTGCTGACTCCTAGTCCTCTGCCCCGTCAGACCTCTCCTGGGCGCAAAGCTGGCTGGCAGTGTCTGCATCTGGATGTCCTGCAGGCACCCCAAGGCAGCAGCTCTACAGGCTCATCCATTCCCCCCTCCCCGCCCCCGAAGCCTGTCTCTCCCAGCTTCCCTGGCTCTGTGACGCTCTCCAGCCCCCACACCAGAATCCAACCTGCGTCTTCAGCAGTCCTCACAGGCTCTCCTTACAGCCAATCGGTCACCGACTCTAACTGTGTTTTAACACGTCCCCAACTGTGTTTTAACACGTCCCCAGCAGACACTCCACCCCATGCTCCCCCAGAGGGGCCCTGCCACTACCCCAACAGCCTCCTTTATAACTGGTCTGCCCCCTCCAGCTCTTCCTCCACTGTGGAGAGAGTGATCTTTTCTAAAACAGGCAGAGGATGATGCAACTCTCTTCCAAAACCTTCCGGCACTCCCCATTTCAAGCAGGTTCAAGTTCACGCTCTCTCCTGCTCACTTGGACAGGTGTTTTCTGAAGTGCACAGCCACCTGCCAGCTATCATTAGGTTCCAGCAATACTATGGGCTCCTCAAAGATGTCTTTCATGACTTTACCCATGATAGGATGGCCCCCCTATATTTTCTTCGGTGGCACATCTCACAGTGTGACGTGATATATACCTTTATGTGTTTATTTGTGAGGTCCTCCTCTCATTTCTCTCCAGCAAGATTCACGAGGGCAGTCCCCTGATTGGTCTGTTTGCCACTCTATACCCTATCCTTAGCATACAGTCTCAACACCATTAGACAGTTAGTAAACATTAGTTGATTCAATGAACAGAGAGATAAATGAACTTGACAATCAAAGTCTCTCCTTAGTTCAGTTCAGTCGCTCAGTCATGTCCGACCCTTTGCGACCCCATGAATTGCAGCACGCCGGCCTCCCTGTCCATCACCAACTCCCGGAGTTCATCCAAACTCATGTCCATCGAGTTGGTGATGCCATACAGCCATCTCATCCTCTCTCGTCCCCTTTTCCTCCTGCCCCCAATCCCTCCCAGCATCACAGTCTTTTCCAATAAGTCAACTCTTCGCATGAGGTGGCCAAAGTACTGGAGCTTCAGCTTTAGCATCATTTCTTCCAGAGAACACCCAGGACTGATCTCCTTTCGAATGGACTGGCTGGATCTTCTTGCAGTCCAAAGGACTCTCAAGAGTCTTCTCCAACACCACAGTTCAAAAGCATCATTTCTTCAGCACTCAGCTTTCTTGACAGTCCAAGTCTCACATCCATACATTACCACTGGAAAAACCATAGCTTTGACTAGACGGACCTTTGCTGGCAAAGTAATGTCTCTGCTTTATGCTATCTCTGCTAATATGCTATCTAGGTTGGTCATAACTTTCCTTCCAAGGAGTAAGCGTCTTTTAATTTCATGGCTGCAGTCACCATCTGCAGTGATTTTGGAGCCCCTCAAAATAAAGTCTGACACTGTTTCCACTGTTTCCCCATCTATTTCCCATGAAGTGTTGGGACCAGATGCCATGATCTTAGTTTTCTGAATGTTGAGCTTTAAGCCAACATTTTCGCTGTCCTCTTTCACTTTCATCAAGAGGCTTTTTAGTTCCTCTTCACTTTCTGCCATAAGGGTGGTGTCATTTGTATATCTGAGGTTATTGATATTTCTCCCTGCAATCTTGATTCCAGCTTGCCCTTCTTCCAGCCCAGCGTTTCTTATTATATACTCTGCATATAAGTTAAATAAGCAGGGTGACAATATACAGCCTTGACGTACTCCTTTTCCTGTTTAGAACCAGTCTGTTGTTCCATGTCCAGTTTTAACTGTTGCTTCCTGACCTGCATACAGGTTTCTCAAGAGGCAGGCTGATCTGAGTCAATTCACCCTTCCCAGCCTTGTTCAAATTATCTTCATTCATATTCCTTGTACTCCAGTGACATAGGGCTTCCCTGGCAGCTCAGATGGTAAAGAATCTACCTTTAATGCAAGAGAAATGGCTTCAATCTCTGGGTCAGAAAGATCCCCTGGAGAAGGGAATGGCAACCCAATCCAGTATTCTTGCCTAGAGAATCTCATGGACAGAGGAGCCTGGTGGGCTACAGTCTATGGGGTCACAAAGAGTTGGACACAGCTGAGCAGCTAACACTTTCACTAGTGACATATGACTCTGTCAGATTATCATGCAAATTCTGTAAAGTGGGATTCTCACCTCCATTTTATTTATTTTAATTAAAAAAATATTTTGGCCTTACCATGTGGCATGTGGAATCTTAGTCTCCTGACCTGGGATTGAACCCATGTCCCTTGCAGTAGAATTTCAGTCTTAATCCCTGAATTGTGAGGGAAGTCCCCTCACCTTCATTGTTTAGAAAAACAAATTGAAACCTGGAGAGTCAACTAACTTATCCAAGGTCACCTAAACTAACAGTCAGGGCTACATAAGGTTGTGCACACACATCTCATAGCGTGCTGGGCACACAGTGAGCAGTCACAGCCAGTGGTTTCAGCTCTATCTCCGGGAAAGGGTTTGCAGGGGAGGAGAATGCTCGCCGGCCACAAGACTGCAAGGGAAGTGAAAGACAGAGTCTCACGCCTGGGTGGGAAGCAGGGAGTCACAATCCCTCAGCAGAAGGAAAAGGGGTTGGAGGGGGGATCCTGCTGAGTCCAGCTGAAAAACAAGAAAGCGAGGGAGACTGATTATTCCTTCTCACCAGTGTAAGCAACTAAAATGACATGTTTGCTTTATCGCCTTTGGTCTCCCATTTGATTCCTGACAGCCGCCTCCCTCCCTTGGAGGCCAGGCAGTCAGGTGCTGAGCTGGCTGGCATCGCTAAGGAGGAGGAGAAAGAAGAACAATTTGAACAGTATTTCAGAGACTGTCATGAGCTTGGGGAGGGAGTTTTTGAAGCTGTCTGGCTCCCTCCACGCATTCAAGGAACCCTTGTTTGCCAAGCCCGTTTGATGTCTGCAGGTTGGAGACAGGTAGTCTGGGAGGGACCTTTAAGAGTGAAAACAATGGCAACAAAAAACCAACGTCTGTTTTCTCTGAGGTTTGAGGGAAGGGAGAGAAGACAGACATTAGACGGGGCTTTATGAGCCTATAACAATTTCAGAATGCATACTTTTCTCTCACATCTTGTCAAATAGGGCCAAATGCGGGCATAGATCAAAGCTAGGTTTCTGCATTTTACTGTTCTTTCAGTAAGAAAAATCCAAGCTCCCGATCTCATTTCTTCGTGAGAGAAACCAGACTATCTCTAGAAAGTGTGCAGAGCCTGCTGGAACCTTCTGGAGGAAGGTATCTATATACTACAGATCACAAACAGCTAACTACCCGGGCAAGAGCTGGGCTTCCGCAGTGGCTCAGAGGTAAAGAACCTGCCTAACAACGCCGGAGCCACAGGAGATACACGTTCAATCCCTGGGTCGGGAAGATTCCCCTGGAGGAGGGCATGGCAGCCCATTCCAGTATTCTTGCCTGGAGAATCCCATGGTCAGAGGAGCCTGGTGGGCTACAGTCCATAGGGTCACAAAGAGTCAGACACGACTGAAGTGACTGAGTCTGCACACACAGGGCAAGAATTATGACAAGAGGGAAAGAGTTTAAAGTCTGTAAGATTCTCCTAGAGGCTGATACTATGGCATGGTGACACCAGATTTGAGGAGCAAGTGGAATGAGGCTCAAGACTCCAACCGGTAACTTACTGACTCTATGACCTTGGAGAAATTCCTCTGCCGGGTTTACTGTCATTCTTTTGCATATAAAAACAAGGACAGTAAAGATCACAGAGAATGATTGGTGAATATGCGACAGACCTGGCAAAAAAGCGACAATAAATGGTCCCTCTAAGTTGCCATTCCTCTTAGAACCGGGAGTCAAGTTCCTGGCATGGGAAAAGGGGCATACAATCAGTGGGAGGTAATGCCAGCATAAGAACCGGCATGGAGTATCAGCTAATATGTTAGGGGAATTGTGCAGTGTTTTTTTTCTCAAATCTGGCCAAAAATTAGAATTGAAAGAGAATTTTATACCAGATCCCTTGGCCAGATATTCCCATATAACCTGTCTGAGATAAGTATTTACAACTAGTTTTTTTTTTTTTTTTTTAATTTTTCCAAGTGATTCCGAGGTTTAATTAGGTCAGAGAAATACCCTGCCTCTGACAGCCTTTCTGAACCACATAGCTGAGGACACCTGATCCACTCTCGGCTCTGACCTGACCCAGATCCTGGGACACAGCGGTCCTTCAAATGGGTAACACCAGAGTCTCCACCCTCCTACGCAGGCCCTAAATATCCAACCTGCCCAGCTGACCTTGTCTTCTGTTTCTGAAGAGAGATGCTCCGAGTCCAAATTTGCTTTGTCCCAGATCTAGTGCTCCGTCCTCTGGGAAAGATTCTGGATTGCTCAGACTATTTCTAGAAGAAAAATTCTTTGCCCTCTCGTTTGTATAATAAATAGCTTATTTCTTACTTATTTAACAACGGGCTCTGAGGAGGAAAGGGAGGCTTGCATTGCACTGCTTATCAATGCCCATGGTATGAATACTTCTTCCACAGTTGCTTATAAGCTACTAATGCGACATCGCTCACAGCGGAGCTGGAAATGATGAGTAATACTGGCTCTCACAGCTGCTATGGGTTGGAGCCAGCACAGCACTGGAAGATCTCTTGTTCACATATTTTTTCCTCCCTGATCAGATAACAGGACTCCCAGTGACGGTGGTGCCCTGGGAGGGTTGGTCCTCACGGTGGCTGCCTCTCCCCCCGCTCCCCCGCACCAGATACTGCAGTCAGTTTTCAGTGTGTGACTACTTCTGACCATCCCTGTTTTTGGTCCTAGTTCCTCCTGGGCTGATGCTCTCTGGAGGGTTACAGAGTTTACACCAGGACGTTCTCAGGGGTCTGATCAGGCTTGCAGCACCAACACAGATGTGGGAACCTACCCGTCTCCTTAGTAGAGGCCTAGCCCAGGCACTGTGGTGTGCACTTTGCACGTGCATTATCCGAACCATACATGACCAGAGCAGATTCTGAGATCAAAGAACTTAATTCCAAACATCAGCTCCCCTTACCTGGTGGTAATCGCAAGTAAGTGACCTGTCTAAGTCCCAGTTTCCATAGCTGAAAAACCAGAGGTAGGAATAGTCCCTTCCCAGGAATGGCCCTGGCAGCCCCATGGTTAGGACTCTGCACTTCCGTTACAGGGGACATGGGTTTGATTCCCGGTTGGGGAACTGAGATCCCACCAGCAGTTTGGTATGGCCAAAAGGAAAAAAAGTCCCTTGGGACTTCCTTGGTGGTCGAGTAGTTAAGAACCGTTATCCCCTTGCAACACAGGGGATGTGGGTTCGGTCCCTGGTCAAGGAACTAAGATCCCACATACCCTAGAGCAACTAAGCCCGTTCGCAGAATCTACTGAGCTCCAGTGCTCTAGAGTCCTTGCCCCATGACTAGAGAGCCTGCGTGCCACAACGGCAGGCCTCACCTGGTGCAGCAGGGACCTGACGAAGCCAAGCACACAGACACACCCCCTGTCTGTGATATTACTTGGAATCCTATAAGGTGGTTCATACAAAGAGCACAGCCACGCACCGAGAGCACTCAGTCAGTCAAGCATGGCTTGGCATTGCTTTTCCTCTTTCTCCGTCCTTGTGCCTATGTTTCCATCATGACGGGTATTACTGAGAACTCAGAGGGCATCAAGTTCTACCTCATTGATTGACAGATAGGAAATTGAGGTCCAGAGCCTTGCTCAGTCCTCAGAATCAAACAAGGGTGCACCCAGGATTGGAGGCCAAGGTCTAAGCCCTCCAGTAGCTTCACTATATTCTCTTGTGTGGCTCCTCCTCCTCTGTTCCTGCCTCTCTCCTTTTCTCACAGGCTCACAGGAGCCACCTCTCCCTGGCACTCCACCCTGTCCTAACCTGCCCCGCTTTCCCTCTCTGCCCAGGTCCACACTCTAGGATGATGGATAAACCCACCGAGAGCTCTGATGCTTTCCTCTCTGGGGCTTCCATCTAATCCTTTGTCTTAAGCTCCAGTCATTCTGTCCTTAGTAGGGGTCCCTGTTGGTAGGGAGAGTAGGTCAGTTGGACAGAGGAGGCTGACAGAAATAAGGACCCTGGAGACTTACGTCTCTCTCCAAGGCACCCCCACAGGCACCCGAGATCCCGGGACCATCTGTCCCACGTCCCCTCCACAGCCTGGGTTTGTAGCATTCTTCCCAGGTTACTCTAGCTACAAAGGCTTACAGGATGATTAAGCATCAATCGCTCTGTCTTTAGTGTTTACTCTTCTCCGAGCAGCAGGTCCTGTAACCTGCAGGCTGGAACAGGACACCCTGCAGATGTCCCAGGGAAAAAGGCTGTCCTTAGCAAGGGACAAGCGTGCGAAGGAAGAAAATCATGTCAGAACATCCCAAGAGGCCAGGCCCATCAAGTCTACGTTCTAACCTAAAATGTTCTTTTTCCCACCTAGAAGCAAGACCAACGTGCAGACCAACACATTGGAAAAAGTCCATGGAGCTGTGCCTAGCTCAAGCCACTCATTTGCTGTGCTTAACTGACTGCCATTCAGTGAACACTGATCGTGTGGTAGGTATGCTCTGCTAAGCATTTCCTTCGCATACTTTACTTCCTTTAAACCCTGCAAAAAGCCTAAGGAAGAGGAGAAGGACTAATCCCAGACTTGTCTTCCTTTACCCAGGGGAAACTAAGGCTCAGAGAAGGAAAGTGACTCAGCCTAAGCCACACAGCTAGGGAACAGCAGAGCAAGGATCTGGACCCCCGAGTGCTGATTCAGAAACCCCGTGATGTGCTGAGAAACGCTGGGTAAAGGATGGGATAGGTACCCCAATGGTCAGGGCATGGCCCCTGCTTATTTCCCCAGCCCAGCCGCCATCATTCTCAAATCCACAGCCTTCACTCCATCCAGCGACTGGCATCTCTCTCATTCCCAGCCCCAGGGCACCATGCGCCTCTGCTCTCATACTCAGCAGGTACCATGCTGTTGACGTTCAGCTTTCACTCTGCTGCGTTCCCATTTCCTGGAGTCTCTGCTCTATCTGGGCATTCTCAGATTATACTTCAGAACAGTCTCCTTCCCTCAATCCCCAAAGGCCTCCTTTTCTGTAGATATGGCTTGAACTTTCCCTTACCTGTCCACTTACTCTAAAACATGATTCAACTGTGTGTGTGTGTGTGTGTGAATTCAAGAGTTCTTATCACTACAGAAAAGCTCAGCTTAAGGACCATCAAATTAAACCAAGAAACTAAAACAAAAAACAAGCAAAACCAGGGAACACTTGCATCCTGTTCTCTTTGCTGGGGAACTAAGCACTGAGGCTTAGCGGGAAGTACCTGCAGTTGGGAGCAAGATAACCTGGGTTTCTAGAACTGGCTGAGCACTGAAGAGCAAGAAAGACTTGCCCAAGGCCCCGTGGCCACCTGCGCAGAACTGGGCTGAGAGGTCCTTGCTGGGCGCTTGCGCTGCTAGTCAGCAGCAGCTTGCTGCTGTGTCTCCTGCTCAGCACTGTGCCTGGGGCTGGACACGCCATCTGCGCTTCTCATCTGGACCTTCAGTTATACACCCGCTTTACCCTCATCTGCGTCATTCCTCTTTGGGAGCTGCATCCCCCTCTCAAGGAGGTTACAGCCACCTTGGGGCTGGGAGCCCAGGTCCTGTTGCCCAGAAACATGCTTAGTCCGGTTGTTCAATCCCTAAATGTAGGTTACACTAGAATGAGCTTCAGACTCGATGACAGGAGTTATAAATAGCCTCATTTCACAAAACTTAGGAAAACTGAGGCCCCAAGAGGGCACTTGCTGGCCAAGGGGTCACTGAGTGAGCGAGTGGCAGGGCTGCAGCCTTCACTACCCATCTCCTGACAGTGAGTCTAGTATCCTCTGCTAGGGCCATCTCTCCTTAATTAAGGTGAAATTCAGACAAGCAGGAAGCTACCACATCCAACCCACCTCATTAGTTAATACTATCAAACACCTAAACAAGTGATGGACTGATTAGCTATTTACGAGACCCAACGTAGAACTCTGCTTGACAAAGTGGCTCCCTTAGGCAGCAAGAACATGTACGGCATGAGATCAGGTTCCTTTCACAAAACATTGTGGGACTGCACTCCTGCTTCCTGGACCAGTCCTATAGGTTACCTGTATGATGGGGATGTTTAGGGTAGGGTAGAGGGTCAGCAAACTGTAAGGTCACTGATGAAATCTGGACCAGCATCCGTTTTTGGAAATAAAGTTTGATTAGGACACACGTACGTTCGCTCCTTTCTGTACTGTCTGTGGCAGCTTTCAAGGTGCAGCGGTAGCGTCACGCAGTTCCAAGGGTGACCGCATGTTCTGCAAAGCTGAACATGTGCAGGGCTTCACCATTTACAGATGAAGGGTGCTGACTCTTGATCCAGGAAATCCCACCACCTAATATGTTTATATTTTGATATAATACGAGCTCCGTGAGGGCAGGGCTTTTAAACATTGTTTGGTTTCTGTCAATGGCCTAGAACGTGGTCAGACACATGGTCGGCGCTTGACAAATAGCTGAGATACTGTGGGGTGGGGGGAGGAAAGCAGGGAGAAAGGCTTTGCTAGAAAATGTTGGAAAAAGCAAGGGAGAGGCTAGAAGAGGCAATAAGCAGAGAGAAGGAAACAGTGGATCCACAGAAGAGGACAAAAAACAGGATGGACAATGTACGGGAAAATCCACTACAATATTGCAAAGTAATTAGCCTCCCAGTAAAATAAATTAATAAATTTAAAAAAAGACGGAAGAATGAGAAGAATGCAGTGAAAGATGACAGAGGAAAGAAGAGAGGAAAGAGGAGAGGGAAAAAAAAGAGAGATGAAAACCAACAAGCAAACAGATCCAGAACACAGACGAGGAGGAGGAGGAGGAAGACGTGGTGGGAACCAGAGCAGGCGTGAGAGGCGGGCCATCAGCAACAGCAGGGAGGACAGGGACGGAGCAGCGTCGCGACTGACCGGGCAGGAGGGCCGGGCAGGAAGGTACGTGTGTGTTGGGGGGGCGGTGGGCAGTGCATCACAGCCCTGGCATTCTCGCCATCCAGGAGACACAGCCCAGTCTCTCGGAGGGTATGGAGCCCCTGGGCCATATTCTTTATCTCAAGTCCTGTGGCTTGCTTTTGATTTTCTTTTTGAACTCTGATTTACGAGGGACACACTCCATGAAGGATGGCTACACAATTACCTGTAAATAGCCCAGTTCTTTGGAGAAGACTCACTGACTTCCCCAGCCCGAATTCTGGCTGTCATACTTGGGGAGGGAGAAGACAGGTCAAGAATCATACATCACCAGCTTCTAAATCTCCACTGCAGCAGATTCCAGAGGGCTGAGGCATTCAAAGAGTGAGAGCTAAGTGTATTCTAGTGTCTGCAGAGTTCGAGATACCCCCCCAGGTGCTGTGTCAAGGGAGACACTCCCCTTAGGGGGCCTTTTCAGTGAAAGGCACCAGGGGTAAGGAGATACAGAAAACAACAGTGAGAACTGCACGGACATTAATAACACCCACCTTTCATGGCTAAATACTCCATTGCATCTGTGTGTGTATATATATACATACACACACAACACATCTTTATCCTCTCCTCTGTTAATGGACATTTACTTTGCTTCCATGTCATGGCTATCGTAAATAGTGCTGATATGAACACTGGGGTATACTTATCTTTTCAGATTATAGTTTTCTCCAGATATATGCTCAGCAGGGGGATGGCTGGATCATAAATTGCTAGTCCCTCAGTCGTGTCTGACTCTTAGATCCTATGGATGGTAGCCTGCCAGATTCCTCTGCTCATGGGATTCTCCGGGCTGGATTATATGATATTCTATTTTTAGTAGGAGGGATAAATTCAGAGATTGGAGTTGACATATACACACTACTATATGCAACACAGACTAATAATAAGAACCTACTATATAGCACAGAGAATTCTACTTAATTCTCTGTACTGACCTACATGGGAATAGCATCTGAAAAAAGAGTGGATATATGTATATATATAGAATTCATTTTGCTGAACACCTGAAACTAATACAGCATTGTAAATCAACTATATGCCAGTAAGAATTAATTAAAACAAAAAATAATGCCTAAGCAAAATGGCTGTCTGAGGAGGCCTTACAAAGAGCTGAGAAAAGGAGAGAATTGAAAAGCAAAGGAGAAAAGGAAAGATATACCCATTTGAATACAGAGTTACAAAGAATACCAAGGAGACATAAGAAAGCCTTCCTCAGTGATCAATACAAAGAAATAGAGGAAAACAACAAAATGGGAAAGAATAGAAATTTCGTCAAGAAAATTAGAGATACCAAGGGAACATTTCATGCAAAGATGGGCTCAATAAAGGACAGAAATGGTATGGACCTAACAGAAACAGAAGATGTTAAGAAGCGGGGGCAAGAATAAACAGAAGAACTGTACAAATAAGATTCTCATGACCCAGATAATCATTATGGTGTGATCACTCAACTAGAGCCAGACATCCTGGAATGTGAAGTCAAGTGGGCCTTAGGAAGAAGCATCACTACGAACAAAGCTAGTGGAGGGGATGGAATTCCAGTTGAGCTGTTTCAAATCCTAAAAGATGATGCTGTGAAAGTGCTGCACTCAATATGCCAGCAAATTTGGAAAACTCAGCAGTGGCCACAGGACTGGAAAAGGTCCGTTTTCATTCCAATTCCAAAGAAAGGCAATGCCAAAGAATGCTCAAACTACTGCACAATTGCACTCATCTTACATGCCAGTAAAGTAATGCTCAAAATTCTCCAAGCCAGGCTTCAGCAATACGTGAACCGTGAACTTCCAGATGTTCAAGCTGGTTTTAGAAAAGGTGGAGGAACAAGAGATCAAATTGCCAACATCTGCTGGATCATGGAAAAAGCAAGAGAGTTCCAGAAAAAATCTATTTCTGCTTTATTGACTATGTCAAAGCTTTTGACTGTGTGGATCACAAGAAACTGTGGAAAATTCTGAAAGAGATGGGAATACCAGACCACCTGACCTGCCTCTTGAGAAACCTGTATGCAGGTCAGGAAGCAACAGTTAGAACTGGACATGGAACAACAGACTGGTTCCAAATAGGAAAAGGAGAATGTCAAGGCTGTTTATTGTCACCCTACTTGTTTAACTTCTATGCAGAGTACATCATGAGAAATGCTGGGCTGGAGGAAGCACAAGCTGGAATCAAGATTGCTGGGAGAAATATCAATCACCTCAGATATGAAGATGATACCACCCTTATGGCAGAAAGTGAAGAAGAACTAAAGAGCCTCTTGATCAAAGTGAAAGAGGAGAATGAAAAAGTTGGTTTAAAGCTCAACATTCAGAAAACGAAGATTATGGCATCCAGTCCCATCACTTCATGGGAAATAGATGGGGAAACAGTAGAAACAGTGGTTGACTTTATTTTTCTGGGCTCCAAAATCACTGCAGATGGTGATTGCAGCCATGAAATTAAAAGATGCTTACTCCTTGGAAGGAAACTTATGACCAACCTAGACAGCATATTAAAAAGCAGAGATGTTACTTTTTCAACAAAGGTCCATCTAGTCAAGGCTATGGTTTTTCCAGTGGTCATGTATGGATGTGAGTGTTGGACTATAAAGAAAGCTGAGTGCAGAAGAATTTATGCTTTTGAACTGTGGTGTTGAAGAAGACTCTTGAGAGTCCCTTGGACTGCAAGGAGATCCAACCAGTCCATCCTAAAGGAGATCAGTCCTGTGTGATCATTGGAAGGATTTATGTTGAAGCTGAAACTCCAATACTTTGGCCACCTGATGTGAAAAGCTGACTCACTTGAAAAGACCCTAATGCTGGGGAAGATTGAAGGCAGGAGGAGAAGGGGACGACAGAGGATGAGATGGGTTAGGATGAGATGGGTGGATGGCATCACAGACTCAATGGACGTGAGTTTGGGTAGACTCCGGGAGTTGGTGATGGACAGGGAGGCCTGGCGTACTGCGGTGCATGGGATCGCAAAGAGTTGGATATAAGTGAGCGGCTGAAATGAACTGAACTATTTCCCCTTAGCACATACCAGGCACCATGATACTTTTTTAATGCAACAGAAGAAAATTCATCTCCAAATCTATGAGGCAGTTCCAAGGCCCATTACACAGAGGAGAAAACTGAGGGATATGATAGATAGATAACTTGCCCAAGGCTCAAGGCACCCAGAGAACCAACATGATCTGTGCCCTTTGACTATCCGTCATGCATGGACGGAATCCTTTTACGCAATCTGGGGGACTCGGGAGTACAGATGGCCACATACCTAGATTAGTTGCCATCATGTTCATGAGGGAACCTCCATTCTCTCCAGGGCGTGGTGGAAGCTCATGGATATGCCCTTAATCACTTGCTGGGAATACATGCTTGCACCCTAAATTCCCTTCAAGGTTGCAATCCTGAACTTGCTACTTTGTTGTCCTTAAAAAGCCTCATGATTGAGGAATTATATTCCCAGGTGATGGCCTGAAATGTGCTCTATTTCAGAGCATATTTTACCACAGTGAGCCGTGGGTGGACCTCAGAGGACATTTTACCACAGTGAAATCTGCACATTTTACACACAGTGACAGCATATTTTAGCACACTGAGCCGTGGACCTAAGCCACAATATCTTAGCCCTGTAACGGTCCTGCCTCAGCATTTTCATGTCTTCTTACATTGAGTGTCATCGTGAGGAAAAAATTATGCATTCAAGCATCAATACCGATTCTCTCTGTAGAAAACACAAAACATTGTCTAGAGAGTCCCAGGGAGTCCTGTTTACAGGAACCAACAGGAGAACTCCGTCTGGTTTCTATATCAGGTAAATAGGATCTCCCAGGCCAATGCTGGTTTTACCCGCTTAGACTCTGTGCATTTTACTGCTGAGCATGTTTCATTTTGCACTTTGGTTGCTAAGAATCTCCGAGTTAAGCTGTCAGCCCCTTCTTAGAATACACAGCACAGCATGGCATGGATTACCGTGCATACATCTAAGCTGAGTTTGAATCATTTTCCTTACTCTGATTTTCCTTTCAATTTGATTTTTTATTGTGATGGATTAAAAAAAATGCATAAATTTACAAAACCATCTCTGAATCCTCTGAGGAATAGGGCAAGACAGAGAGAAATAGAGAATGCGTAGACAGGGTATCGGACACCAGGTTCAGGGTTACCTGGACTGGGACCAGGCTGAAGAAGATTTAGAGTCTGTCATGAAGCACAAAAGCTGCTTCCCAGATTTCCCTCCTACAAACCCTGGTTCGGGAACATTCTCCTGGATTCTGTTACCTTTGCTGCGGCGACGGCTGCGGTACTGCTCCGTGTAGAATGTCAGCTGCGTTTCATCGTCTGCCTCTGACCCGGACGTCCCCTTGGTTCTCCCAAAGCTGATGCCCCCTGTGCGAGAAGCACCATCCATCAGTCACTGCAGGCCTCCAGAAGCTTGTGAAATCCCCCAGCCATCCCAAAGACCAGCAACCCCACCCCCAAGTGACCCAAGTCTCTGTAAATCCCAAGTGACCCAGGAGTTGGCATGATTTATGGAAAGAGTTCAGGCTCTGCAGTGATGTGGGCCTGGGTTCTCACCACAGCTTGGCAGCCTCAGGATTGTATGACCTTGAGGAGATGCCTCCCATTTCTGAGTCCTGGGTCCTTTCTTTCTAAAGTAGGGGAAAAGTTATTAATCTTGTGGGGTTGCTTTGAAGATGAAAGGAGGTACAATGTGTAAACTCCCCGGTCCTAGGTGGGTACCAAGTAATTGATAGGTGCACTCACTGTTGCTTTGTATGATGGATCTGCCTCTAAAAAAGCATTCCAGGTGACTTAATTTCACACACACATTTCAGTCCAGTGCTTACTCTACACCAGGCCCAGAGCCAGACACAGGAAACAAAGAGAGATACCGCCCAGTCCTTGCCAGCCAGGGGATCATAAGTGAGTCACGGGGACAAATGGGATCCTAAGGAGCCTTTAACCTAATTCATGGCCATGTTTCCCACAGAGTGAGATGCTGGGAACACAGGAGAGAGCAATTCATCCCAACATGGAGGACCTGGGAAGGCTTTATGGGCAGGGGCCAGATTTAGGGCAGGGCTGGAAGGATGGATGGGCTTCAGGAGCAGAAACTGGATGTGGGAGGAAGGGTAAGAGCTGGAGCATCCCTGGTGGGGGAGGGGAGTGTGGGCGGGAAGAGGAGGCGCCGCAGCAGAGTGCTGACTGGGCAGGGTCTGCTGGTGCCCCCCAGGGGAAGCCCCTGAGTGCCGCACTGAGCATCCCAGAGCTTAGTCTGGGATGTCACGGAAGGTTCAAGAGGGAACGCAGACTGTCCTTTAAGCACGAGGTGTCAAGTGCTGTGTGATGAGCTTTGCAGCCATCATCTCACCCCAAATTCAAAGCCCTCTTGGGAGGGAAGGAACCATCATGATGCCCACTTGGCAGATGAAGGAACCAAGGTCCAGAAAAGGAAAGTGATTTGCGAACAGGGAGTGAAGTCAGACTTGGTACGTGGGTGTGACTGACGGACAAGCTCAAGTTTTTAACCACTGTCGCATTGCCTCTCAGTGTAACACTCTGTAAAATGGGAACAAAAAAGAATATGTGTCCTGCTCCTTCCTGGAGGCAGTGTGTTGCAATAGACAGAAGAAAGGAAGGGACAACAACATCTGATCACTATTCCCGTGCGTCTTCAGCCACGACGGGCTGAAGGGGCTTTGCCCCTGCCCCTTAGCACAAATCCCCCCAATTCCCAGCAACTAAGAGCTGGACCTGAAGACAGCTGGGGACCCCAGAGTCGACCAGTTGCAATTCCCCCATGTAAGGGCTCTTTTTTGAAATGGAGCTGGCAGACGCCCCATGGAGATTCTGGAAGCAGTGGAAGCACAGAGGTCTTGGAGGCCAGCAGGCTTTTAAAATTGCCATTAAAATATTTTACTGTTATAGAAAAGGGAAGAAGGAAGGAGGAAGGGAGGGAGGCAGAGAGCTGGAAGTAGGGAGAGAGAGAGGGGGTCTTTGGTTCACCCACACATAATGTTTGGCCAAGGGGAAAATGAGGGCATGAGATGAAATAGCTGCCTTATGGACAGGAAGCATCTGTCATGCTTCCTGCTGTGTTCAGGCAGCAGAGAAAAAGGGAGGGATTTGCCTGTCAGGAGTCTACCCCATGCCCTTTAACGCCACTGCAGTAGTTTTAACCATCCCAGCTAAACCCTCTCTCCCTTTCTCTCTTCTCCTCTTTCTCATCTTCCCTCCTTTCCCAAACAAACGGCATGTTATGATGAATGGGGCAGACAGGCTTCTGACAGGAGTCTTTCATACTGGGACAGTCTGGCTGTGATGGGGGCAGCGGGGAGTGTAGGCTGGGACAGTCACCAGGCAATAGGACACTATCATAAGAAAAGCTAACCCTTCTGTAGCGCTGGCTGTCTGCCGGGCACAGTTCCAAACACTTGGCTTGCATTGCCTTGTTTAATCTTTGCAATAACCCTAGGAAGTAGGTCAGAGAAGACAATGGCACCCCACTCCAGTACTCTTGCCTGGAAAATCCCATGGATGGAGGAGGCTGGTAGGCTGTAGTCCATGGGGTCGCAAAGAGTCAGACATGACTGAACGTCTTCACTTTCACTTTCATACATTGGAGAGGGAAATGGCAACCTACGCCAGTGTTCTTGCCTGGAGAATCCCAGGGGCGGCAGAGCCTGGTGGGCTGCCGTCTATGGGGTCGCACAGAGTTGGACATGACTGAAGCGACTTAGCAGCAGCAGCAGCAGGAAGTAGGTGAATACTTTCCTTCCCATTTTAACGGATGAAGAAATGAAGGCAGGAGGAAATTTAGTAATCTGCCCAGGGTCACACAGCTGGGAAGTTGTAGACCCACAATTCAAATCCAGCTGGTGGCTGCTATCTCTTCCTCTGGTCCCTAGGCTGATGTACAATAAAATATGAGTAAAGACTTCATTTAATGTCCACAGTCATCCTTGTAAGGAAAGCATTATGAACCCTGTTTTGCAGATGAATAAGCCATTCCTCAGAGAGGTGATGAGAGGTGCTGAGTGAGGGAGCTGGAGTGAAATGAGGTCTGCCTGCAAAGCCTGCCGCACGGCTAACCTAATGTGGGGAAGTACATGTGAGTGTGTGCATGTGTGTGTGGTGTGTGCATGTGTGTGCATGAGTGTGCGTGTGTGTGGCGTGCACGTGTGTGCATGTGTGTGCACGAGTGTGCATGTGTGGTGTGTGCATGAGTGTGCATGTGTGTGCATGCATGTGAGTGTGTGTGGTGTATGCATGTATGAGTGTGCGTGTGTGTGGTGTGTGTGGTATGCGTGCACGTGTGTGTGGAGTGTGTGCATGCGAGTGCGTACATGTGTGTGCATGTGTGTGGTGTGCATGTGTGTGTATGAGTGTGCGTGTGTGCATGCGTGTGTGTGTGGTATGTGCATGTATGAGTGTGCATGTGTGTGGTGTGTGGTATGCATGCACATGTGTGTGGAGTGTGTGCATGCATGTGAGTGCGTACATGTGTGTGCATGTGTGTGGTGTGCATGTGTGTGTGTGCATGAGTGTGCATGTGTGTGGTGTGTGCAGTAGGCGTGGGTGCATGTGTGTGTGTGGAGTGTGCATGCATGTGAGTGTGTACAGTTGTGTGCTGCACGTGTGAGTGTGTGCGTGTGTATGTGGTATGCATGTGAGTGTATGCGGGTGTGTGCATGAGTGTGTGTGGTGTGTGCAGTATGCACGTGCGTGTGTGTGGAGTGTGCATGTGTGTTCATTTGTGTGCTGCATGTGTGTGTGGTGTGCATGTGAGTGTGTGTGTGTGTGGTGTGCATGTGTGTGGTGTGCGGTATGCACGTGTGTGTGTGTGTGTGGAGTGCATGCATGTGTGTACGTGTGTGTGCTGCGCATGTGTGTGCATGTGTGTGTGGTGTGCATGTGAGTGTGTGCATGTGAGTGTGTCAAGTGTAAGTGTGTGTGTGTATATGTGGGCCTGTGTGTGTGCATGTGTGTGGTGTGTGTGCATGTGCGTGGTGTGTGTGTGGTGTGTGTGTGTGTGTGGTGTGCACAGAGGAAGCAAAACTTGGCGATCTGACCTCTGAGGATTAGCAGGGCTGTCACTTGCCCCCAGCATCAGAGCACATTCTACACTTTTTACAGCTCCTCTGTGGAACCTCAGCATCGGTACTGTGGGCAGGAGCTCTGGTGAGGCTCAGGCAGAACCTACATCTCCCTCATTCCACATGTCCACAGACTCTGAGGCCACGCTTCTGGCTTCTCCGGGACCCCGCTCTGTTCCCACACCCCTGACCCTCACCCCCCTCCTGTAGGTATCAAGGTACCATGTTCAGAATAGGAACTGACTCCAAGAGAGCCTGCCTCTCCATCAACCTGCCTCCTCGCCAAATATAACACGAGCCACACATGCAATTTTAAATGTTCTATTAGCCACATGAAAAAAGTAAAAAAAAAAACAGATAAAATTCATTTTCAGAATATATTTGAGTTGACCAATATATTCAAAATATCATCTTAACTTCTTATTTCCATAAAATTATCACTGGGCTTCCTAGATGGTGCTACTGGTAAAGAATCCGCCTGCCAATGCAGGAGACATAAGAGACACAGGTTCGATCCCTGGGTTGGGAAGATCCCCTGGAGGAGGAAATAGCACCCCACTCCAATATCCTTACCTGGAGAATCCCATGGACAGAGGAGCCTGGCGGGCTACAGTCCACGAGGGTGCAAAGAGGTGCACATGACTGAGCATCTGAGCCACACACTCTTGCTGCTTCTGGGCTTCCCTGACGGCTCAAAAGGTAAATAATCTGCCTGCAATGCAGGTAGACCAGAGTTCGATGCCTGGGTCAGGAAGATCCCTGGGAGAAGGGAATGGATGCCAACTCCAGTGTTCTTGAAATTTTTTATATAACTTTCACAAGTGTTCAAAATTCAGTGTATGCTCACAGCACGCCTCAACCACAGACGAGCCATATTTCAAGCACCCATCGTATCAGACAGCACATCCTGGGGCACTTAAATGACACTTATTCCAGAGTATAATTAAGGGCCCGAATCTGGAGATACGAATAAGCCATGGGCCCCACTAAGGTGCTTCATTGTTTTTTTTTTAATGAGACTTGAATGAAAAATGGTGTGGCTCAGATCCCATTAAAAGACAACAGTCATTGTCTCTACCCTCAGGCACTGAAAGGCAAGTAGGTTTCTAGATTGGTTTAATCTATGAGTCATGAGAGGCAATGCATGTCTGTACAAAGACATTAGTGTACTAGAGTCAGATATGAGTTCTAACTCTACACTCCAGTGATGAGCTGGGAGGGGAGGCTTGGGAAAGACACCAAACCTCTCTGTATTCTTCTTTAAAAAAATGGGACAGTAACTCTCAGCTCCCACGGTCATTATGAGGAAAATGATAGGCTGTGAGTAAACAGTTAGTACAAAGACCAAAGAAGCACGAGTAAGGGCACACTCCTCATTAAGTCAGTGCTGGCCTGAGCTCAGGAGACGAAATGGAGATGCCCCTGGGTGGGAGGGCTGACTCCCTGCCTTCTGTGACATTGTAAGAAGGTGGCAGCCACCCAAGGCATATAGCCTCCGAGTGTCCAGAGAAGCTGCAAGGGGCCACAGGCCAATTACAGACAGCCTTGGAGATGATTCAGACAAATGGAAAAGGGCCCCCTCTGCTAGCATTTTAATATGAAATTGGTGCTACAGTGAACTAAAGTACAGCCATTAATTATACAGGGCTGTGCAAGTATTTCTATTTAGGGGCTGAGAGAAAGCGATCGGTCAGAGGCTGGCGAGAGGGAAGGCGAGGAGACAGCAGTTCCTCCGCCTGTCCCTCAGGCCCCTGGTCTTCCCGGTCCTGAGTGGCCTGGGATGGAGCATGAAGAAGACCGTCAAAACACCTAGCATGGCAGGATAAGCACTGCCCTGGCACCTTCTATAAAATAACCCATCCACACTTCACACAGCGTCTGAAAGGTAAGAATCCATTTTATTGAGGGGCAACCTCAGATGGTAAAGTATCTGCCTGCAATGCAGGAGACCCAGGTTCAATCCCTGGGTCAGGAAGATCCCCTGGAGAAGAAAATGGCAACCCACTCCAGTATTCTTGCCTGGAGAATCCCATGGACAGAGGAGCCTGGTGAGCTACAGTCCATGGGGTCTCCAAGAGTCAGACATGACTGACAGACTAACAAACCGACCTTCAGAACCTCAACACTGCTTATCTAAGATCAGGCAAATGACAAGCTCTGAACCTGGCTTCTGTCTGATTCAGCCTCTTTGGTGGTCCAGTGGTAGAGAATCCACCTGTCAATGCAGGGGACATGAGTTCAATCCCTGGTCCAAGAAGATTCTACATGCCCCGGGGCAATTAAGCCAGTGTGCACAGCTACTAACCCCGAGCACCCCAGAGCCCATGCTCGCAGTGAGAGAAGCCACCGCAACGAGAGGTCCATGCAGCATAACCAGAGGGCAGCCCCCACTCTCCGCTTACAGAAAGCCTCGGCACAGCAGCCAAGACCCGGCACAGCCAAAACAAGAAAAACATCCCTTAGTCATCAGGGGAATGCAGACCAAAGGCACAGTGAGGTAGATACCACTTCACATGCACTAAGCTGGCCACAGTTGAATTAATGAGAAAATCACGGGTGCTGGAAAAGGATATAGAGAAATTGGAACCCGAATAGATTGCTAGTGGGAATGCACAATAGTGCAAAAACTGTGGGAAACAGTTTATCCGTTAGCCTCTTAAGACATTAAACATACCAGACTACCACATGATCCAGGAACTCTGCCCCTGGGCATATCTGAAAGAACTGGAGAAGGCATTCAAATAAACACTGGTACATGAATATTCATAGCAGCACCACTTAGCATAGCCTATAGTGGAAACAACCCAAACGTCCATCAGCTGATGGACAGATAAACAAATACGGTATATTCATACGACGGAATATTATCGAGCCACACAAAGGAATATCGACATGTTACATGGGTGGACCTTGCGTGCAACATTTTGTAACTTAGCAAAACATTTTGCCAAGTGAAAGAAACCAGACATAAAAAGGCTTATGTTACATGATTCCAGTTAGACAAAACATCTGAAATAAGTAAATACACAGAGACAGAAAACAGTGATTGCCAGGGCTGGGCAGAGAAAAGAGAGGAACAGGGAGTTATTGCTAATGAGTATGGGGTTTCCTTTTGATATATTGCAAATGTCTCAGAACTAAATAGAGATGACAGTTGCCCAACCCTGGGAATGTATTAAATGGCCATGAATTACACACCTTTAAATAATCATTAATTTTATGTTACATGAATTTTACCTCAATAAATAAAATGTTAAAAAAAAAAAGAGAAAGAGGGAGAGACATACCCTCTGTTTGCTCTGTAACATCACACGACTTGTGATAACACCACGGGATGGGGAACTGTGAGCGTGGAGACATCACAGTGCTAGTACCCAGTTGCTCAGTCGTGTCTGACTCTCTGTGACCGTGTGGACTGCAGCCCGCCAGGCTCCTCTGTCCATGGGATTCTCCAGGCAAGAATACTGGAGTGGGCTGCCATGCCCTCCTCCAGATTTTCCCAACCCAGGGATCGAACCCCCATCTCTTATGTCTCGTCCACTGGCAGGTGGGTCCTTAACTACTGGTGCCACCTGGAGACGTCACAGAGCTGCAAGAAAAGAGCCAGGCTCAGGCACCTTGAGTCCTGGACCCAGAGTTTGAGGTTACAGGGTGTGATCCGTCAGTCTGTCCTTGACCCAGTGGTCACCTCAAATAATCACAACACCCATCTGTGTATTCATTCATTCCACATTTACTGACTAAGTGCCCACTCTGTAGCAAACACTGTTCTGAGCACTGCGGAAGGAAAAGCAATGAATAAAATGGACAAAACTTCCCAACTTCTTGACATTTCCTTTTGGATAAGGAAGCAATTCAAATATTCCAAGCATGATGCTGAGCTCTCTGCATGGGAATTATCTCAAATTTGCTGACAAATAAACTGAGACATTCAGAAGTTTTTAGAGGCTTCTTTCTAAAATGACATAGATATTTGGTGGCAAAGAGAGACCTGACTCCAGGTTTGCTCTGGAACGAACCAGGGCCTCTGAACAACTAACTTGAAAGCCACATTATGGAAAAGGCTGGAGCAATTGCTAGCATGAACAGTCTTTCCCGGGCCTGAGAATTAACTCACCGCAAATCTGCTTTCTCGCACTGGGCTGCCCTATCCACAAAGCTGCTCTGCCAGCCCCTGGTAGGCCCACCCCTCCACACTCTATCTCCCACGCTTTTGGTATCATGATGGATGGTGGTGACATGTTACATTACTCAGACTCCGTGTCTTCCTCGAGCTGGTGACAGCGATATTGCATTTTTAGATTGCCCAGAACTGTGCTAGATAGAAAAATATGTAGCTTGGAAATGCAAAACCCATCTGACCCCCAACTGTCCAAGGAATACAAATGGTACCAGTCGTGGGAAGAGGACAAAAGTAGCTAAACTTCCCGTGCCCCCTAAAGCACACAGCTCACAACTGCTCTGAGCTCTAGGGCTAAACCACAGACATTCATGGAGATGCTCTGACCACAACTGCTACCTATCGTCAGGTACCACTAAAGGCCAGGCACAGTGCCAGGCACTTCACTCAGAGGTGACTACACATTCTCCTAGTCCTCCAAGGTGAAAACAGAGTCTGGGAGAGACGGCACTCCTCGTCTGTATTCACACCGCCAGGAAGTGGCAGGACCTGGATTTGAACCCAGGTTTATCTGACCCACAGAGAAGATTCTGTAGCAAGACTGGGACTCATGCCGAACTTTTAAACTTCTACTTATTCATCTGGCCGTGCGGGGTCTTCACTGCTGTGCAGGCTTTTTCTCTACTTGAGGCTGGTGGGGGCCTCCCTCTAGTTGCAGTGCCTGGGCTTACTGCAGCGGCTTCTCCTGCTGCAGAGCTCAGACTCCAGAGCACAGGCTCAGCAGCTGGAGTGCATGGGCTGAGTATCACGGCGTGTAAGATCTCCTCGGACCAGGGATATAACCCGTGTCTCCTGCACTGGCAGGTGGATTCTTTACCACTGAGCCGCCAGGGAAGCCCCTCATGCTGGAATTTTTAAAATTGATATTTATGGCTAAAAATATCTTTATAGTAAAGGAAAATAAAACATGATCACTTATAATTTCAGAAAAATGTGCTTGCTGTGCTTAGCCACTCAGTCGTGTCTGACTGTTTGCAAACCTATGGACTGTAGCCCGCCAGGCTCCTCAGTCCATGGGGATTCCCCAGGCGAGAAGACTAGAGTGGGTTGCCATGCCCTCCTCCAGGGGTTCTTCCCAACCCAGGGATTAAACCTAGGTCTCCCGCATTGCAGGCAAATTCTTTACCAGCTGAGCTACCAGGGAAGCCCCTCAGGAAAAAATTAAAAAATATATATGTGTGTGTGTATAACTTAGAAGACCATTTATAGGGGACTATTTAAAAATGGTGGCATATTTCTAACACAGACTTTCATGAGATCATTAAATACAGTGATATAAACCTTTATTTATTGACATGCAAACCTCTTCATGATATATTGTTGGGTGGAAAGATATATGGACAATAAATCAAATTTTAAGTTTAAGTGTTAGTCACTCAGTCGTGTCCAACTCTTTGTGACCCCATGGACTGTGGCCCCCAGGCTCCTCTGTCTGTGGAAATCTCCATGCAAGAATACTGGAGTGGGTTCCCATTCCTTTCTCCAGGGGATCTTCCTGACCCAGGGATTGAACCTGGGTCTCCTGCATTGCAGGCACACTCTTTACTGTCCCAGCCATCAGACAGACAATACAAAGAGGAATTTTATTTGTGTACATTTATACACACTTATTGATTTTTAGTCTGAATTCCACTGAGTGTATGTAATAAAAAATAAATAGATTTTAATTTAAAAAATAAAGAAGAGGAAAGTAATTCTGAGATGTTCATGATCTAGGGTTATGAACCAAGCTTAAAAAAGCATACGGCAAAACTCTAAGTGCAAAACGATCCTATTCTGTTTTAAAATACACATACATATAAAATATGTAAATATATGCATATATATGTACATATACACACATGCTAAGATACTGAAAGAAATATATTAAGGTGCTCTGGTGGTTATTCCCTGGGTAGTAAAATTTGGAGTATTTAAAAATTTTTTTTCTTATTATTGCTTATCTGCATTTTATAATTTCCCTCCAATGAACATCTAATGCTTAGTCATTGTAAAAAAAAAAGACATGTAATAAAAGTTACATTTATTTTAAAAATAGATTGTCTTTATTGCTTCAGCTTAAGCTATTCATTTGACCTTTAGTGTTATATGACCATCTAGACCTAGCGATTATTCCACTATCCAAGAAAGGATAAATCTCAATCTATCCCCAGATTTTGGCTTAAAGAACTGCCTTTGGAGGAGAAGCTTTCTAATTAAGCTTAACTCAGCTTATCTCATGAAAGTATAGCTTTGTCTCTGGAATATCCCACTGTTTCCTGGGGGTGGGGGTAGGGGAGGGAGGGGCTGGTTATTCCAAAGTTATCCATAACAAAATCTCTCCATCCACATTCTCCTTGAAAATGTGACTTCTCCCTCTCCCCTATCAAAGGCAGAGGCTAATGTCTCTCTCCTTGAATGTAGGCTGCCTTAGTGTTTTAATAAAGAGATTTGACTCTGCAAAAACTTCTAGGACTGGATAAAAAAAGGCGAGACAGTTTCTGCCTGGCTCTCTTGATACACTGATTCTCTAGATACTTACTCCCTCTTTGAAAACCTGCCCCTGCATTGTGATAAGTCTTGGCCACAAGGAGAGGCCAATTTTAAGTGCTTCAGTCAATGGTCACAGCTGAGTCCAGCTTTCAAGACATCTTGAAGTGTCTTAGTCCAGGTGGAAAAAATGTGAGAGAGGCTTCTAGTTGATTCTAGCCTCCAGCCATCTGAGTCACCCACAAGTGTTTGAGTATTTTCAGCTTGATCATTGTGAAGTTGAGACTATCTTCTCTTTGTTTATAAATTTTTGATTCTAGAACCCATGGGCATAATAAGATCATGTTGTCTTAAGGAACTCAATTTGGGTATATTATGCAGCGTAGGTAACCAGAGCACTTCCCTTGTCTAGTCCTAGAAAAATATCCATACTCCTTTCAATCTGTCCCCATATGGCAACCCTGGACAATGGAAAGATGAACTGGGTGTCCCAGAGACCCAAGTTCTAAAGTTGTCCTGTTGCTAACAAACTGTAAGATATTTAAAAAGCATTACCACCTAGTAAATACTACATACCAACCCTTTACTTTCTTCCCACAGATAGTAATTCATTTGACTCTCACAGTAACTGGATGAGGTACTGTTATCCCCATGTGAAAGGTAAAGAGATTGAGTCAAAGACACTGCGGATGACTTTCTCAAGGTCAGAAAGCTCATAAATGGCAAAGACTAAACACAGTGGCGGGCCCAAAAGGTACAACAGGATAAAAGAGCAGATTTGGGTTTGTAAGGCTGGCCAAGAATGAAATTCCCCATAATTTGCCCTCTAGGTTCTCTCCAGTGCTTTGGAATCATAGGCTCAGGCTGCTCCATGACCCCATACAATGGCTTTTCAGCTGCTGGAAGATTGATCATGTGTCCATTTATAATCTTTCCACCCAAGCAAAATATTCCTGCTAACACCATTCTTTGTGTGATACATTTTACAAAAATTATGATTTTTCAGATTACAGATTCAATGCATATTTATTGTAGAAAATTAGAAATAAAAAGTAAAAAAGCACAAAGAAGAAAATAACCAAGTCAAATACTATCACTACCAGTTGATCTTTCCTACTTCTAGATTTTTTACCTTGCTTATGCATATGCATTTACAACTGGATTTTATTGTCTTGTTACATGAATACATCTTGGAGTTTTGTTCAAAATATCTAAGCATATATTGATTTATTCACTGATGTCAGAAATATATATTGGGATCCAATTATATGCTTGGCATTTTTGCTATTACATAAATTATATATATCAAATGTGTGTGCATATGCACACATCTATATCTGTGTGTGTGTGTGTGTGTGTTTGTGCGCGCGCGCGCACACTCAGTTGCTTCAGTTGTGTCCGACTCTGCGACTCTATGGACTGTAGCCCGCCAGGCTCCTCTGTCCATGGGATTTTCCAGGCAAGAATACGGGAGTGGGTTGCCATGCCCTCCTTCAGGCGATCTTCCAGACCCAAGGATCGAATCTGCGTCTACTGCAGCTCCTGCATTGCAGGCTGATTCTCTACCACTGAGCCACCAGGGAAGTCCCATTATCTCTATCTGCACCTAGACTTATATGTATTCAATATAATCATCTATACATATATAGATGCCTATAATGGCCAAAGTGTTAATAGCGATTTTCTCTGAAAACTGACATTTTCTTTTTGTTTACCTTTTTTCTTAATAAATTGAAATTGCTTGTGGAATTAAAATAAAGCTAAATAAAATAGATCACATTACCCCATGTCATTAAACACTGACCCCAATATCATTTAATGCCTCATATATATTCTACTCTATCAATGCATTATATTTTAATCAATTCTCTGTTGTTTAAATTTTATATTATTTCCAATTTTTCACTATAATATTGCATCATGCACTCCTAAAGATAAAGATGCACTCCTAAAGATAAACCCTTCTACACATCCCTAAGCAACCATGTGTAGAATTTTCTTGAGATTAAAGAGATGAATTGGTTGGTGGGTCGAAGGGCATTGACTTAGCTAAAGCTTTTTTGATCCATATTGTCAGGATGTTCTCCAGAAAGGTTATACCAACTTCACCCTGATCACCTGTACACAGGAGCAATTATTCCACTACTTCTGTAACACTGAGCATTGCATCATTGTTTTCCAATCTTGTTGATTTTGATGTGCATCCCACATTTCAAATTCATGTTGTCAGATTCTTGTCAACATAGTCCAGTGTGCTCAACTCCGTTTTGAGCTTCTGTGTCCAGAACTAGGCATGATAATCCAGATGTGTTCTGACCTACACCAAGTAAAAATAGACTATTACCTCCCTTTCTCTGAACAAGAGATTTCTAATAATGCAGCCCAGGGCTGCTTCCACTTTATTGGCAGCTGACTTGTATTCAATATGCCCTTGCTTCTTTGTTCACATGCACTGCAAATAAATCTGGTATTTTCCATCATGTTATTTGCAAATTTTATTTTTCTAAAACCAAAGTAAAGAACATTCCATATTATCAAATTGTATCTGTATATTTTGGCCCTTTTCTTCTAGTGACTCAGATATTTTTGGTCCTAAATCTGTGCTCTCATGTTTTAACTATTCCATATCTATGACAAGGATCAGGAGGTAAGAAAAGGAATGAAGAGTTACTGAGTGTCTACAGCAGGCCAAGTTACAGACTAGACGTTTATATAAGTTAAAATCATATAGTACATTTAAGAGTATAATGAAGTTGATATCTTCATTTCAAATATTAGGAATGTGAGGTGTACAGGGATTATTTGTCTTTGGCAAGTCCATACAGCCAATACAGACAAGAGATGGATTGGCAAGTCTAACAGTGGTCCTTGCTATTCCCTGGGTTCCAAGCCAGGCTTTTGCTTATTTAAGGCAAGGACATCAATGTCAATGAGAACTAGACAGAAAATAGAACTTGAGAGCTCATGGCTACAGAACTCTCTACAAATTGACATTAATCCTTTAATGAAAACTTTTTGTAAACATATGACTGAGTAAACTGACTATACTATTGAACACACTACAATTTCCTCTTTTACAAACCAACACAGAAATATTGCTCATTCAGTAAATTGGCTCAGAGGTTAAAGCGCCTGCCTGCAATGCGGGAGACCTGGGTTCGATCCCTGGGTCGGGAAGATCACCTGGAGAAGGAAATGGCAACCCACTCCAGGATTCTTGCCTGGAGAATCCCATGGACGGAGGAGCCTGGTGGGCTACAGTCCATGGGGTTGCAAAGAGTTGGACACGACTGAGCAACTTAACTTCACTAACTTCAGTAAATATCTATTGAGAGCTTATCATATACCAGGAAGTGGGCACACAGAGAGGGTGAAACAAAAATATTCCCTGTCATCATAGAACCTGCACTTAAGATGGAATATCCAGGTAAGTATGTAAAAAGTAATGCACCTATGAGAAGCTTTGTCAAATATCTTGCTGACATTTAGATATCTATGTAATAGTATCTCCTTGATCTGTTTGTGCAACAAATCTATCCAAAGTAGAACTGCAATTCACCTGGCATGATTTATTCTCAGTGAACCCAAGATGACTCCCAGCGCTCCCAACTTCTGACCCAACAACTCATTATATAAATCTGACCAACTGATCTTACTGCCCTTGAGAATCAAAGTCAAGTTCCAAACATGCTTCGTCACCTATTTGAAATCAGAATACGTCCTTCCAGAATTCTGCAAGTGTCTCTGCCTACCTTGATTCCTTGAAGAGAATAAGTAACTGTTATTCTGAAAATATATCTTCATATTATTTTAGCTCTGGAAAAGTAATTTCCTTAGTTTGGAGACTGAACTTGAGGAATGCACTCCAAAATAAAACCTAGTACCTTCTCTTGCGGTAGAACCTCACTCCTTTTGAAATATCTTTATTCTCCCTTTACAGTTTTCAGATTTTATTTAATATAAGTGACATGTCTGACAGATTCAGAATGAATTTAGTTTTCCACCTTCATCTGGTAATAAGGTTTCAGTTGCTTCATCCAATGAGACAATCATTTTCTTGTCCTTATTGTTCCAAAAACAATTTTAAAAGCTTGTTTTATTTCTGCTTGTTTTCTTTCAAATTAGCCCACCATGCACTGACAAATTTGAAGTCTCATCCTTTCTGGGAGTATTTTTATAAGTTTGGGCTAAACTGTTACACATTCATGGACCTTTTTCCATCTGTTAGTTTCCTGCACATACAGTTTCCTCTTCTATGCTTCCCAAATTCTTCCTTCATTGTAACTCTCTGTGATTATTTGCTCAGAGTTTCATTTTTCAGAGTCTTCCTCTCTGTAATACATCTATTTTATTTTAGCGTCTCTGCCATAGAACCAGAAAAATCTATCCTCTGACATTAAAATATTACGTGTACATGTGTTCATACATTCTTGGTTATAATTTTTCATCTCTTGAAATAGAAATGTTATTTCTTGGTTTAATAATATCCAGTGCTGGCAAGGGTTTTATGAAATGATCATTTTCCTAAATTGCTGCAAGCAGTGCAAATTTGTACAACCCTTTTGGGAAGCAATTTGGCAATATAAAAAAGAGCCTTAAAAAATGTCCAACCCTTTTGACCCACTTCTGGGAATTCACCCTAAGGAAATCACCCTAAATATAGGAAAGGCTTTATACAGCATTATGCTCATTGAAATGCTATTTATAAATATAGAAAAGTGAAAAATCATTTTATTACATGTCCAGCTTGAGGGGGAGTAATTATTCTGGAATATTAAAAAGGTGTTGATGATAAGATATTATATAAAATATTTGTGTCAAACATTAATTTTGAGAAAGGGGGGCAAAGAAACATAAATTCTATATCATAAAATGATAATCATTGAATATAGTAGAGATTCTCCTGATGGCATAAGAGAATAAGGTATTATTAAATAGCAGGCCAATCCTCTTGCAGATAACAACAATAAATTTTGGACCAAAAAAAAACAAAAAGAAAACCAGCAAAAGAAAACAAAACCACTAGCAGAGGGTTCTGGAAAATAAATAAAAGCATGTACGCTTTAGGAAGGAGTTGAAACTTAGAGACAGTAGGCAGTGTGGGTAACCTTTCCATGTTTCAGACTTGGTCCTGAGGGTAGATCACAGTTTCAGTGTGGCCCAGGCCAACAGAAACACCAGACCCAAGGCTGCTGTTTTACTGGACTGAGGACTCAGCGCATCAGTCAATGCTACCAAGGAGTAAGAGCGAGATCCAAAATAAAAGGAGAGACCTAGAGAAGGGTCTTGTAATCTGTATCTCTGCCCACATTCCTAGCTGCCACTGAACCATGGTATGGATAAGGCAGACTCCAATCAGCTCAGCTGGAGAAAGAAATAATCGTAATAACTGAGATTTAAGCAGTTGCTCACCACAGGCAAAACAGTTGGAGTCTGATCAAGTTCACCGCCTGCAAAACATTCAAATTCTTTGGAGAAACAGAATCCAAGAATTTTCATATAATAAATTCACAATTTCTAGAATTAAATCCAAAATTATTTAACATATGGTGACCCAGGAAAATTTTATCCATTCCCAAGGGAAAAGACAATCAGTGAAGGCCAACCTAAGGTGATCCAGATGAACAAGAACCTTAAGATAACTACTATAATTGTGCTCAATGGAATAAAAAAGAAAATAATTATAGTGAATAGAAAATATAAAAATTATGAGCAGGAAAATGATACATACAGCAAATGAAGGTTTTTAGAAGCAAAAAACTAGATGTGTAATTAAAAAAAAAAAAACATTGGATGGGCTAAACAGAATGGAAATAACACAGGAAAGAATCATTGGTCTTAAAAACAGATTAATAGAAATTCTCTAACTGAAGAAGAGAGACACGAAAAATTGAAAAAGAAAAGCAAAAGTGTTTAAGGGATCCAAGGCACAATATCAAAAGTTCTAAATATAGAGCCACAGAAGGCAGAGAGAGAACATAATAATAACTTAAGAAAATGAAAGTAATAATGGTTGAAATGTACCAAATTTAGTATAATATATGAACTAGCAAATCCATAAAGTTGAAGGAACACAATAAATATGAGAGAAAAAAGCCTATCCTTATAGTCAAACAGCTAAAAATAAAATACAGACGCATCTTTGTTCTTAGCCATTTCAATATGGCAAGAAAAAGAAATAAAAACACAGATTATAAAGGAAAAAATGACACAATATTTTTTGCAGATGACATGACTGTTTAGAAAAAGAATCATAAAATATTCCAAAACAACTATTAGAATAAATGACTTTGGCTTGAATGATGAAAGTTTAACATAAGAACGTTAATTGTATTTACATATATAGGAAACAAACAACTGGAAAATAAAATTTAAAAACACTTCCATGCAACAGTACAAGAAACTCTAAACTATTTAATGATGCATTTAGAAAAAGGCGTGAAAGATCTCTTCAATGAAAACAACATAAAATTGCAAAAGGAAATTAAAGAAAACCTTAATAAATGGAGAAACATATCACATTTGTGGGTTGCAAGATTCAGTATTGTAAAGATGCCATATACCCTCAGATTATCTATAGGTTAAATGAAATACTACTTACAATCCTGGAAGCTTTTATTTTTTTTGGTAGAAATTGACAAGGTGATTTTAAAATTGATATGGAGGCACAAATAATCTCAAATAGCCAAGCGATATTAAAGTAGGATGGCACTGAAGGACGTATGCTGCCTGTTTTCAAGGTTTATAACTAGTAACCAAGACCGTGCATTATTGGCTAAAGGACAGGTCTATAGAGCAATGCAGCACAGAGAGTTCAGAAATGCACACAACTGATTTTTCATAATGTTGCCAAAGGAAAAGTCTTCTCTACAAATGGTGCTGGAACAACTGGAGAGCCATATGCTAGAGGAAATGAGCACAGACCCTTAGTTCATGCTGTATATACATATTAACTCCAAACGGATCCTAGAACTAAGTGTAAATACTAAAACTGTTAGCCTTCTAATAGAAAACAGGAGATATGTCTTTGTGACATTGGAGTAGGCAAATATCTTAGATAGGGAATTAAATGCATGAACAGTAAAATAAAAAGATATATAAATTTGACTTTATACAGATAAAAAATCTTCTAAAGATATCACTAAGACAAGACAAGCCATACAATGGGAGAAACTGTCATACATATATCTGAGAAAGGACTTGTATCCATAATATATGAAGACTCCTTACAATTATATAAAAAGGACACAAAAAACTCAGTTAAAAAATTGGCAAGTTACTTAAGCTTAAACTCTTTATTCCTCAGGAAAATACAATTAAATCACAATGAGATACAACTACACAACTATTAGAATGGCTATTAAAAAAAAAAAACTCTAGCCATTCTAACGGTTGCATAGTGGTATCTCATTGTGATTTAATGAGCCTTAGCAGTTTTGACAAAGTTTTCAAGCACATGAAACTCTCAAGCAATGCTGATGAGAATGTGCATCAAGCATTTAATTTGAAAAAAATATGTATTTCTTGAAAAGTTAAAACCACAACAACCATATGACCAGAATATTCCATTCCTAGTTATTTACTACAGAGAAAGGAAAACATATGTTCACACAAAGAACTGTGCATGAACATTCATAGCGACTTTATACACAGTAGCACAAAACTGCAATCAACACCAGTGTCCATCAACAGGTGAATACATAAAATAAAGCATATCCATATAATGGAATAATAGCCAGTATTTTAGAAAAGAACTTATGATTTATGCAAAATAGATGAATTCCAAGGTAACTAAGTAGAATGAAAGATATCACACAGAAAGAATACATACTGCAACAGCACATTTACATCAAATTACAGAAAAGGCAAATTCAGCCTACAGTGACAAAAAGAGGATCTGTGGTTGCCTGATACTGTGGATGGAAAGGATACATTGTAAAATGTGGCAAGGAATCTTTTGAAGGTGATGAAAATGTTCACTGCTTTATACTGGGTTGGCCAAAACGCCCATTTGGGTTTTTCCGTAACAGCTTATGGAAAACCTGAACAAATTTCTTGGCCAACCCAATACATCTCCATAACTCAATGAATTGTGCACTCTAAATGGATGCAGTTTATTGTACATAAAATATACCTAAGTTGATTTTTAAATTGCACAGAAAAACTATAAATCAAGCTTGAAAATAAACTAGAGCAAAATTTAAATGTTGGCAATATTTGAATAATGGGATAACAGAAAATTTTTATTTTTCTGGTTGCACTTTTAGGAATTTTAGAAATGTGCTTTAATGAACACAAATCATTTTAAATTAAAAAAAATGAACAAGTTTATGACATGTATTAGATTAAAATCAGCCTCCTGTTCCTGGTTCAATGTATGACTAATATACATATTTTTGTTTAAAACATATTTTTTCTAAACAATATGCTTTTTGTTGGTCAGAATCAAGGGTAAAGAGGTAATCCAAGAGGATTAGTGTTCTCCTGTCTCCTCTACATTTCAGGTGTGAAACCGGAGGAGACAATTCAATAATTTATCATAAACAGCATTTTCAGCAGAATAAGTCTTCCTGTAGCTATCTGAAGAACTGAGGCCTTCACTGATATGTTGCATTAGTTCTGAACTGTTTTTTGTATTCAAAATTCTTTATACATCCATCATCAAGGAGCCAAAAATGATTGGCTTTGGAGAGAGGATACCTGAGTTTGAGTCTTGGTTCTTTAACTCTGTTTTACTGTGGAGGCTAAACACACCTCTCGGTGAGAAGGAGGATCTCCTACCTTTGAATGGGTGGGCCTCTTCCTGCTCTGACAATAGAATGGTGGAGGTGAGGTTTACAACTTCCAAGGCTCACTCATAAAAGGCCATGAAGTTCTGGCTGGTTTTCTTGGGAGGGCTGCACTGAGAGAAGTCAGTCACCATCCAAGAAATCTGACTGCCCAGGGAGTACCATGTTGGAGAGGCCACCTGTAGAAGTGCTAGTCACTAGCCTGGTTGAGCTCCTAGTCGACTAGAAGCATCAGCTGCCAGCCACGCAAGGGGCCCATTTTGGCTGCCATTTTGGCTGACCCTGCAGATGACTGTAGCCCCATCTGGTGCTTGGCTGTAGCCACAAGGAAGACTCCAAGCAAGAGCTGCCCCAGCCAAGTCCTTCCCAAATCCCTGACCCACAGACCTGTGGATAAAATAAAATGGTGGTTGTTTTTAGCCACAATATGTGGGGTAACCTTTTATGGAACAATACCTGTAATAGTGATTGTGGGTGAAGGACTTGATGTCTTTAAACTCTTTCATCTTAACATCTCTGATGGAATACCATCTACTGCTGCTGCAATAGCTGAAAAGGATCACGTGAACCTTGAAGCTCTGAGCAAATATGTGTCGCTTTATTTTATGCACTTATGTATATGTTTACTCAACACACTAATTGAATACCTAAGGGATCTTGCTGATTCAGGGATCAAACCTGGGTCTCCCGCATTGCAGTCAGGCACTTTACCCTCTGAGCCACCAGGGAAGCCCCAATTGAATACCTATTATATGTCAAGTCTGTGTGGTAGGCTAGGGGTATAACCATTAATAAGATACAGTCATAGTCAAATAACTCAGATTTGGATAGAGGAAGTAGCCAAGAAACCAGGTGATGGGATGAAGTGTAGAAAGGCCACCCTATGGGTCAGTACAGGAACTGTGGGCACACATCGTAGTAGGGGCTTGCTCCTGCGATCCTGGGGGTGGCAGAGAGAACAGTGGGGACAGGGGAGGCATGAGAGGGGAGGAAAGACATTGCATAAGAGACACAGAGTATATAGCTTACTCAGTAGTGAATGAGCTGCAACTCAAAAGGAATGTGGAATGTTGTACAGAGGAAGGTGTTTTGGTTTTTTTGTTTGTTTGTTTGTTTTTTGGTGACCTATGTAAATCTTGGTGAAAAAAAGATTTCACAGTGTGGCATGATAGAGGCACTGTAAAATCTGCCTTCCATGCATCTGTCTGGGCACACAATAACTAGAGAAATGAATAATCAAGAACAATAGACTACATAATTACTACCCTTAAATAACCTTTGTCACTTTGGACAAGTAAGCGGGAGACAAGACTAAGGGTACAAGATTTCATGAGAAACTTATTCTGCTCAAGGCAAGGATGGAGCACAGTGAGACTAGGAGGCAACTGTGGAACCCTGGCTCCAGAATCTTTGCAAAGCCCCTCTTTTCAAGTCAGAGTTACCCAGGGATAGGCTTGCCTCCCTAGACCTGACGGTTGTGCCAGTAGGTCTTCCTTGACCCTCAGGAGATCATGACCACACTCACGAAGTGTTTAGGGGTGGAGGGGCTGGGGGAGGGGAGAATCGAAGCATCAGCAAAAAATAAAAAAAAGTCACCCTCCCATTCACCATTTAAGTAGGTCCATTTAACAGCTCCACAATGTCAACAGAATAAAAGGCTTGCTATCAATGTCTAACGTCAGGTGTCTCAGAGGTGAGAGTGGAATAACTGATTCACCATCAGCTCTTGCATCTCTATACCTGGCGCTCTGCTCCTAAACCACCTGTCGACAGTATGATAACATTTGCGATTGGTGATGGGGGGTGAGGACAGTGAGGTTCTCAAAACAATCAAAACCTCAGGCAGGTGAAGAGGAGAGAGGAGGGGACCTGTTTGGAATGAGGAACCTCAGTTTCCCCTTCATTGTGAAAGGTCTATTACTCTCCATGGCAGAGACAAGAAGCACGCTAAGTTGCTTCAGTCATGTCCAACTCTTCACAACTCCAGCCTGCAAGGCTCCTCTGTCCATGGGATTCTCCAGGCAAGACTACTGGAGTGGGTTGAAATTTCCTCCTTCAGGGGATCTTCCCAACCCAGGGATTGAACCTGTGTCTCTTACATCTCTTGCATTGGCAGGTGAGTTCTTTACCACTAGTACCACTTGGGAAGTGCCAGAGACAAGAAGGGCTCCTGAAAAATGCCAAATTTAATGAGCTCAGATCCATGTGAAATGGACTCAAGGCAATTTGCTATCTGCACTCCTTCTTTTCTTTCTTGAAGAAGCTTGCGATTTAAGACAGCTTATGGATTGGAGTGGGGGCAGGAAGTAAAGTTAATAGAAGAGGAAGAGAAAGAAAAATCAAGCAGCTGTGATACACAGAGTGGTGCCAAGACAGTCGTTTTAGGAAAGAGTGGGGGACTTTCTTGGGGGCAGGAAGATTCTCCCATAACATCTCAAAATGTAGGTAGGGACTTTACCCCTCTCTTAATTCTTGGTGTGGAACCAGGCACACAGAAGGTACCAACAAAGATTGGCCAGAAAGAATAAACCGGAAGGAGCTGTCCTTACCATCATCCCCGAGGTGTGATGCTGCAGAGGCTTTGAAGGGGCAGTTCTTCAATTTAATCCTATTTGCTGAGATATCAGCCTTTTAATCTCAGAAATACTCCACCATGCCCTAGGAGCCTGCTCTGTCCATTCCCTCCACTACTATGCCCATCCGAGCCCTCCCACATGCCCAGCTCAGTAGAAGACAGCATCTTTTCCAAGCAGACACCACACTGTGCCTTTCTTCAGACATGACCATCCCCGGTGACCTTTGCATCCCTCTGAATGTAAGATCCCATCTGAAGTTGCCTGCATCTTTGACAGCTGGGAAGGAGGCAAGTGAAATTTCATTGTAAAAATACTGTTATACAAAAAAAAAAAAAAAAATACTGTTATACAAAAAATCACATTATTTGTAACATCTCTCCACCTCCCCCAAGGGCACAGGTGTCAGGGAATTTTATTATGTTTCAAAAAAGGATTCACTGGAAAGTTACACAGACTCATTAACCAAGACCTAGGATTTCTGAGTTCTCATTCCAGGTTCTATCAAAGTTGTCATATGGCTTAAAGTCAGTCACTTAACTTCCCTGCTTTCTTAAATAAATAAATAATTATTTTTATATGGACACACACACACACACACACACACACATATATATATATATATAGTATTTATATAGGGACACGTCCCCATATATTTGGCAAAGCTACTACTCAGTTCAGATGAGAAACTCTCACATGGCCAAGTCAAAATTCTTGGTTGGTCTTCCCCAACCTGCTACGCTGTCAGGCTCCTCATCTTCTTAACAGAGTAACAGGAAGATCTTTAGTCATGCACTTACTCAGGCCATAACATGCAGCCATCCCTGGGTTCTTTCTTTCTCTCCCAGTGAGCAGCCAATCCAGCCTCATTTCTTTCTGTCCTCCTTGTCACTCAGAGGAAATTATCCCCCCCGGGGCCATTTTTCATCCAACACATTCACCTTGTTCTTGCCTCAAGGTCATGGCATCGCTCTTTCCTTATCTGGAAATATCCTCCTCTACTTCATACAGTCCTTTCCTCCAATGTCACGTCCGCAGGAAACCTTCCCTGACTACCCACCTGAGATACTCTTTCTCCTCCTACTCCCACACGCTTTATTTTTCTTCATAACATTTATTAATATCTGCAATATGCTGTGTCTTTGTGTTGCCTCCCTCATGTATCAAACTAGCACTGTCAGGAGATCAGAATCTCTGTTCTCCCATCACCACACTCTGTACCTAGTCCAGCGCTGGCATATAGCACGCACTTGATAAATATTTGTGGAATGAATGAATAGGTAACACGTGCGCGTGCACACACACACACAAACATGTGGGAAAGATCAAAGCTGCACAGCTGAAGGGAAAATTATACATTATGGCTGTGCCTGCCCACTCCAGAAAGAAGAAGATTTACCTGTAGGGTCTGGAAATCTCTTGCAAACACATGTATGTTTCAGCATATATACAGTGAGGAACACCTCACCCATTTGGTTCTGTAAGGAACTCTCTGGGGAAATGGAAGAAAAGGAAGAAATGCATTTCGTTTTGCTAGGCACAGGGTATTATTTTCAATTTGCTCCGGATTTCACAGGAAACACCTCAGGCTGAGGGCATGAGAGTGCCAAGGTGAGGTGCAACCAGGACCGGAAGGCCCTCTGGAGGACGACATGTGCTTGTGGTGGGGGCCGGGGAGGGAAAGTAGGGGCAGAAGAGGGGAGTGGCCTCCAGGGTCCCGCCCCGCCCCCCAACATCTCCTTCACCCACTGCTTCCAGAATTTTCACTCCAGAGTTAATAACAAAGCCTACCCTTCCAAGTGATGAAGGAACACGTGATGGGAGCTCGGCCTCTTCTTTGTTGTGTGATTTTTGAGAAAGTTACTTAACATCTTTGACTCTTCTCTACATTTTTTAAAAACCTTGTGTAATATGAAAAATAGATGAGGGTGAGGGACACACTGACTGCTGCCTCACTAGTTCTTCTCTGAGATAAGGTACTTCTAACACACATGAGGGGGTCCCACTATAACTCTGAATTTCCCCAGAAGCTGATGGAGCCTGACTCCTTTCTGTGGGTAGATATTGCTGGGCGGAGGTGAAGAGGTAAATAGCACTGTAACATGAAAAGGCAATTTCCCAACACAGCACAGCTATTACTTCACATTAAAGGAAATATTTGTATTCAAAGATTATGTAATGGTGAAATGCTGAACAATTACCATTACAAAATATTTTGGCTTCTATTGGGTATGGAGGAGAGAAGAAAAACCCTGAAATAGAAGACGGTGGTGGCTCATAGGAAAATCTTATCATTTCTCTTTTGAATGACTGAAGACTCCACATTCCCACACACGTTCTGAACACTTCCAGCAAGATGAGTCGTCATGTTATGCCAGCAAATATTTGTTAAGCCTCTGCTATATGCCTGTTTCTAGATCTAGACCAGTTCTCAGAGCTGAACCCACTGACCGAAGAAGTGCTTGCCTACCCATGAAGAAGGCTGGGACAGCACAGCAAGTGTATACAGTACTGGTTCCTCCAGGCCTTGATCAGGGGACTTACGGCCATTTATTTAGGTAACCACGTAGGTAAGCAGAATATCGGGATTGTTCAAAGACACCTGAATACAAGTTGACATTGATATACAGGGACTCAAGACATATTTACAGCGGGGGGCATTTATGGACCACCAGAGCCTCACTTAACAAATGGAGTCTTCACTTAAGTCTATTTCACAGTAAGATGATCATTTTCCCAGGCCCCAAGTGGATAATTTACATGGATACATGTAGTAGTTGGCAGAATCCTCCTCCCATTGTTTCCTTGGTCTCTATGATAAACTATCACAGTGGGAGAGGCAAGTGGAATCATCTCCATCTACAGCAGAAAGAGGAAAGCAAGGCCAGCATCATGTCCTGAGAATCACTGATGCGGTAAGCGGTACTCCTAAAGACCTCAAGGATGCAGGGGTAGTGGTCTCCATCATGTCTCCATCAACCCCATCCTGTAAAAACCCAGATGGGTCCAGTTGAATGGAAGTGAGCAACCACACACTCAAACAAATTATGGGATTAACTGCAGCTGCCAGATGTGATGTCTCGGCTACAGCCAATTAACAGCCTTGGGCATGTAGTCTGCAGCCATTGATCTGGAAAATAAGTTTTTTCCCATCCCTCTCAAAGAAGGATCAGAAGCAGTTTCCATTCACAAGGGATGGACCGCTGCACATTTACAGTCTTACCCCAGGGCTACATTAACTATCCAACCCTCTGTCCTAACAGTCAGAAGGGACATGGACCACCTGGACTTTTTGAAGAATAATACATCAGCCCACTATGTTGATGTATCCTGCTAACTGGATCAGAACGAAAAAGGGAAAGCACATTCAAGAGCTTGGTAGGATGTAGGTACTACAAAAAGTACAAGATGGATCCTATGAAGAAATGGAAACTTGCCACATCAGTGATGACTTTAGGCTTCTGTGGGCTGTGGTATGTCATGTGCTAAGTCGCTACAGTCGTGTCTGACTCTGTGCGACCCCACGGACAGCAGCCCACCAGGCTCCTCCATCCACAAGATCCTCCAGGCAAGAATACTGGAGTGGGTTGCCATTTCCTTCTCCAGTAGTATGTCATATCTGTTCCCAAATAAAGAAGAGATTCCTGCAACTTACCCTTCATAACCCCAGGGAGGAAGCAGAATGCTTAGCAGGCCTCCTTGGGTTCTGAAAGCGGCATACAGAATACTTGGGGATATTAGCCTGGCCCATTTTCCCAGTAGCATGGGAGGCCACCAGCTCTGAGTAGATCACAGGGCAGAGAAAGGATCTGCAGCAGGTCAGGCTGAGCTACAAACAACCCTGGCATGTGTATTATCTGATCCAGTGGACCCTATCATAGCAGAATCATCAGTGGTCATAAATACTCTGGAGTTTGTGGCAGGTGCCAATTAGGAGACTCATAGTTTAGACATCTGCCGAGCTTCTGGAGTAAGGCCCAGCCATCTGCATCACAAAGCTATGCATTTGTTGGGGACAGGAGAGTGGGGAGTTCCTGGTATGCTATGGATCAAGAGCCCAGGGAAGCCAGAGTTGCCTACTGTGAGCTGGGTTCTGTCAGATCCACCAGGTCATGTGGAAGAGACGCTATGAGATGAAAGCAGCACACTGAGGATCAGGCCCAAGCAAGTTCAGAGGGCACAGGGAAACTGTTAGGAAACTGCTACTAAAAACTAGCCTGAGGAATTCAGGAGAAGCCAAAAGAGGGAGGAGATGACCAACCTCCCAGAGTCCCTCTCGTCAGAATCTATCCTGGCTGAGAGATGTGCGTGTCATCCCGAAGGACTCTGAGTCAGACTACAGGCCAAGCAAGATGACTAGCCAGAGACAAGCTGGAAGCTAATCCCATTACCATAAAACCTGAGACTGCAAGCCACATGGCAGAGCAGTTCTCCTGGGTTCCCTTCTCTTGCTGCTCTCTACCCAAACGTCCCTTTTCCAATAGCCTGTTCTTCATCAGCACATGTTATCTCCTGGGACAATTAATTTCTGAGTGTTAGAAAAGAGCCCACTCTCAGGCCCTGGAAAGGGCCCCCTTCCTGCTACAAAACTACACAAGCAGATGCCCAGACCCCACGTCTTCTAGCACTGGCACCTTTCCTGCCACTTATGTAAGTGGTGGGGATTGGGGGAGGCATGGGGGTGGAAGGCCAAGCTGATTTCACAAAGAGATATTGGCTTTGTATATATGGATACAGACCCGAAATAGACCAAGTTGCTCAGTCGTGTCCGACTCTTTGCAGCCCCGTGGATTATACAGTCCATGGACTTCCCCAGGCCAGAATACTGGAATGGGTAGCCTTTCCCTTCTTCAGGGGATCTTCCCAACCCAGGGACTGAACCAAGTTCTCCCTCATTATAGGCAGATTTTTTAGCAACTGGGCCACAGGAGAAGCCCCAAGATGACCAGTTGCACACAAAGGATAGACTTTGAGGGGTACACCTGACCATCTACTTTGTGGGGAAAGAGGTGAGGTTCAAAGTGAGATATAAGTGGATGGATGACTTGATTGGCTTGTCAGGGGCCTTGGCAGAGAAAGACAGGAAGATCCCCTTGCCTTGCTTGTTCGGCAACAACAAAAGCCTTTGAGAAGCCAGTGAGGCATCCCTACCTGGGGTCGTCAGTGAATGGAGGACTTACTGAGGAGAAGGAAAACCTAGGAGACTGCAGCACTTGTCCCCTCACTGTCAGAGGTACAGACACGTGCCACAGCTCAGCAAGCCACACTACACTTGGCCCAGCAACTCAGGGCCTGCCTGCAAAGCTTTCAAGCCTCAATCTCGCTTAACCCGATTCTGACTCCTCGTGTAAGAGAACAGCACCAAAAGCAGACCAGGTGGGTGATATTGAGCTCCAAAGGGGTTGGAATCAGGGACCAGCAGGGTCCCTCTGGCCCTCAGATGCCATGACAAAGGAGCCAAGGACGGGAGCAGTTTGCCAGTACAGTGGCTCTCTCCCTGAGGCATCAGAATGACGTGGAAAGCTGTGAAACACGGACTGAGGTCTCCACCCTGGAGGGGTGGAGGGGCAGGGTCTGAGAATTTGCTTCTCTGTCAACTTGTCAGGGGACGCTGATGCTGCCAGTAGAAACTACCCTTTGAGAGTCACTGCTAGGGACTCAGAGACCAACCTTGTGAGCTCCATCACCCCCTACTCTAGCACCCAGCTTCAATGATGGAGGCCTTGTGCTTGTAGTTAAGAGCCTGGACCTTGGAGTGCAACTGATCTGAGTTCAAATCCAGACTCTGTCACTGATCAGCTATGTGAGCTGTGACAAGTGAATTTTACCATATGAACCTCAATTTTCCCATCTACAAAATGGGGAACCATGAGAATATCAACCTTGAACTTTACAGGATACTGTAAAGGTTTCATTAGGATATTTTGAAAAAAAAAAAAAAGGCACTGTGCTTAGCACATAGTAAGCCCTTGGTAAATGAGCATACAGTGTTAGCAGTTAAAACACTGGCCAAATGTAAGAGATTACTTTCTACTGACATCTAGACTTTATTCTTCCATTCAAATTTTCATTTTCTGGGACTCAAGAGAGGTAACAACATTAGGAGGAAAGCAAAGAAAAGATGCTTTGTAATGGGGTCAGTAACTCACTGTTCCACATCTCCTCAGTCCTGTTCTCCATGGTCAGGTGTTTAAATTCAGACTGATTCATTTTAAAATTTACAGAACGCTGGCATCACTTGCTGACACTGTATGCTCATTTACCAAGGACTTACTATGTGCTATGCACCATGCCCACTTTTTTCAAAATATCCTAATGAAACCTTTACACCTGTGAAGTTAAAGGTTAAAGTTCAGATTGAATACCAGACCACCTGACCTGCCTCTTGAGAAACCTGTATGCAGGTCAGGAAGCAACAGTTAAAACTGGACATGGAACAACAGACTGGTTCCAAATCGGGAAAGGAGTATGTCAAGGCTGTATATTGTCACCCTGCTTATTTAACTTCTATGCAGAGTACATCATGAGAAACGCTGGGCTGGATGAAGCACAAGCTGGAATCAAGTTTGCTGGGAGAAATGCCAATAACCTCAGATATGCAGATGACACCACCCTTATGGCAGAAAGTGAAGAACTAAAGAGCCTCTTGATGAAAGTGAGAGTGAACAAGTTGGCTTACAGGACATGGAAGCAACCTAAATATCCATCAGCAGATGAATGGATAAGAAAGCTGTGGTACATATACACAATGGAATATTACTCAGCCATTAAAAATAATACATTTGAATCAGTTCTAATGAGGTGGATGAAACTGGAGCCTGTTATATAGAGAGAAGTAAGCCAGAAAGAAAAACACCAATACAGTATACTAATGCATATATATGGAATTTAGAAAGATGGTAACAATAACCCTGTATGCAAGACACCAAAAGAGACACAGATGTATAGAACAGTCTTTTGGACTCTGTGGGAGAGGGACAGGGTGGGATGATTTGGGAGAATGGCATTGAAATATGTATAATATCATAAATGAAATGAATTGCTAGTCCAGGTTCAATGCAGGATACTGGATCCTTGGGGCTGGTGCACTGGGACGACCCAGAGGGATGGTACGGGGAGGGAGGAGGGAGGGGGGTTCAGGATGGGGAACATGTGAATACCCGTGGCAGATTCATGTTGATGTATGGCAAAACCAATATTGTAAAGTAATTAACCTTCAATTAAAATAAATAAATTTATATTTAAAAAAATTTTTTAAAGTTGGCTTAAAGCTCAACATTCAGAAAACTAAGACCATGGAATCCAGTCCCATCACTTCATGCATATATATGGAGAAGCAGGGGAAACAGTGTCAGACTTTATTTTTCTGGGCTCCAAAATCACTGCAGATGGTGATGGCAGCCATGAAATTAAAAGACGCTTACTCCTTGGAAGAAAAGTTATGACCAACCTAGATAGCATATTCAAAAGCAGAGACATTATTTTGCCAAAAAAGGTCCATCTAGTCAAGGCTATGGTTTTTGCAGTAGTCATGGATGGATGTGAGAGCTGGACTATGAAGAAAGCTGAGCACCAAAGAATTGATGCTTTTGAACTGTGGTGTTGGAGAAGACTCTTGAGAGTCTCTCGGACTGCAAGGAGATCTAACCAGTCCATCCTAAAGGACATCAGTCCTGAATGTTCATTGAAAGGACTGATGTTGAAGCTGAAAGTCCAATACTTTGGCCACCTGATGTGAAGAGCTGACTCATCTGAAAAGACCCTGATGCTGGGAAAGATTGAAAGTGAGAGAAGGGATGACAGAGGATGAGACGGTTGGATGGCATCACCAACTCAATGGACATGAGTCTGTGTAAACTCCGGGAGTTGGTGATGGACAGGGAGGCCTGGCGTGCTGCAGTCCATGAGGTTGCAAGGAGTCGGACACGACTGGGCGCCTGAACTGAAATGCTTCCTTGGGAGTCATTCCCGTTCTCCTTGCACATGCTGCCAGATGAGGGTGAGTGCTCACAGTCTTGTGTCCACAAGCCTGTCTGTGCTTTGTAGGCTGATACAGCCACAGCAGTTAACACAATGCCTGGCACATAACACTCGCACAAGCAATATTTTTTTAAATTAAATTTATGTAAATTAAGGGCCAGGATTTGGGGTCCAGTTCTGTCTCCAGGTCATTGTAGCCTTGGGTAAGCTTCTCCTAACACCCAAAGCTCAGTTTCTCACTTGTCAAAAAAGGAGATTTCGCAGGCTTCTTCCAGCTTAAGGTTGTAGCTATAGTGTCATGAACAGAGATCTGAACTGTGTGTCAGAAAAGCCAGTCTAGGGGTTCAGATTTGCCACTAACTCAGGGTGGAGAATTCATTTCCCTTCCCTGTCCTTCAGTTTTCTCATCTGTACTATGGGATGATTTATAAGTACCCAGCTCCCATTCCATAGTCCTGAAGTTCTGGAATATTTTATTGTAGGTCTCTTTGGGGTTTAAGGTCAAGGCCTTTAAGGAGTATTTGAAGTGATAAATAAAGAGTGTGTTTCCTTTTATCCTGAAGTAGTCACATTTTAGTGAAGGCCTCTCGGATCTTACTGGATGAAATCTCCCAGAATAAGGCACAGTAATAATGATCATTAATACTGCATGTAATCATTAAAGTAAGTAGCATCATATTACCCTCAACTCAGATGTTATCTTTTAGGTAAGAGTCTACTGATGCTTTCGCAAGGCAAAGCGGGATTGCTATTTGAGCTACTCTAAGCTTCCTGGCGTGCATTTTCAAACCTAAGGGAGGTGAAACAGGGTAGGGAAGACACACTGGAACTGGCTTTAAATGCTGCGTCTTCAGCGTCAGGTTCTTTTACTTTCTAGGTGTGTGACCCTGGGCCAGTGACTCAACCTCTCTGGGTCTCCGTCCCCTCAGCTGGGAATGTTTCTCTGGCTCACGTCACACGGCTGTTGCAACAATCATATAAGATAATGGATGTGAAAATTTGTTGTAAACTGTTAAGCTCTCTGCAAACACAAGGCATTACCATTATAGTAATAAAAAGCAAATGGCACATGAATATTTCACAAGCATGGACTGGGACCAGTTATTTGTAAAGTCTTCCCATCTAATGGGGTTTTATAAGTACATACACCCTCTCCTTATTACAGACTTTCTAATAATCTCTTTCCAAATCTTCAAACTCCCTTTGTCTCTCCATAATTTCTTCTTAACGTCCCCTTACTTTCATAACTATTTATTACTGAACCCTGGGTGCCATCTGGGGAGATGGCTAGAAAAATACACTCCTACATATTTTGTACAGAGACATAAACACAATGAAGCCAGGATGTATCAATTCTAAACTAAGATATCAAAAAATATACATCTTCTTTTTAGGTCTATCAGACCTATTCATATTAGTGATACTTAGTCTAAAATTAGGTTTCACAACTCATCCCAAAATGTTGCCTCAACTCCACTCACATGTGGCATTAATGTGGGGTGGGAAGAAATGAAACAGGCTCAGTGCAATTTTTTCCCTTTTTATTCCTCTTTAAAAAGTAGAAGAAAAAAAAAAAGTAGAAGAGTTTTACAAAGCCTTTGGAGTCTCTCTTGGCTAAAAAGGAAATCCTTTTGCCATTAACTGATCCTGCAGAGCGAGCTCACTAGCTGCAAGATCATGATGAGGGTAAGCATTAATTAAATCTAACTGCGAGAGAATAATTATGTACACATATCCGTCAGGGTAAGTTGTCACTATCCAATAACAAACTTGGATAGGAACTCCACCAGCAGAACTGTCAGGCGGCTGTTAAAAGGATATAAATGTGTCCCAAAAGGATCATTTCATTTAGGGGGGGAGAAATTGGATTGCAAAGGATTAATGAGGCGAGTGGTTTGTGTTTTCAATTGGATGTAAAATGCAAACCGAGTAAGTTGTGATATCATCATTTAACCTTAATGTTTAGCTACATTTGGATTTCTAACACGTGGTGAAGACAGACCTCGTACATCCAACCAACATTTTCCATCCTGAAATGAGACTAAAGGCTAGGTCTCTGTAAGTCACAGTGTGCCAAAGTTTACAACAAAATCATAATATCTAGTTGACACAGATGGCATATTCTTAATAATAATGAGGCAAGAAAATGAATGAAAGCCCCATTAGGGTGATTGAGTTGTTTAGACGCTAAGCTGTGTCTGACTCTCTGCGACCCCAAGGACTAGAGTCCACCAGGCTCCTCTGTCTATGAGATTTCCCAGGCAAGAATACTGGAGTGGGTTGCCCTTTCCTTCTCCAGGGCATCAGGCAGATTTTTTTTTTACCACCGAGCCACATGAGAAGCCCACCAGGGTGATTAGAGGATTTCAAAGGATCTGTTTCCATGACTGACTTTATTTTCTGCCAAATTTCAGTCTAAACTCTGAGGCCTGTCTATGTGCAGAGATCGCACAGGTGATGGGAAATCAGGTCTTGGAAGCAGGCACTAAAAAACGAGAGATAGTTTCAATGTGGGAGAAAGGTCATCAGTGTTGGAAGCCGACACATCTAAGTTGACATCCAGGCTCCATCACTGACATGACCATGTGAGCTTCGGCAACATTTTATGTCTCTGAACATCAGTTCCTTTTACAAAATAAGGGTTAAAGAAAGGAAGGTGGTTACAAGGATACATATGAAAGCACCTAGAGTGGTGACTGGCCCAAAGTAGGTGGCTACAAATTGCAGTTGCTTGCTATCTGATATATGCCCCAAAGCAGGAGACAGAATAAAAACAAATTACAACCTCAGTATCTTTCACGTTGAATTGTCATCCTGGTTGAGGGAACCATGGGTAGGGATGGTTTCTAGCCAAAGCAACGAAGAAGCAGCCAGGCTGGTTTCACGTTAGATTTGGTGAACAACTATGATGGTCAACACCAAGGTCATTTCCTCCAGTACACTTAATTTGTAATTGTACTTGAATGTTTTCTTGCTCGTTTGATTTCCTCCTACATACTTGAGCCCTGCAGGGGTAGGGACCTTCTCTCTCTGGTTTCTACTGCCGTCTCAGGACCTAGCATGGTACCTTGTACTTGGTAGGCAGTCCGTTGAAAGAATGAATGACAGTGAGGTTGGAGGCCCTGGGCAGGACCGTAGCTGGAGAGGCAGGAATCCAGGAAGTGGGAATCAGCAGCAGCATCTGTAGAGAGCAGTTAGGCAGTGTCTCATCCTTTGGCAAGAATCGCATGCCATGGCGATGATTTGACTCAGCGGGCTGTGCTGGGACCAAAGAAGATGCTCCTCGCCAAAAGAAGGCCAGAGGTAAGTCAGGTAAAGACAAGTGCCTTATATGGTATCACTTCTATGTGTGGTATCTATGTGAAATCTGAGACAGACAACAACCTAGGGACTACAATGGAAAAGAAACAGACTCACAGATACAGAGAACAAGCCAGTGGTCACCAGTGGGGAAAAGGAAGGGAGGCGGGACAATATAGGGGTAGCAGACTAAGAGATATAAACTTCTATGGGTAAAATAAATAAGATGCTACGCTATACTGTACAGCGCCGGGGAACACAGATCGTATTTTACAATAAGGATAAATGGAGTAAAACCTTTAAAAATCATCAATCACTATTTGTACACCTGAAACACATATAATATTGTATATCAATTAAAACAAAGGAAGGAATTTGAAAAAGAAAGCAAATAATGGAAAAAATAATTTAAAACAAGCAGAGAACCTATCAGAGATCCCAGGGCCACGCTAGGATGCTGCAGTGATCAGTGTAATTGCCTAGTCTCAGGTGCTCAGGTTCTTACAGAGTTACTGACCTGCAGGCCTGCCTAAAAGTGAAATTTCTTCTTCAAGACTTTTTCCCATTTGGGAATCTATGATGGTTGCTGTTAATGTGTCACATCTATGAAGGGGATTCCACTGACCTTTCTCAGGCACCTCCTTTGGAGGTAACCAGACTGACACAGATACAGCAGGGGGTCAGAACCGGCAGCGATTCCCTGTACGCCTTCTCAACTAGACTATACACAGGTAAGCTAGAGAAAGGCTTCCTGGTTCCAGAAGCTATTCTGCGAAAACAGACTATGTCTTTGGCCTTAAGGAAAAAAATGTGAGGAATATGAATTGAAACAAAACACTATTAGTTTTTCTTGACAGTGACCATTTTTCTAAAAGGATTCTCCTTCAACCACAACTTCCCCTATACCCTCTTCTCCTCAAAAAAAGCAAAACCAAAATAAAATCAGCACATGTAGATCGCTGCCACCTGCTCCCACCCCTGATTGAAAGAGATCTTTCAGAGGCATAACAATGAACCTACACTTAGTCATAAATGTTGCAAAGTTACATTATCACTGAATAGGAAACAAAATTTCAGGAAATTGGACCAAAGCCAGAACATTCAGGTCATAAGATGTCAAGACCATTAAGAGAATTTCTTACTTCTTGAGAAAAATCTTTAAACTCTAAATTCTTAGGGCCAGGATTTTATATATGCCCATTTTATTGTATTTTTAAGAGTACAGTTCAATTGGTCCGTATTATTAGAAGCATTTTGCTTACTTGATCTAATTAGAATATTTCTATTAAAAAAAAAACTCCCAGTTCAATTAGGTATTCATCAACATATTCAACTCCTCTCAACTTTTTCTTCATATGTTTTAAAGTTGTGTTGTTCACACATGTAAGTACAAATTTTATTTGTCTCCTGGTGGACCATTCCTTTTATGATTAATTAATGACATTTTTTATTCCTAAGGATTTTTTTGTTCCTTATTGTTATAAAGTTTATTTTGCCATATATTTATACTTCTCCCCAAGGTTTCATTTGATTAGCATTTGCCTAGTATAGGTTTTCCTTTTCGCCCACTGTCAAACTTTCCGTGTCTTTATGTTCTAAGAAGATCTTTGGTAAACAGCACATAAGTAGATTTGTGTAATATAATCAAGCTCTGAAATGAAATATGCAAATTACATGTATTATGATTACTGATGCTTCAGAGCTTTTTTCTACCAAGTGATCTTTCATTTCTTCTTTGCTCCTGTTTTCTCTTTATTTTTTTAATGAATTTTTATTGAAGTATAGTTGCTTCATAATATTGTGTTAGTTTCTGCTGTATAGCAAAGTGAATTAGCTCTACCTATATATATATATAAGTTGGAGAAGGCAATGGCACCCCACTCCAGTACTCTTGCCCGGAAAATCCCATGGGTGGAGGAGCCTGGAAGGCTGCAGTCCATGGGGTCGCTGAGGGTCAGACACGACTGAGTGACTTCACTTTCACTTTTCACTTTCACGCCTTGGAGAAGGAAATGGCCACCCACTCCAGTGTTCTTGCCTGGAGAATCCCAGGGACGGGGGAGCCTGGTGGGCTGCCATCTATGGGGTCGCACAGAGTCGGACACGACTGACGTGACTTAGCAGCAGCAGCATAGATATATATTTCCTCTGGTTTTGGATTCCCTTCTCACTTAGGTCACTACAGAGCACTGAGTAGGGCTTCCTGCGCTACACAGCAGGCTCTCATTAACTATCTACTTTATACATAGTAACAGGAGTGTATATACATCAATCCAAACTTCCTGATACATCCCACAGCCTTCTTCCTACTTCAATTCAGTTCAGTTCAGTTCAGTCGCTCAGTAGTGTCTCCATATTTTGTTTTCCTTTTTACTTTTATCCCATCGCATTGCCCACCTGGAGTCACCAAAACATTAGTTTCTAAAATCGAAGCCTAGGTTTTTGCATTTCCTCCTCATTCCTTATAATTGAGGAGTTGCCTTTCTTCATTTTTAAGATAAACTTGTTTTTTTTTTAATGTTATATTTTATCCAACACCTGTGTGTGTGTGTGTGTGTGTGTGTGTATGTGTGTGTGTATGTGTGTGTGTGAGTAACAGGAAGGCCCTTGCCAGCTTCCTTTCCACATGTGAACGAGAGCTTCTGTCATAAAAACACTTTTTTTTTTTTGCTTTTAAAAGCATATGTGCTAGAGTTGAGACTTTTCTCCAAAAACATTGAAGCCGAACACATAAATCTAGAATAGGAGTTTGATAAAAGACCCTACCTACACAGCTATGCCCCACTATGCCCACTCATCCCTGGAATGTCTATTTGGAGCACAGCTTAAAAACTCCTGCTAATAGCTGTGAACTCTGCATCAGAACCTCACTATTTCACCAGGTCTTTCTCAAACACGGGAGAACACAAAGCCAAAGTCTTCTCTTTGTAATTTCCTAAATATGTAACTCTGATAACAGTCGGATTAGAAAAGTGCACAAGCTGCCAGTTCCTAACTACATGTTTTATCCAAATTCCCCAGTGTCAATCCTTGTGTATATAATACGGTCCACATGATTTTACACGTTCAAATGGCATGAAATGAGGACAGTTTTGTGGCACTCCATTCCCCGGTCTGCTAGTTTCTCTCTATGGCAGGGCCCATCTACAAGCTAGCTGCATCAGATCAACCTGAGATTTGCTTCCCTCTCTGGTGAACTAAGAGAACATAAGAAATTGTCTCCCCTCTATTGTGTGCCTGGGAGCCTGGGGCGACAATAGCTTTGGAACGTCCAGGATTCACCTGACATCACACAGCAATTAGATACTCATGGGGGATGCTGCAGCAAGGATTCTCTGAGTCCAAATCTGAGATGCTGCCTTATGCCAGGGGTCGTGGGCCAAATCTGGCCCAAGGCCTGTTTTAGTATGGCCCAGGAGTTAAGAATGGCTCTGACATCTTTAATTGGTAAAAATAAATCAAAAGAAGAATACATTAAGATGTGAAAATGATATGAAATTCACATTTCAGTGTCAAATAAATTCCATTCTTCTCGTTAGCAGAACTTTGTTACCAAAGATTGTTCTTTATTATTATACTTTAAATTTCATCAATCAAAATTTGTGGACAAAATTTTCTCATTGTATAGGTATCTACACACTGTCTTGAAGCTTTCCTCTTGGTCAGAAAGGCCTAAAATGTTTTACACCTGGCCCTTTACTGAATCATTTTACTAATCTGGCATTAGACCATAGGCCCTTGCAAGGATGGAGCCAAGATACAAATGTATTGCCCTTCTAGACATCACAGGCTAGGCTGTATCTAACCATGGCTTAGTATCATGAAGTCTTTGTCCCTATTAAACGGGCAAAGTAGCAGAGGTTCAAACAGGCTTTAGGTGAGCTCTGAAAAGGAATAGAATCGGGGGAGCCGGTTCTCCCATGATCATCTCTGCTGCATTATAAAGTTTCCTTCATCTATATGTCTCAATTTTTCCATCGGCAAATTAGAAATAATTATGCTGAGGTTGTGACAATCAGCCCAGGCTTTAATATAAAACAGAGGCTTCATAAAATATCAGTGCTTGTAGGTTGCAGAAGTCATTCTTAAAAAAAAAAAAAAAAAAAGCCATCCTAATATTTAGCCTCTTCTGCAAGAGACGCACTCTATTTCTACCCCCTGGATGTAAGGTGGCCTCACAACTTGCTTTTGAATAAGTGAATGAAGTAGAAAGGATGAAGTGTCCTCCAAGTTGAAGCCTCAAAAGGCCCTGAAGCGCTTGTTCCTGCTGCTTTTGGAACCTGTGTGAACCAGCCTTGGAGAGCTGGCTGACCATAGGTACATGACCGAGGGCAGCTGAGCTCACCCTGCCCAGACCAGAACTGCTTAGCTGAGCCCAGGCCAAATGCTTGACTTGAACTGAGAACCAAAAAAGTGATTTCTGTTTTAAGCCACAAAATTTCAGGGTGCTTATTATGTTATATGGGCTTTTCCTGGTGGCTCAGTAGTGAAGAATCCACCTGCCAATGCAGGAGACGTGGGTTCGATCCCTGGGTCAGGAAGATTCCCTGGAGGAGGAAATGGCACGCCACTTCAGTATTCTTGCCTGCAAAATCCCATGGATAGAGCCTGGCAGGATACAGTCTGCCTATCGGGGCGCAACGAGTAGGGTACAACTGAGCTACTAAACACGCACACACACGTTCTGCTATAACTGAGTGACACGGCACTGTACCATATACTGATGGAAAAAATATCCTAGAGTTACATCCCAGGCCCCACCAAGACCTGGTCCAGAGCTTTCTCTTCAGGTTACCTGTAGTCACCTCTCTACCCAGCCAGACCAGACAGAATGGACTGAGAGCCCTGCACATATTTCAGACAGCCAAGGAAAACCGCCTGGAGGAGACATACACTTTTAGGAATGCAAAGTTCTCTGAAAGATACATCAGGGAAGATTTACGGAGGCAGCTGTGTGCTCTGACTATAAATCAGCTCTCCCAGGCCTCCATCCAACCCGGCCTGGGCGTTACCGGGTTGTGGCGGGGCTGGCTCTGGGAGAACTCGTGGAAAGGCCATGTGGTCCAGAAAAAGGAAAGTCGGAGCCCCAGAGGAAAGGCTTCCTCTTCCAATCTCCATTTTATGCCCTGTGTCTGAAGGTGCCAAGGCTCTGACTTCAGGATGCTGCTAATCTACAGAGTGTTTTAAAAGAGCATTTTGTAAGTATTCTAGCACATTCTCACAACAGCCTCAAGGAACAAGAGTAGCAGGTATTATCCCATCTCCAGGTGCGGAATCCTGAGAAGATGATGTAGTTTCTCTGAGGACCCATTGCACCTGAGAACTGGTGTTCAAGCCTGGGTTTCTGGACTCCAAATACTGAACTTTTCAGTAGACAACAATGCTCACAATCAGATTTATGGGTCAAAGACCATTTGAGATGGAGCAGACGTGGAAATGATATAGCCCGTCACCTCTGCCTTCCAAATTAGCAACAACAATGATTTACTAGGTGCTTACCAGGTTTAGTGTGGCTCGCTGAGCTTTTTACATACATTAAGTCTAATCCTCACAGCTCCCTAGGAGGTGGCCAACTGTGTGATTTGCAGATTAAGTGGTGCTGACTTTGCACAGTAAGTAACTTCTCAGAGCTGAGGGAACCAGAGGAAGAATGCAGTGTGGAGCCATATGGATCGGACAGCAGAATGGAGCTTGCTTCCACACAGCTTTATAGATGGGGACACTGGTGCCTGGAGAGTAGAAAGTCTTGTCCAAGATCATGGAGCCCATGTGACGACTTTCCCATTAATTCATCAAGCGTTAATTGAACATCTGCTATTTGTCAAGATTCGTTTAGTTACGGGAAGCACAGACATGACCTGGGACATAGTCATTGTGCTTCAGGAGGTTAATTAAGGGAGAAGAGAAGTGGCCTTAAATTACTCTCATCAAAGGTAGTAAATGACAAATATCATAAGAAAGATAAAGAAAGGGGTACCAAAGTGGAGAAGAACTAAAGAGCCTCTTGATGAAAGTGAATGAGGAGAGTGAAAAAGTTGCTTAAAGCTCAACATTCAGAAAATGAAGATCATGGCATCCAGTCCCATCACTTCATGGGAAATAGATGGGGAACGAGTGGAAACAGTGAGAGACTTTATTTTTCTGGGCTCTAAAATCACTGCAGATGGTGATTTCAGCCATGAAATTAAAAGATACTTCTTGGAAAAAAATTATGACCAACCTGGACAACATATTAAAAAGCAGAGACATTACTTTGCCAGCAAAAGTCCATCTAGTCAAGGCTACGGTTTTTCCTGTGGTCATGTATGGATGTGAGAGTTAGACTATAAAGAAAGCTGAGCGCCAAAGAATTGATGCTTTTGAACTGTGGTGTTGGAGAAGACTCTTGAGAGTCCCTTGGACTGCAAGGAGATCCAACCAGTCCATCTTAAAGATCAGTCCTGGGTGTTCATTGGAAGGACTGATGTTGAAGCTGAAGCTCCAATATTTTGGCCACCTGATGCGGAGAGCTGACTCATTGGAGAAGACCCTGATGCTGGGAAAGATTGAGGGCAGGAGGAGAAGGGGACGACAGAGGATGAGATGGTTGGACAGCATCACGGACTCAATGGACACAGGTTTGGGTAAACTCCGGGAGTTGGTGATGAACAGGGAGGCCTAGCGTGCTGTGGTTCATGCGGTTGCAAAGAGTTGGACACGACTGAGCGACTGAACTGAACTGAACTAAAATTTGGAGGAAGTATGCATGACTTTCATGTGAGAAAAATTTGGAAAGATTTCACGAAGAAAGTAGCTTTAAAGTAGCTTTACAGTTTGCTTGGAAAGAACAGCAGGGTTCTTTCATCACAGATTCAGGGCTGGACTCTAGGTAGCTGGGGTCTATTCAGTTTCCTTTCTATTTCTGTAACTATCTCATGGTTTATAAACACCCCAGGCCAGTTCACACCACCTTCTTATGTATTCCTTGTGGCACAGATGTCTAATTCCTTGTTTTATGCTCTAGGTGATGAAGTGCTGGTTGGCAGAGATCTGGGCAGCACATCCTACAATTGTATAACACAGCAAATAAAAGCTGGATGAGCCTTGAAAATGCACAGAATGTTGGACAATGACATAACCCCTGGGTTTGCTGATCCTCAGGTCATAGCACAGGCTCCCCAGGGCAAGAAGGAGCTTGTAAGGGGCAGTCTTGACTCCTTGTTAGCTAAGAGGGAAATGCCTCACTTTCCAGACGCTTGTAGCTCCTGATTATCCTCACAGCAGCAGCGATGATTCAGAAACACCTACCAATGTAAAGGGACTACAGCACTTCCTTCTAGTATGCAGACTAGGCTGATACAATTTCACAGCTCAGAGATTGCAGCCAGACTAGCTAAGACCAAAACTACTGTCATCTGGAGACTGAAATATGGATGCTGCCTGGGCTCTGGATTCACAGTTCCATAGTCTACTAGCTGGGTACACTTGGGATCGTCATTTAAACTACTTAAGTTTAAATTTCTTATTTTGTTGTTCTTCAGTCACTAACTCAAATTAGACTCTTTCTGACTCCATGGACTGCAGCACGCCAGGCTTACCTGTCCTTCACTATCTCCTGGAGTTTGTTCAAATTCATGTCCATTGAGTTAGTGATGCCATCTAACCATCTCACCCTCTGATGTCCCCTTTTCCTCCTGCCCTCAATCTTTCCCAGCATCAGGGTCTTTTCCAGTGAGTCAGCTCTTTGCATCAGGTGGCCAAAGTTTTGGAGCTTCAGCATCACTCCTTCTAATGAATATTCAGGGTTAATTTCCTTTGGGATTGACTGGTTTGATCTCCTTGCTGTCCAATGGACTCCCAAGAGTCTTCTCCAGCACCACAATTCAAGATCAATTCTTGTAGAATGGAGTTAATCACAGGCCTTTCTTTATGAGATTTGGGGAGTTTTTAAATGAGATAATATATGATGAGTACAATACTAGGAACATACTAAATGTGCAGTAACTGCTAGTTGTACCACATTTCCTTAACCCTTTGTATTCCAGGAGGCTCCCAACTGTCTCTTTTTATTCGTCCATTCATCCAGGCATCCAATCGCCTATTCATATATTCTCCCATTCAGCCAATTGCTCTTCTATGCCTGTTCTCTGTTAGGCATTTGGGCTCCAGAGAGACATAAATCACTGTCCTTCTCATCATGGGACTGTCAGAGTTGAGGAGGGAAGCAGGTGTGTCCTGTAATGAGGGGTCTGATAGAAGGTAGCATGGGGGCTACAAGTGCTGAGACGGAGGAGAAGTTCACTCAGCCTGGATGAGTGCTGTGGGCAGGAGCTGGGGTCTTACTAGAGAAGATTTTGAAACCAGAATTTGATACATGAGTAGCAGTTTGCTGCTCAGAGAAGGGCGGGCGGGGTGGGGGGCCGCTTTCAGGGAAAGTATGAACATTACACAGAGCTGGAATCCAAGGCATGCTGCAGAAGGGAGTGACGGTCTGTGTGCTGGGGCTTGGGCGGAGCCAGAGGCAGGCTGGAGGGCAGGCTGGGATGCAGGCCTGTGCAGAAGGCTCCAGTGACTTTCTCACCCTATTAAACAGTGAGTCATTCATGCATCCTGCAGACTCTCCCTTCTAAAACTGGGTGAATATATCCCTAATGGGACTCTGACAAATATAATGATATTGGCATTCTCACTGTCCTGATAAGGACATTGGCAAATATAAAAGTAAAAATAAAACAGCAGTGATAACACTGCTGTATTTAAAATGCATAACCAAGAAGGTCCTACTGTAGAGCACAGGGAACTCTGCTCAATGGTATGTGGCAGCCTGGAGGGAAGGAGTGTCTCGGGGAGAATGGATACATGTGTATGTATGGCTGAGTGCCTTCGTCATTCACTGGAAACTATCACAACCTTGTTAACTGGCTGGCTATACTCCAATATAATTTAAAAGTTTAAAAAAAGCAGCAGTGATAAAAGTAGTAAATAATAAAATAGTAGAATCTATCTATTCAATCTGCACGTTTGCCTGGCTCTGTGCTCAATGCTTTACAGGCATTATTTCACTGGGTCCTATGGAAACCCACTGAAGATGGTATCTTACTATCCCAGTATAACCAGCACAAGTATGATTCTTCTTCCTGGGACTAAGGGCTTGAGAAAATATTAAACAATTTAACTGAAAAATAAAAGTGGCTCGGTGGTAAAGAATCTGCCTGACAATGCAGGAGATGCAGGTTCAATCCCTGGGTTGGGAAGATCCCCTGGAGAAGGAAATGGCAACCCACTCCAGTATTCTTGCCTGGAGAATCCCATGGACAGAGGAGCCTGCTGGGCTATAGTCCATGGGGTTGTGAAGAGTTGGACACGACTTAAAAACTAAATAGCAACAACAAAGGACAATAAATCTGCACACAATAAAACAGACTGGCGTGGATGTTTTTAGATGGAATCTGGAATTTGGGGCTTATGTTGAAGCTTTCTGAGCACAGCTGCATTCCCTTTGGGGGTGTGTGTTGACTCTCAGCCACCTCTACAATGACTCTGCTGGAAAAGCTTCAGAAGCCCCCCAGTACCAATGACAGAGTATCAGGAAAATGTGCCAGGTAGGAGAGTGACATGGTCTGATTTAGCATGTTTTCAAAAGATCACTTCACTCACCAGGTGGAAGATGGATTTTCGGATGAAGAGGCTGTCACAGCAATCAGGATAAGGGATGATAAAACCTCAACCAAGTTACAGGCAATGGCCAGGCAGAAGGAAATGGATGTGTGAGCTCTGAGGTCAAATGAGCAGGACCCTGATGACAACGATACAGCTAGCTACACTCGATTGAGGGTCAGCCATGGGTCAGACACTGGGCTGAGCATTTTGCTGGTGCTACTTCACAACCCACATGTGACTTAGGCATCATTAGCACTAATTTACAGATAAGAAAACTGAGGCTAAAAACCACTTCTTCATTTACTTAATTAAGATCATTCAGTTAGACAGTGGTGAAATTAAATTTCAAATACAAAATCCCACTTTTAAAGACCACTACCTAAACTGCATGAGTCTCAGCAAGACCTTCCTCACATCCGTAACAATTTCCTTCTGCTTTATTTGAACAGTCATAACTCCTTTTCAGGCTTCCCTGGTGGCTCAGAGGGTAAAGAATCTGCCTGCAACGCAGGGGACCCAGGTTGGATCCCTGCATTGGAAAGATCCCCTTGAGGAGGGCATGGCAACCCACTCCAGTATTCTTGCCTGGAGAATCCCATGGACAGAGGAGCCTAGTGGGTTAGTGTCCACGGGGTCGCAAAGAGTCGGAGATGACTAAGTGACTAACACATTTCAGTTTATTTTTCTACCTCCATTTTATTGCACATGGATGCCTGGGAATGACAACCCAACAGCTGCCTCATAAAACCCTGCTGCAGACGAGAGGATGGCACTGGGACCTCCCCACCTTCCTTTGTCTGCCTGCGGACGATGCAGTCAGCATCTGCCAGGTCCCTCAGGGGGATGCCCTAACTACCAAACCACACTGGAGCTGCTTTTAACCGTGTGTTCAACTCCATGACACAGGTTCCAGGCTACCCACTGCATCTGCTGGGACCTGCTGAGCACCAGGGGCTGGGCGCAGAGCCTAATGAAGTAGGCAGAGGCCAGGTGCCCTCACTCTGGGCCAGAAGGCCCACGGCCACTTGAGCGGCAGAGGGAAGAGAGAGTGAAAGACCAAGGGTTTTGACCATCATATCAGGGATTGTTGATGGTCAGTGGAAGCCAATGGAGCATTTCCAAAATTGTGTTTCTATGGATGCTTCTGTGCTGCAAGATGTTCGTGCACGTTCCAAGGGGGGAAATAGTCTGTGGTCAAGATGGTTTTTACAGACGATGAGCTAAATAAATCTGCCCAGCTTTCTGCATGGCAGGACTTCCTGGGGTCTTTCAGAGACTAAAACATGTTTGGATATTTACGAGAGAAAAAGGGAGTGTGCAGAATTTCCAGAACTTTTACTGACTGTGGATTTTTTCTATTCAAGAAAAGTTGGAGGACTTGGGGCAGAAAGGCTGTGAGTTCGGAAGTTCAGGGCTGGAACGTAGTAGCCCTCCTCTCTCTTGAAAAAAAAAAAAAAACCCTTATCTAATAGTGGCAGCAAAACCATGAGCACAATGTTATTAAGCCATTTTGAAAATTGCTTTAACAGCATCCACTTGAACACGTTTCATGTGCTATCCATCAGTGAGGCTACCTCTAGGGGAAACAGGATTCCCCGGAGACCCGTACCGGGAGGTTTTACTTTATCCTGGATCCCTCTTCTACCATCAATTTGAAGGTTATAAAACTGAGCCACTTTCCAGTGATCTTTGAGGTTAATGCACTCATTTATTCAACAAATATTTATTAAGCACTTTCTATGTATGAGGTTTATGAATATGAAGCTTCTATTTCAGAGAGGAAAATAGTAAATGAGCAAGCAAATAAAAGTGATTTTAGGCCTGTAATATCAGGGAAGGAATGAAAAACGATTATGTAACAGATAGTAGCAGGTTGGGGATGGAAAGGAGTAAAAATCTGGGCACCTGTGTTTGGGCAGTCAGGGACAGTGGTTCTGAGGAGGTGGCATTGGAGTTAAGACCTGAAAGGTGAGAAGAGATGCCCCAGGATGGTATCTGAGGGACAAAGGAGACACGGTAAGGAGAAGCACAGCAAGTTCTCAGACTGTATAGGGCGGTCCCATTTGTTGTGTTCTTGGGACATAAAAATCATTAGGTCTGAAGCACAGGGAAATACCAAGTGAGTGAAGAGCGCAGAAGATGTAGATGGAACAGGGCCTGCATGCCAAGGCAAGGAGTTTGGATTGTGTTCTAAAGATAACAGGATGTAGACACTAGGGAGAACAGTGTGGAGGTTCCTTAAAAAACTAAAAACAGAAGTGCCATATGACCTTGCAGTCCCACTCTTGGGCACATACCCAGAGACAACCAGAATTCCAAAAGATTCTTGCACCCCAGTGTTCTCTGCACCACTATTTACAATAGCCAGAACGTGCACACAACCTAAATGTCCATCAAAAGAGGGAAGGATAAAGAAGATAAAGATAAATGGATAAAGATGTGGCACACACACACACACACACACACACACACACACACACACGGAATATTACTCAGCCATAAAAAGGAACAAAATCATGCTACTTACAGACACGTGGATGGACCTAGAGACTGGCATACAGAGTAAAATAAGTCATAAAGAGAAAAACAAATATTGCATATATGTAGGATCTAGAAAAATGGTACAGATGAACCTGTTTGCAAAACAAAAATACAGACACAGACACAGAAGAGAAAACACATAGACACCAAGGGCAGAAAGAGTGGATGGGATGAATTGAGAGACTGGGATTTAGAGGAGGAAATGCCAACCCACTCTAGTATTCTGGCCTGGGAGAGACCATGAACAGAGGAGCCTCGTGGGCTACTGTCCATGGGGTCACAAGAGTTGGAAACAACTTAGTGACTAAACCGCCACCAACACCATATACACTATTCTGTATAAAATACATAACGAATGACAATCTGCTGTATAGCACAAGAATCTCTACTTGATGCTCTGTGGCAACCTAAATGGGAGTCAAGATTGCTGGAAGAAATAACAATCTCAGACATGCAAATCATACCACTTTAATGGCAGAAAGTGAAGAGGAACTAAAGAGCCTCTTGATGAAGGTGAAAGAGGTGAGTGAAAAAACTGGCTTAAAACTCAACATTTGAAAAACTAAGATCTTGACATCCAGTCCCATCACTTCATGGCAAATAGATGGAGGAAAAGTGGAAACAGTGACAGATTTTATTTTCTTGGGATCCAAAACCACTGTGAATGGTGACTGTAGCCATGCAATTAAAAGATGCTTGCTCCTTGGAAAAACAGCTATGACAAACCTAGACAGCATATTAAAAAGCAGAGACATCACTTTGCTGACAAAGGTCAATATAATCAAAGCTATGATTTTTCCAATAGCCATGTATGGACATGAGAGTTGGACATAAAGAAGACGGAGTGCTGAAGAATTGATGCTTTTGAGCTGTGGTGCTGCAGAAGACCCTCGAGAGTCCCTTGACCGCAAGGAGATCCAACCAGTCAATGCTAAAGGAAATAACCCTGAATATTCACTGGAAAGACTGATGTTGAAGTTGAGGCTCCAATCCTTTGGCCACGTGATGCAAGACTCTGATTCTGGGAAATATTGAGGGCAAGAGGAGAAGGGGGTGACAGGGGATCAGATGGTTGGATGGCATCATTAACTGAATGGACATAAGTTTGAGCAAACTCAGGGAGATTATGAAGGACAGGGAAGCCTGGTGTGCTGCAGTTCATGGGGTCGCAAAGAGTCAGACATGACTTAGTGACTGAACAACAACAAGCGGCAAGAGATGGTGTTGTGTTAGTCCCTCAGTCCTGTCTGACTCTTTGGATCCCCACAGACTGGCCTGCCATGCTCCTCTTTCCATGGAATTCTCCAGGCAAGAGTACTGGAATTTGTTGTCATTCCCCTCTCCAGATTGTCTCAACCAAAGGATCAAACCAGGGTCTCCCGCACTTCAGGCAGATTCTTTACTCTCTGAGCCATCAAAACAGAAGGGATATACGTACATATAAGGCTGATTCACTTTGCTGTACAGCAGAAACTAACACAACATTGTAAATAACTATACACTAATAAAAATTAAAGAAAAAGTAAATATAACAGGGAATCACTGAATAATTTTAAGTGGAATAGTGACCTTATCTTATTTAAAAGATTACTCTGGCTTGCTTTGGGGAGAACCTCAGGAGGATATAGTCATAAGCAGGAGGTAAGAAGTGGCCGTGGTCACAATGGTGACTAACATATCTGGGACAAATTTGAAATACATTTAAGGGAAAAAAAATGAATTTCTACCTGTATGACTTCTCTTAGTCCCCATCTAACTTATAAATTAAAATGAGTTGATATTCAATTATGGTCTAAGCCAAATAATAGATTTCACTACCAATCTAATTCTGAAATTCAAGAAGGAAAACAGAATCCAACACGAAGGCCAAGTTTTTTCCCAAAAAAAAAAAAAAAAAGTCTGACACAGCATTGCTTATAATTGTGAAATAATGAGAAATAACCCAAATGCCTAACAAGGGCTTCCCTGCTGGCTCAGATGGCAAAGAATCCACCTGCAATGTGGAAGACCTGGGTTTGATCCCTGAGTTGGGAAGATCCCCTGAGGGCATGGCAACCCACTACAGTATTATTGCCCGGAGAATCCCCATGGACAGAGGAGCCTGGTAGGCTACAGTCCACGGGGTCGCAAAGAGTTGGACACAACAGAGCAACTAAGCACAGTACAAATGTCTAACAGAAAAGGCCTCCTTAAGACAGTTACGGTGCATAAAAGAGATGGTTATTGGAAGAAAGCGCTGACATAAAAAGTGTTAAGGATATGACATTAAGGAAAGGAATTCAGATTGATGGTGGAGAGCAGTGAAGTTATGGACTCGGCGTCAAGTGTATTTATGGAGACTGTATTTGTAGAGAGGATATGGGTAGGAGATTCTGGATGCTGGAGCAATAAAGATGGACAGTTAAAGCTGAGTGGAATTACAAGTGATCTCGAATGCTCAAGTCATGACAAATACAAGAGAGCATTTTTCAGTTCCTAATATACATTAGCTAAGAGCTCCAAGGTAGTCTACATTCTTCATCAGATGTTTACAACAATCCTCTGATGTAGGGGTCAGCATCCCCATTCTACAGAAGAGGAACTGGAGGCTCTGAGACAGACATCCATTGACTCTTCCAAAGCTAAGCAAGTTGACACCAACAGGGCTGGGTTAGTGCTCAGACATTGCTGACCTCAAAGCAACTATTCTTTATCATTATCCAGTGGTTCAACTGGGGGTTTACCACATGAATTCCAAAAAGGAACTCAATCCTCAACCTCTGTCTCAATTTATGACCTTGGCTAAATGTGTAGATCTTGGTTTTTCATTGGATACAGGAATTCACAGGATTAAGATCTAGAGAATAACAAGTGTCTACTATGCGTGCAGACACTGATTTAGTCTCAGAAACACAAAGATGATTCCAATAATAAGATACTTCCTGCCTTCAAAGAACTCTCTGTCTAGCTAAGGAGGGAGCCAGACATAAGCAAATGACATTACACAAAAATGGAGTCAGCCTTTAACACATGGATAAAGATGTGAGAGAATTCACACTTGGGAAAATTCAGGGTGAACTGTGATGGTGACTATCAGTGATCTCTTTGCCAATATACGCTATGCATGTTAAGCTTGGAAAGACAGGGAGGACTTCACTGGGATAGAATCTAATGGTTTAGTGGGAAAAAAAAGTTTGAGACTCAGACTGTTCAGCTCTACCTGGCTCTGATACTTACTAGAGTGTCCCTCTGGGTGACTCTGTGCCTTAGTGACAACACCATGGTACCTGTTACTGACCATCAAATGAGATAGGCAAAGCATTTAGCCCCCTGCCTGGAGTAATAAAGTGTCAATAACCGCCGATAAACATTCATCAGGGCTAGACAGGAATTTTCACGGAGAGGAAACGGTATGGAAAAGAACATGGAAGTGGAAACACATGGATTTAGAAGAACAGCACAGAGACTGGAGCTCTGCGGTGGCCTCAAAGGCCATTTTCGTAAGCAGGAACATTTCTGTAGACACTGGACAATCTCTGAAGCCAGGGAAGGAAGAGAGCGACATAATAAGAGCCAAGTTACAGGCACTAGAGAAGTAAGAGTCAAGAGGAAGAATGACTGGCTGGAGATCATGGAGTGGACAGAAGGATGAAGCTGAGTTTGGGAGTTTAGGCCATGATGGGGGTGGCGGTCGCCGCAGACACAAAGTCACCTGGGAGGTCAGAGGAAGAAGGAGATGGTGATGCTGCTGCTGATGATAATGATGGGGAGGAAAGGGAGGAGGGAGAGGGACAGATCTACTTTTTGATTGTATGCTGGCTGGCACTGTGCTGAGATGTTATGGCAAGCCAGGCAGAGACGAGTGGCTTGGAAAAGTGAAGAAACTGCCCCAAAGTGTTAGATAATGGCAGAACCAAAATTTGAATCTAGTCTGTCTAACTTACAGCACTCCTACTTTAACCACTAGATTCTCCAGGCAATGAAAGAGGGGGTCCAAACCCTGCTCTGTGACCCCAGTCTGAGAATGTCTCCCATGAGGACATCCTATCTCACACTCTCCAAAATGACACCAGTTCAGTTCAGTCACTCAGTATGACCAAAATGACACGAGCTACACTTAAAGTGTATCCCGCTGCTCTGCTGCTGTGCTGGGCACGTTCCATAGATTGATGCTAATCTTCCCAACCGCTCTAGGAGATGGCAATCCATTCCCATTCTCAGAGGAGGAGGCTGGGGCCCAGAGATGGGACCTTTACACCCAGGGACACAGGTCATCTCTCTGCAGGGTCCCAGATGAGATGACTTCTCGGGGAGAGAGTGGCGTGGGTTCTGTGAGCAGAGGGAAGCTGGGGGAAGAGGGCACCGTTCTTCCTGGCACCTTCAGAACCTGGGCAGAGCCGGTGGACATCCTGGCCGGAGATGCCCGGGGGACCTACCTCGGGGCCTGCTTCTCCTCTTCCGCCTCCCTGCTGAGACGCTGCGTGGTGCTGACTGCAGCTGACCGATCTCGATGGGCGTGTTCGCGCGGAAACTCTCCTTGAACTTCTGCATCAGGGACTCCACTGGCTCCTGTGTCGCCTCAGCCGCCGCTACAGGGTGGGCAATGGGGCTAAAGTTAGGGCTTGGCTCACCCTCAGGCCCTGGAGAATTGGGCTTGGGCCCCCCACCCCCTGTGTGTCTGGAGCTCCCTCCCAGACCCAGTGATGATGCAGGAGTCACAGAGGCCAGGAGAGATGAACCTGATACCCTGCACACTGATTGATGCCACGCCTACTGTGTTTTTAAGGGCACCACCCCCATGCCCTTGAGATATGATGGTGAACACCCTCCATGATTCCAAGAATCCACAGCTTGGTAGGACACAGATCGAGGCATTGCCAACACCTTGCAATACTCCTGTGATAGAATATAGAGTACTACAGGAGCACCAAGAAGGTCGGCTCACCCATCCTAGGAGTCAAGGTGGGCTTCCTGGAGGAGACAATACCTCTACCGAGACCTTAAACATGGTTAGGAATTAGCAAATAAGATAGAATCAGGGTGGAATTGCTGAGAAGATTTGGGATAAGAGAGTGCCCTGGGTGGAAGGAGAAGCATGTGCACAGACCTGAAGCCAGAAAGAACACAGTGCTTCAGCAAATGAAAGAAGTTCTGTGTGGCTGCTGTGGAGCCTGGGCAGAGCAGATGAGGCAGCAGAGGCCAGATCACCTTGAGAGCCACCTTGCGGAGTTAAAGATTTTTATCCCAAAGGCAAAAGGTGACTGTCGAAAGGTTTTAAAGAGGCAATTGGTATGCTCCAGTTAAATCCCTGTGATAACAATTGCTAACCAGAGTGTGGAGTACACACACAGAGGCAAGGAGAAAGGCAAGCCAGAGGCTTTTGCAGGAGCCAGCCAGAGACAAGGAAGCCTGAACCAGAACAGTGGCAGGAAAGGCAGACAGCAGCCCTGGGGTGAGCATCATTACAGGAGAATGGTGGCTGAGCTGGTAAAGAATCCGCCTGCAATGTGGGAGACCTGGGTTCAATCCCTGGGTTGGGAAGATCCTCTGGTGAAGGGAACGGCTACCCACTCCAGTATTCTGGCCTGGAGAATTCCATGGACTGTGTAGTCCACGGGGTCGCAGAGTCAGACACGACTGAGTGACTTTCACATACACACACTATGGTGCTGGAATACACAGACTGCTTGGTACAAGAACCCCATTTCACTAAGGGAAACTGAAGTTCCCCCCAAACAAGGCATCCAACTTGCTCTAAGCCACCAAGCAGTAGAGTCAAGCCTTCTAAACCCTACTCCAATGTTCCATTTGTTTCAATACCCTCCAAGGAGCTTCCGGTAGCCACATTTTCAGAAATTTCCAAATTGAGTCTGGTAGAAAGTTACAGGCAATGGAGAGAGTGATGTCAAAAGGGCAGAGGGGAAAAAAAAAAGTTGAAGATAAAAGTACAAAAAAAAAAACAAAACACAGAACTTGAGAAGGAAGCAGAGAGCCAACATAAAAGAAGAGAGGAAATGAGAAAGAAGAAAAGGAGATTGGCTGAATGGTCTCTGGGCCTTTGTTCTGAGAAATCCCCAAAGACAGTCCCGACTTTGAAATCTTCAGACTCAGCCCTCCCTCCACTGACATCTCCAGAGGCCGGGAAAGTTCTTCAGTTTAAGCCACCTGCTGTCTGATGGCAAGGAACGGGATGTGCTAAAGATTCCTGTTTCTTTGATGGGCCTTTTCCAGAATGGACAAAGAAGGCTTCTGAACATCCCAACACCAATTTTAAGGAGATCCTGTTTTCTCAGGAAGTTTTATCAGCTTAGACACAAATGTGTCTGCAGGGTAGCTCCTACCCAGAGGGCTGGTTTGGGTATCAGACACTGAGAAACCTCATCTTCAGGGACATAGAGGGGAATCCAAGCTTGCTAAGGAAAAGACAATGGACAATACAAGTGGCCCCGTGGTATATATGCCTCTTTTGATGTCCATATCCCCAGTTAAGTCTACTTAAAGGTGGGCCAAGAAGAAAGTCCCAAACACATGCCCACTACTCCAAGCCTATGAAACAGAATCCTCCAGCAAAAGCCTACAATCCCTTCTGAGAAGTACAGTCACGCCCAATCCTGATGCTTTAAACCTGGAAAGGAGACTGATCTACCCAAAACTGTCAGAAGTGGGCTATCCTGTGGTCCAAAGTCCAGAGTAAGTCACAGTCTGGAATCCACTAAGGTTGGGGGTGGGGCAAGACTCATACATATCTGTCAAATCCATGGATTCATTCACCTCCACACTCATTCATTCCTTCTACGGTATTTTCAGAAAATATGTCTTGGTCTGCTTGGGCTTACATAACAAAAATCATAGACTGGATAATGTAAACTGGTCAAATTCTCATTTGAAGATGGCTCCTTCTTACTGTTTGTCCATGTGGGATTTTCTCAGTGTATCCATGTTGAGAGGGAAGTGGGGACAGAAAGAGAGAGAGAGAAAGGGAGATAGATGTCTTCCTCTTCTTATGAGGACACAAACCCTATTTAATTAGGACCCCAACCTTATTTTCTCACTGAATTTTAATGACCTATCAAAAGCCTTGTCTCCAATACAGTCACACTAGGGGTTCGGGCTATAATATGTGAATTGTGGAATCCCCAGCTCAGTCTATAGCAGACTACATTTGGAGATGGGACTTTTAGAATGTAATTAATGAGACCATAAAATCAGGGCTCTACTCATATAGCACGGTGGCCTTCAGTTCAGTTACTCAGTCGTGTCCGACTCTTTAGGACGCCAAGAATTGCAGCACGCCAGGGCCTCCCTGTCCATCACCATCTCCTGGAGTTCACTCCAACTCATGTCCATCGAGTTTGTGATGCCATCCAGCCATCTCATCCTCTGTCGTCCCCTTCTCCTCCTGCTCCCAATCCCTCCCAGCATCAGAGTCTTTTCCAATGAGTCAACTCTTTGCATAAAGTAGCCAAAGTACTGGAGTTTCAGCTTCAGCATCAGTCCTTCCAATGAACACCCAGGGCTGATCTCCTTTAGGATGGACTGGTTGGATCTCCTTGCAGTCCAAGGGACTCTCAAGAATCTTCTCCAACACCTCAGTTCAAAAGCATCAGTTCTTCAGCGCTCAGCTTTCTTCACAGTCCAACTCTCACATCCATACATGACCACTGGAAAAACCATAGCCTTCACTAGATGGACCTTTGTTGGCAAAGTAATGTCTCTGCTTTTCAATATACTACCTAGGTTGGTCATAACTTTCCTTCCAAAGAGTAAGCATCTTTTAAGTTCATGGCTGTAGTAACCATCTGCAGTGATTTGGGAGCCCCCAAAAATAAAGTCTGACACTGTTTCCACTGTTTCCCCATCTATTTCCCATGAAGTGATGGGACCAGATGCCATGATCTTCATTTTCTGAATGTTGAGCTTTAAGCCAACTTTTTCACTCTCTTTCATTTTTGTCAAGAGGCTTTTTAGTTCCTCTTCACTTTCTGCCATAAGGGTGGTGTCATCTGTATATCTGAGGTTATTGATATTTCTCCCAGTAATCTTGATTCCAGCTTGTGCTTCTTCCAGGCAAGCGTTTCTCTTGTTGTACTCTGTATAGAAGTTAAATAAGCAGGGTGACAATATACAACCTTGACGTACTCCTTTTCCTATTTGGAAACAGTCTGTTGTTCCATGTCCAGTTCTAACTGTTGCTTCCTGACCTGCACATAGGTTTCTCAAAAGGCAGGTCAGGGGCTCTGGTATTCCCATCTCTTTCAGAATTTTCCACAGTTTACTGTGTTCCACACAGTCAAAGGCTTTGGCATAGTCAGTAAAGCAGAAATAGGTGTTTTTCTGGAATTCTCTTGCTTTTTTCATGATCCAGAGGATGTTGGCAATTTGATCTCTGGTTCTTCTGCCTTTTCTAAAACCAGCTTGAACATCAGGGAGTTCACAGTTCACGTATTGCTGAAGCCTGGCTTGGAGAATTTTGAGCATTACTTTACTAGCAAGTGAGATGAGTGCAATTGTGTGGTAGTTTGAGCATTCTTTGGCATTGCCTTTCTTTGGGATTGGAATGAACACTGCCCTTTTCTAGTCCTGTGGCCACTGCTGAGTTTTCCAAATGTGCTAGCATATTGAGTGCAGCACTTTCACAGCATCATCTTTCAGGATTTGAAACAGCTCAACTGGAATTCCATCACCTCCACTAGCTTTGTTCATAATGATGCTTTCTAAGGCCCACTTGACTTCACATTCCAGGATGTCTGGCTCTAGATGAGTGATCACAGCATTGTGATTATCCAGGTCGTGAAGATCTATTTTGTACAGTTCCTCTGTGTATTCTTGCCACCTCTTCTTAATATCTTCTGCTTCTGTTAGGTCCATACCATTTCTGTCCTTTATTGAGCCCATCTTTGCATGAAATGTTCCCTTGGTATCTCTAATTTTCTTGAAGAGATCTCTAGTCTTTCCCATTCTATTTCTTTTCCTCTATTTCTTTGCATTGATCGCTGAAGAAGGCTTTCTTATCTCTCCTTTCTGTTCTTTGGAATTCTGCATTCAGATGCTTATATCTTTCCTTTTCTCCTTTGCTTTTCGCCTCTCTTCTTTTCACAGCTATTTGTAAGGCCTCCCCAGACAGCCATTTTGCTTTTTTGCATTTCTTTTCCATGGGGATGGTCTTGATCCCTGTCTCCTGTACAATGTCACGAACCTCATTCCATAGTCCATCAGGCACTCTGTTTATCAGATCTAGTCCCTTAAATCTATTTCTCACTTCCACTGTATAATCTTAAGGGATTTGATTTAGGTCATACCTGAATGGTCTAGTGGTTTTCCCTATTTTCTTCAATTTGAGTCTGAATTTGGTAATAAGGAGCTCATGATCTGAGCCACAGTCAGCTTCCGGTCTTGTTTTTGCTGACTGTATAGAGTTTCTCCATCTTTGCCTGCAAAGAATATAATCAATCTGATTTCGGTGTTGACCATCTGGTGATGTCCACGTGTAGAGTCTTCTCTTGTGTTGTTGGAAGAGAGTGCTTGTTATGACCAGTGCGTTCTCTTGGCAAAACTCAAGAAGAGAAAGATTTCCCCTATCTCCCTTGCAGACAGCAAGAGAAGGTGGCCATTTACATGGCACAAAGAGAGCCTTCAGGAGAACCCGCCCATGCTGACGCCCTCCAGAGCTGGGGAAGAGTAAACGTCTGCTGTTTAAGCCCTCCAGTGCATGGTCTTTTGCTATGGTGGGTCTAGGAGACTAAGTCACAGTCACGTTGGGGGTTAAGGCTTCAGCATATGCATTTGAGGGGGACATAAACTTTTGGTCCATAACAGGGTATGATGGTAGAAACAACAACAAATAAAACCCCTCTGTGGTGCTCACCAAGTGGACCGGAAGACCAACAGTAATGACATGCATGACAAGAGAAATGCAACATTTGCAAGTAATACGTACCAAAAAGGAGACGTGAAAGATGATATAAAGGGCTATGTTGGAGGGATATGCCTTTGTCTAGGAAAGCCATAGAAATTTGTTTCAAGGACGTGAGCAGCATGACTAAGATCTGGCAAGAGTGTGAGTTAATCAGGTGAAAAGGGAGCTGCTAGTGGGGCTGCAGGGGAAGAAAGCAGAGGGGTCAGAAGAAAGAGTCTAAACAAAGACTCCCCATGGGGAGCAGAAATGTGGGGGTTCCAATCACCCCTGCAGCTGAAAAGCTGAAAGCACGTGGTATGAGATCATCTAGAGAGGTAGGAAATCCCAGTACTAACACTAACCTTGACCTTCACCCTAACCCTCACTCTTCTGGGTCTTATCAAGGAGAGAACACGGTGAAGGTTTTAGGTGGCAGATCTTCACTGAGGGAAGATGGCTCTGGTGGTAGCAAGAAGAATTCACTGGAGAAGGTCAGAAATAGAAGTGAGAAGGCCAAGTAGGAAGGTGGTGTCAGAGCACAGAAGTCCGTATATGAGATGTATGCGATCTAATCCATGTACGAGATGCTAGAGTAGCAGAGGTGGAGACAGAAATAAAGGAGATGGATCAGGAGAGAGCAGAGACAGAAATGGCAGAGTGGTGGAGACAGAGCAACGGGGAAATGTGAGAGCTATTTTGTAGGAGTAACTCCCACAGGAGTGGTGGCTGACAGGAAAGGGAGGATAAGGGAGAGGGAGGTAGAGAGCACGACTCCAGGTCTGGCAGAAGAAGTACCTCTCAATGAGGGGAGAGACATCGCAAGAGGTATGAGTGTGAGTTTCGTTTTAGGGAAGAGTACTTGATGCCTCCCAGATGTCTGCGTGGAGAAGGGTTGAGTAGCTGTGGGTCTTGTACTCACCAGAGAGAAACTGGACTCTACGGAGGCTCTACACATGCATTCTTTAAAGAGGTAGAAAGGGAGTGTGTGTGATGATTCAGAACATTAGCTTCTGACACAGTGCAGGCCATGGAACTCAGACCCACTCCTGACCTGCACTATCTGATCTCTCTTTCACCCCTAGACCCATCTTCCAACCACGGGTTCATTCTGCTCCTCTGTTTCCTGGAGGCAGACCCTCAACGGGCTACGCTGCAGGTCTTCGTTATCTGGCTACTGGGTGAGTTCTCCCAGGGAGATGGCCTGGAAGGATCTGCGAGGAGGAGGTTTGAGGGGATGTCTTCCCTTGCTCCTTTCCCGTTTCCACATCATATTTCTGACAGAGACTGGGACCCTTGGGGCTTCTCTGGTGGCTCAGATGGTAAACAATCCACCTGCAACGCGGGAGACCTGGGTTCGATCCCTGGATTGGGACGAACCCCCGGAGAAGAGAATGGCAACCCACTCCAGTATTACTGCCCGGAGAATCCCAGGGACAGAGAAACGAGGCAGGCTACAGTCCACGGGGTCACAAAGAGTCGTCAAATGACTGACCCTCCACAATCATAACCTCTGCCACGGCCCCCTTTCCACAACCAGTCCTCAGAGACTCTAATAAAACCATGCCCTCTCCCTGCCCCTTCAGATCTAGGAATTAGTCGTGGGCTTCCTGATACTTATTTTTTTCCTGGTTTCTCCCCATTGATTCTCTGCACTCTGACTATTCTCTATAAACAGTAACTTTGTTGAATTTCTCCTAAAAAATCCCATTGGAGGACGCCTTCTTTGCCCAGCTGGAACCTCGACTGATACATCATCCCTTTTCATCGTGGCTCTGACATTCAGCAACTCCAAAAGGTCAGCCTCTTCCTATCCTGTTATTTCTGCTTTACTTTCTCCTAAGCTGATGCCAATCTGACCAGCTGGGAGCAGAGGAAGATACACAGATAGGCAAGGTTTGCTCCCCTGGGCTGCAGGGGTTTCTGATCCCGACCATAGCAAATCCTATCCATCTGTTTGGCTGCTCTTGCCTTGGTGACGGTGCCAGGAGCCCAGACAGGCTTAGAGCGGGAAGTGCATATGCAAACCCCTCCATGCCCTCCTTCATCCTCGGTAACACTCTCTCCCGCCCCCGTCCCTCTCAATCCCATCCGGTAGCTCTATCAATATCAATATATCAAGTTGTCCAAACAAGCCACATTACCTCCTGGTACCCGCTGAGCTCTGCCTCCCCAGAGCAGCAAAATGCTCACCCGTCGCCTGGATGAATGCAACAGATGGTACTTAATCTGAGCATCGCGGCAGGCCCGGGAAAGGGAGGGGAGGAGGGGGAAGCGGCCTCTTTCTAATTGACATATGAGAGATTGTCAAGCTTAATGGGAATGAACCGCTGGGGCTTGAGGAGACTGAAGCCCCAGCCCCCAAGCCAAGATGGAGAAAAGAGAAGAGGAAAAAGGTGCAGGGAGGAGGCAGATGAAGCAGGAATGGAAAGGAAAGCTGTGCTCTGCAATCAAGGTCAGGATGTGCAAACGGAGAGATGGAAGAGTGGAAAGGACATGAGAGAGCTGGAAAAATAATAAAGGGAAGGGAAAGGGAAGGATAAGGAGGATAGGGGAGGAGACAGAGACAGTGAGAGGAGGGTGAAGACAAGGCAGACCCGAGTGCCTCTGCAAACGCATAAAGGTTGTGTTGGTTTTCAGACACCAGGCAAGCTTCAGCCTGATACTTCCCCCTATAGAACAGGCACTGCCTGACCTGTCTACATTGGTATTCACCAAGGCCATGTTCAAACACTCATGCACTCTTCTCCCTCCAGCACAGACTGTGAAGTCTACCACTGAAACTTGTCTGGGTTTGGGTTCAAGTTTCTGTCTCAGCTTTATCATCATCCTCTTTAATATTTCTAGATTCATCCAGTCTATTTATAAAGAAAACTCACGATTCTTGAAAAATTCACCAATTCTCTGCCAGGCAAGGAGGCTGACTTTTTTTTTTTTTTTAATGTTTGCTCACTTATTCCTCCTAACAGCTTTGAAAAGTGTCATTAGCTATTTAGAAATGAGGAAATTGAGGCCTGAAGAAGTTAAATAGTCTCCGAGGCTCACACTCTTGAAAACGGCAGAGCTGGGATTTAGACTCAGGTTATGACTGGTGGCTCAGATGGTGAAGAATCTCCCTGCAATGCAGGAGACCCAGGTTCAGTCCCTGAGTCTGGAAGATCCCCTGGTGAAGGGAATGGCTACCCACTCCAGTATTCTTGCCTGGGGAATTTCACGGACAGAGGAGCCTGGCCAGCTGCAGTCCATGGGGTTGCAGGGTCAGACAGGACTGAGGGACTAACACTTCACCTTCACTATGACTCAGAACCCAGCTCCATTCACTGTTCCACCCTACACATACCCTTCCTGGCCTGCCTGGTGGACAGACATGGATATCCTAGTCTTTGAGTTTGGAGATGACTTCTTTGAGCCTGGAAAGTAACTCTGAGAGCTTAGCCACCCGTCTTAAATCAACTGGACAAGAGTCCCCTGCAATCTGGTCCTGGCTGGAGCCAGGGGCTCACCTTGGGTAAAGTCCGACCTGCTTTGCCAAGGAACCTTGTTCAGTGTCGATGGTCAAGACTGTCTGGCCTGGAGGGCCTAGACTCAGCGCATGGCCCATGCTGTCAGTTCCGTTGCCCTACAGAACCATGTTCAGAGAACCAGCCAACAGGTAGGCACCACTTGTCCATACTGCCTCGTGCAATGTGTGAGAAAGTCTCCCCGAGTTCCAGTGTCGGCTCTGCCAGTGAATGATGGAGCCACTCCCTTCTCATTCACAACCCTCAATTTCTCTAAACGTCTGCTGGGTTTGGGGGAGGATTAAATGTAATTATGTATATAAACTGTCTAACAGAGCTTCTAGAATGTAGTAAGTGATCAACCCAGCTCCCTCTCACTCTTCAGCTTCATGATTGCTCAGTTCATCCATCCATCCATCCATCCATTTAGTCATTCACTGTGAAAGGCATCTCCGATATAAGATACCTACTTTGAAATCACTTTAGGTATACGTTTCCCTTTTACTCAGATGTGAAAGTAGAGGCACCAAGAGACAAAGTCATCAAAAAAATTAAAAAAAACAAAACAAAAAAAAAACGTCAGCAGCAAAACAAGGTCCAACACTGAGGTCTCCAATTTCTGCATCCAGTTTCCCCAAAGTATAGAATAATATTCATCTCAGACCTTGTGATGGTCAATTTTACGTGTCAACTTCACAAAGCTGTAATACCGAGCTATTTAGCCAAACATTTCCCTAGATGCACCACCCTTATGGCAGAAAGTGAAGAGGAGCTAAAAAGCCTCTTGATGAAAGTGAAAGAGGAGAGTGAAAAAGTTGGCTTAAAGCTCAACATTCAGAAAACGAAGATCATGGCATCTGGTCCCATCACTTCATGGGCAATAGATGGGGAAACAGTGGAAACAGGGTCAGACTTTATTTTTTGGGGCTCCCAAATCACTGCAGATGGTGACTGCAGCCATGAAATTAAAAGACGCTTACTCCTTGGAAGGAAAGTTATGACCAACCTAGATAGCATATTCAAAAGCAGAGACATTACTTTGCCCACTGGTCCATCTAGTCAAGGCTATGGTTTTTCCAGTGGTCATGTATGGATGTGAGAGTTGGACTGTAAATAAGGCTGAGAGCCAAAGAATTGATGCTTTTGAGTCCCTTGGACTGCAAGGAGATCCAACCAGTCCATTCTGAAGGAGATCAGCCCTGGGATTTCTTTGGAAGGAATGATGCTAAAGCTGAAACTCCAGCACTTTGGCCACCTCATGAGACAAGTTGACTCATTGGAAAAGACTCTGATGCTGGGAGGGATTGAGGGCAGGAGGAGAAGGGGATGACCCAGGATGAGATGGCTGGATGACATCATGGACTCGATGGACGTGAGTCTGAGTGAACTCCGGGAGATGGTGATGGACAGGGAGGCCTGGCGTGCTGCGATTCATGGGGTCGCAGAGTTGGACATGACTGAGCGACTGAACTGAAGTTAATACTTTAATTAGTAAACTTTGAGTAAGATGGCCCTCTCTAACACACATGGGCTTCATCCGGTTAGCTGAAGGCCTCACTAGAAAAAAAGAAGAAAGGAACTCTGCTAGCAGACTGCCTTCAGACCTGAGCTGCAACAACTCTTCCCTGGATTTCTAATCTCCTGAGTGAGTGAGTGAAAGTCGCTCAGTCGTGTCCGACTTGTTGTAACCCCATGGACTATAGCCCACCAGGCTCCTCTGTCCATGGAATTCTCTAGGCAAGAATACTGAAGTGGGTTGCCATTCCCTTCTCCAGGGGATCTTGGAGAGCCAGGGATGAAACCCAGGTCTCCTGCATTGCAGGCAGACTCTTTACCATCTGAGTCACCAGCGAAGGCCCCTCTAACCTCCTAGCCTCCCCTGAAAATACTGGACCTGTCAGTCTCCACAACACATGAGAAGATTCCTTAAATCTCAACAGATTGAAAGATACATGGGATGTATCTAACCAACAGATGATGTATGGATATGAATACGGATGCAAATATGGATATATAGGGCTTCCCAGGTGGCACTAGTGGTGAAGAACCTGGGTGCCAGTGCAGGAGACAGAAGAGACACGAGTTCCATCCCTGGGTCAGGAGGATCCCCTGGAGGAGGAAACGGCAACCTACTCCATTATTCTTGCCTGGAAAATCCCCATGGACGAAGAAGCCTGGCAGGCTACAGTCCATGGGGTCACAGAGTTGGACACAACTGATCGACTAAGCACAGCACAGGCAATCAGAGAAGGCAGCCCGGACACAAAGAACACTTCGGCTAGGAAGATATGGGAGAGGAGGAAAGAGCCATCAAATTTGGAAGGTGTGAGAATCCAGTTCCAGAATCCAACATTCCCTCTCATATAGGAATCATCTTTTCAATAAAGAATAAAGAAGTAGCAAAGAAAACAGCCAGGGTTGCCTAACCAGCTGAGAATGCTCCACGACTAGAATAAATTTAAAACTCACGTACACATTTTTTTTTTTTTTAACTGACCAGCTCTTCCCAATTCTCAGGGATAAACACTGATGGATAGAATTTTCTCACTTTTTAGTTTTCTCTTCCACAAATGTTCTTAAGCCTTTTGTGCCTGGCACAACTTATCTTCAAACAAGTGCCTGCAGACAAGACAAATGAACAAACAGCAACAAATACAAATTGAAAAACTTGGGACTAGCCTTCTCTTATATATATGATCTGGGGTCTGTCAGTTAATACTGCAGACTTGTAGGGTGGTAATAATTTCTGCTGGAGAACTGCACTGAGTTTGAATGATGGAATTAAATGAAGCAATATTTTCCTCTGCTCTGTTAAAAACACAACACCTTCCAGGTTCCACAGTCCCTAGCCAGGACACAGATGGTCTCAAAGATTCCTTCCAGCTCCGTGGCCTTGTAGTTAGAAATGTAAATGAAAAGTGCTTTCAACAAGATGAATACAATAACCACAGGCTTAACTGCATGCGTCAGTCTGCAAAGCACTTTCACCTCTCTCAGCTAACTCTGTCTCCGTGTGTGTGTGTTTGTTATTTGCTCCGTCATGTCTGACTCTTTGCAACCCCACAGACCAGGCTCCTCTGTCCATGGAATTCTCCAGGGCAAAATACTGGGCTGGGCAGCCATTCCCTTCTACAGGCGATCATCCTGCCTCTGGGGTCAAACCGAGGTCTCCTGCATTGCAGGCAGATTCTTCACTGTCTGAGCCACCAGAGAAACCCAGTGCTGTCTTTACTACATCAGGACCACAGAGGCAGAGGAGTTTTCCAGAGGATGGGCTGGAGTTTACACCAGAAATCAACAAGTGCTGTTCAAAGGAGAAAGGATCAAGCAACTAGACAGGCTGGGCCAGAGACTTCTTGGTCACTTTATTAACACCTTGGTAGCAAGGCACGGCTACGGAAAGGCTTCAGAACTAGCCACAGTTTGGAATGTTAGCTATGTTTCTCACTAGCTGTGATACTTAGGTAAATTGCTTAACTACTCAGAGCCTCTGCTTCTCCAAGTGTTAAAATGGGGTTTGCAATTTCAACTTCATAGAGCTGTTTTTGGATTAAATGAGATGTTAAAAATGCTTATCACAGCGCCTGATACAGAGTAAGCATTTTAAAGATGAGACTTAATATTGTTACTGCCAAAAAGATCTTAGACCATCAGTCACAGCAAATCCAGTCTTCTACCCACCCCCAGATGGTGTGTGTGTGCCTAGAATCTGATGGAACAGACTCAGCCACAAGTCAGATTCTTCTCCTAGACTCATTCTTTTCATAACTGCAAAGGAAGGCCATGTGTGTGGCTCAGCACTCCTTAGCACTAGAGGGCCACCCACACTCCACAACTGGAATTCTTCATCTGACACCATTCTTGGGTGCTATATCCTAAGGTGGGCATTAGGGATACAACAATAAATTGAAATATAGAGCCTTCTTTCGGAGAAGGCAATGGCAACCCACTCCAGTACTCTCACCTGGAAAATCCCATGGACGGAGGAGCCTGGTTGGCTGCAGTCCATGGGGTCGCAAAGAGTCGGGCACGACTGAGCAACTTCACTGTCACTTTTCACTTTCATGCACTGGAGATGGAAATGGCAACCCACTCCAATGTTCTTGCCTGGAGAATCCCAGGGACGGGGAGCCTGGTGGGCTGCCATCTACGGGGTCGCACAGAGTCAGACACGACTGAAGCGACTTAGAAGCAGTAACAGAAGCAGAGCTTTCTTTAAAACACAACACTGCTTAGTGGAAGAGACAAATAGAGATAAGAAAAATATACTGTACTAAGTGCCCAGTGATGAGATGGCTGAAAATGAGTTTTCTAATTCCTTCTGCAAGTGGAAAAGCTATAGAGAATTCCCAAAGGAGCTTTGAACTTGCCTGACACTTGAAGGCAGAACCAGGTAAAGAGAATGACAAAAAGAGTAGAATCAGCAGGGAAAAGGGAGAAGGCAATGGCATTCCACTCCAGTGCTCTTGCCTGGGAAATCCCAAGGATGGAGGAGCCTCGTGGGCTGCAGTCCATGGGGTCGCTAAGAGTTAGACTCGACTGAGAGACTTTACTTTCCCTTTTCACTTTCATGCGTTGGAGAAGAAAATGGCAACCCACTCCAGTGTTCTTGCCTGGAGAATCCCAGGGACAGAGGAGCCTATGGGCTGCCATCTATGGGGTCGCACAGAGTTGGACACGACTGATGCGACTTAGCAGCAGCAGCAGCAGGTAAAAGGGGGGAAAGAAATGTAGAGAAAATCCTACACAGTTTGGTTTTTCAAGAGCTTCAGGTGAGAGGTGATTGTACAAAGAACATCTATCTTTGAGCAAGGAAGGTGGGCCTGGCTCTTTTGGAGGACTCCTACCTCCCTTCCCAGTTCAGTTCAGTTCAATCACTCAGTCTTGTCTGCCTCTTTGCAACCCCATGGACTGCAGCACGCCAGGCCTCCCTGTCTATCACCAACTCCCAGAGCTTTCTCAAACCCATGTCCATTGAGTAGGTGATGCCATCTAACCATCCCATCCTCTGTCATCCCCTTCTCCTCCTGCCCTCAATCTTTCCCAGTATCTGGGTTTTCTCAAATGAGTCAGTTCTTAGCATCAGGTGACCATGGTTCAAAAGGTCCATTTCTTCTGAGAGCCCTTCTACCCAGCTTCATTAATCTTTCCAGTGCCTTTTTTATTATTTCAGACACCCAAGGTGTAGCAAGGGCATGCAGTTTAGGAATCTGATAGACCTGTGTTTAACCTTCACTCTATCATTTATTCATTATGGGACTCGACATCTCTAAGCCCCAGTTCTCCATAAGTAAAATCTTGAGCATAAGTCTGCTCAGGAACTGTGAAGTTTTGTTTCTTTGGGCTTTCCAGGTGGCACCAGCAGCAAAGAACCTGCCTGCCAGTGCAGGAGACTTAAGAGACATGGGTTTTGATCCCTGGGTCAGGAAGCTCCCCTGGAGCAGGGCATGGAAACCCACACAGTATTCTTGCTTGGAGAATCCCATAGACAGAGGAGCCTGGTGGGCTTTGGTCCATAGAGTTGCACAGGGTTGCAAGAGTCGCAAAGAGACTTCACAAGCACATTTGTTTGTTTACTTATTTTGGTTAAGATTCAAAGCAGTAATATAGTAAGGTGCTTAGCACAGTATGCAAAATGGATTAAGCACTCAACAAAGTACAGCCTTTATTACCATTCTTGTTAGTCAGCTTAAGTGAGATAAGCTTACAGAAGGCCTTGCACTGGGTCCAAACTTAATACAGACTAGGTTCTTCATTTCCCTATTGGGTAACTCATTACCTGTGACAAAGAATGGTGGATGTTAACGCCCTACTGTGCTCTCATGTATAAATCTGACCTTCATCTCTGACTTTAGCTACTCCCAGGGCTTGCACCCAGTGTCAACCAAACCCCATGGCTACACCTGAGATTTTCCCAGCCATAATCCAGGACCTGTGTGTGGCTATTATTTCTATTAAGCCTGGAAATCAAGCCTCTGCTCATAGTCCTCCGTCTATTCTTACATCTTGCCCTTTCATGCTCATCAGCTATGACCTGCAATATCCTGAATGTAAAGTATACTGTGGCAAACATGGGATTTTTTATATGTACATATAAAGAGAGAGAAAGAGAGAGAGACAGATCTGTTGCTCATAAACTCTAGTTTCATCATTTTTAGCCCAGAGGAGAGGATGCTGAGCCAAAGACAAGAGGATGTTGTCTTTCTGGCAGCTGGTTGGCATGGAAGGGAGAATCCCACTCTCATCCCTATTCCCTTCCTTCCCCCAAATTTTACCTCCTCCTGGTTTTAGTTTTCCCCCAGAGAGTTAGCTTGGATATTTCTGGTTGATCCATTACTAAGCGTCACCTAAATGCAGCATTGTAACTTGCCAAGAAATCTCATTAGTCATATAATCATAAGAACAATGACAGTTACCATTCTAGAGTGTTATAATGCACCAGGTACTATTTGAAAGTAAACAAGCCATGGTTGGATATAATTCTCATAATGACTATGGTAAATGGAACTTCACCACTCCTTGCACCCACCTATTGTTATAACTTCATTGTGGATGGAGTGTACTTCATTGTCCCTTGATTTGTATTCAGTTACATGACTTGTTTTGTCTGAGAGTATGTCGGTAGAAGTCAGTGTGCACCAGTTATGAACACAGGCTTCAAGAGGCATCACATATGTAAGCTCACACATTTATACCTGCCACCTTCATGAGGAGGATGTGTCCCAGGGAGCCTACTGGTCCAAGAAAGGTGATGGACATAAGAGTAGATTCATAGCTTTTTATCATGGAGTGGACTCACTCTACTCCTATAGCCCAGGTCATTGACACCAACCAATCTGTAGATGCTAAGCCATCCATCCGCGATGAGCAAAACACTCCATCTAATCCACAGACCCTTGGCAAATCACTGCTTATTACTGGATGCCACTGAGGTTTCACAGTTGTTTTTTATGTAGCTTTATTGTGGCAATGACTGACGGATACATTTCCATCTTACAAGTGGGTAAGGGAGGCACAACAAGATTAATTAATTTCCAAGGGTCAGATAGCCTATAAATAGCAGAGCTAGGCAAACGGCTTCACATACCATACCATGGCTTGTTTTGGAATGGGACCAATAAACATGGTTTAATGAACAGACTTTCACATTGGAGCAGATGAAAGGAATTCCTTATCAGTCAGCTTTCCTTTAGACCATATTAATGATAGTGAGAATAATCCCAGAAATAACCACCACCTGAAACTGAGGTGTCTCTCTCCAGTGGTGATATGGGTGATAACACATCCATTCAGAGCTTTCAGGGTTGGGCTATGCTTGCTTAATGAATAGAAAAACCGTATCACGGTGTATACTCAGTTCAGTCGCTCAGTCGTGTCTGACTCTTTGTGACCCCATGAACCACAGCACGCCAAGCCTCCCTGACCATCACCAACTCCCGGAGTCCACCCAAACCCATGTCCATTGAGTCGGTGATGCCATTCAGCCATCTTATCCTTGGTCGTCCCCTTTTCCTCCTGCCCTCAATCTTTCCCAACATCAGGGTCTTTTCAAATGAGTCAGCTCTTTGCATCAGGTGGTCAAAATACTGGAGTTTCAGCTTCAACATCAGTCCTTCCAATGAACACCCAGGACAGATTAGGAATCAAATGAGGGACATGAAAAATACACCTGGTGACATCGGTGCATTACTGACCCATGCTGATGTGGGAGAGCGAACGATAGAACCTGGATGGTTCTTACAAATTCAACTGGCAGATTTTCCACCCATGTTCCTTGAAGGACAAATTTTCCCAGTACAAAAAGGTGGTTATAAATTTAAACACATGTAAGTCTACTGTAGCAAATGGAGGGGTTTTGGAGTGAAAAGAATGCATCTGCATTATAAATATGTCCTATTTCTCACTATTAAACTCTTAAAAATAGACTGGCTAAATATACAGACAATAATGGATTGAAGCTGAGTCGGTGTTACTATAAGGCTCCAGATTTTCCATTAAATGACTTATAATTTCAGCTTCCCATTTCTACATGACAGTTAGAGCAGGCTTGCTTTATTCTGCGTGATTATATGCCACCACCACACAAAAATACCAGTAGACTAGAGAGCAACCCCGGTGGGGGGGGGGTAGCAGAGGATCCTGAATGGAAAACTCAGCAGATCTAGAGGAAGAAGGCCAGATCTTCACCTCCAGCCCAGCTGCCACGTGACTTTGAACACCTCCACAGGCCTCTCTAAGCCTCAGAAAATAAAACTTCCTGGGAGATTCATTGGAAACAGTACACATACAAAGAAGTAAGACAAGACCACATGGTAAAAACATGATGTAAAATGATTTTATCATCATGAAAAGTGAAAGTGAAGTCGCTCAGTAGCTCAGTCGTGTCCGACTCTTTGTGATCCCGTGGACTGTAGCCTACCAGGCTTCTCTGTCCATGGGATTCTCCAGGCAAGAATACTAGAGTGGGTTACCATTTCCTTCTCCAGGGGATCTTCCCGACCCAGGGATTGAACCCGGGTCTCCTGCATTGGAGGCAGACACTTTAACCTAAACCCTGAACCTCTTAACATCTGCTCATCCTTGAGCACGATGGCCATGACTCGCTGAACCTTGGTTATTTTTTCATGTAGTAAATAGAGATGAGGGTATCTATAAGAAATCTTTGAATAAGCACACTAGTTATACCATAAACTCATACTTGTTGACTTGTTGAGTGTTTACTCTATGCCACTCACCACCAGCCTAGAAAGTAGGTGATATTAGTATTTCCATACGGAGCAGAGGCTGACCTGGAGTCCAAGCTGGCCTAACTCTGATCTTAACTACTGCTGCAAATGAAGAGAGAAACACAAGAAGGATGTGGGGAAAGCAGAGAAGGAATCAGTCTGTGGAATGGTGGGGCTGGCCCAGGCACCTCTGGAGAGCTGTAGAGGCTGGCATATGCATCTTAGGAACTATTTTTATTCCACAGCTAGATAATCCTGAATTATCTTCCTCTTTCTTATTTAGTCCTGGTTAAACTGGCTCAGCTAAGTATTATGGATGCCTCTTTTTCTTTCTATCCTTTTCCCAGGGAGCAGCCAAAAAAACTGAGTGAAGGCAGGAGAGAGAGCTGGAAATCATGTCTTTAGTGGAGCAGAACAAATTCCTCCTCTGATGTTTTTTGGTGAAATAATAGAGATCCATCCTAGGGAGCCATTTGTACAGGGAGCCTGTGTGCACGGGCGGATGGGTCTTGAGAAACACTCTCATTTTGCTAGATGTGCACAATGAAGTAGAGAAATGTGATAAAAGAAAGAGGCAGAAAGGCAGTGATAGGACTCCCCAACTCAGCTCATCCAGTCGCAACCCTGGAGATCCTGGCGACCCTGGAAGGGGGCTCACACACCAGTCACCATTCTGATAAGGAGTACTGCAGGATTACAAACAACACTTGCTATTTCTCCCCTGAGTCGGCCTCTCCTTCTTCACCGTTCAGCTCTTATCAGTCACATTCTGATTTAAATCACTAGAATGTGGACCCTGCACGCCTGGATTAGATGTGGGTGTCCAGGGACCGTCCTGATGGTCTGGTGGTTGAGATTCCACGCTCCCAGTGCAAGGGGCCTGGGTGATATCCTGCATGCCAAAGACTGAAGATCCTACATGCCGCAACAAGACTGGGTGCAGCCAAATAAATCAGTATTTTAAAGAGACGTGGGTGTCCAAGGAGGTTTTCTGGAGTCTGCACCAATAACACACATTTTATAAACACACTTTCAGCTTGGGGTCCTTTCTCCCTCTCTTGTCACTTCCATTCAATAGTTTGGGCATCAGAGATTTCAACGTAAGTTAATGGTAAGGTGACCACTGAGGGAAGAATAGCAATCTCTATTGTGCATTGCCCAGACCCCACCTAGAGAACTGTATTGAGATCTGAATGTTACATCAAGGATATAATTAGCAAAGTAGCACAGATCCAGATATGAGAAGCTAGACTAATATGAAAGCTTGTAATGGAATCATAAGGAACAATGAGACACTATAAATAAGTTAAGCAAGCTGCCTTTGACTATGTGAAGGGTTGTAATATTACTAGTACTTATAATACCAATGTTTAACATTCTTATTACTGTAACTATGCCCCCATGCACCATGATACATGCAATATATGCATAAGAACCACAAGGGCTTTTTTGTTTGTTTGTATTTTTGGTGTTTACACTGGGCCAGGTACCTGCTAAAGAACTTTGCAGATGTAAGTTCATATAATTCTCAGTGATGCTGTGAAGTAAACTCTACTCAACTCTCTAATTTATAGACGGAAAAACTGACTCTCAGGCACTTAAGGTTCTTAAGACAGGTTTCTCAATCCTAGCATTGTTGACATTTGGAGCCTGATAACTCTTTGTGGTGGGAACCATACTTTGTCATATGTATGTTGTAGGATATTTACCAGCATCCTTGGCCATTGTGAATTAGATGCTAGCAGTCCCCTCCTTGAGTTGTAATAACCTAAAGTATGTCCAGATATGTCTCACTACTTCTTGGGGCAAAATCACCCCTGCTTGAGAACCTCTAGACTAAGGTAACCTAGATGGTAAATGGGATGCCTGGGATTCAAATGCAGATCTGTCTGGCACCAAGATCCATGTTCTTAAGAATAATAATATCAATAACCATCGTAATAGCAATACACATTATTTTATGAGCCCACACATGACAAATCTTTCTAACTATGGAAAGAAGAGCTAATGGAGGTGGCAGGTCCTCTGAAACTGGGAGTGAGTAGGCAGAAGTGTCACGTTCCAAAAATACTACAGAAGAGATTCAAGTATTAAAAAGGAAACGTAAACTAAAAGACAGGCAGACCAATGATAACCTAAAAATCCATTATACAGTGAATTTACAACTTGAGGTTCTCATTTTAATTCTAAGTCCCTTTCAATAATTACAGAGGAAGAAACCAATCATAATTTGAATTATCTTATCCTCAGTAGAAACCCAAAGAAATTTGCCTTGTACGTATACTTAGGAGATTAGGAAGGTGTCACTCCTAATTTCCTTTTTTCAGCCCTCTGACACACAGATACAAACCCTCTTGTCCATGCATCTGGGCTCAGAAACAACTGGTCCATTATCTGGTTCTAAGTAGAAGAAACTGGAGATACAATATAGCAAGTCATTAGCTGGGGAGTAAACTGGCAAGTCTCCACTAGTGTGTAATAAATTCATGGTGCCTGAGAAAGAAAGACATTGACAAGAGGGAAGACCACAGACTCCCGCCTGCCTCTTTCCATGGCCGGAGCATCTACCTCCTGAGCTGTCAGTCAGTCAGTTCAGTTGCTCAGTCATGTCCGACTCTGTGACCCCATGGACTGCAGGACGCCAGGCTTCCCTGTCCATCTTCAACTCCCGGACCTTGCTTAAACTCATGTCCATTGAGTCAGTGATGCCATCCAACCATCGCATCCTCTGTTGTCCCCTTCTCCTCCCACCTTCAGTTTTTCCCAGCATCAGGGTCTTTTTCAAGGAGTCATTTCCTCACATCAGGTGGCCAAAGTATTGGAGTTGCAGCTTCAGCATCAGTCCTTCCAATGAATATTCAGGACTGATTTCCTTCAAGATTGACAGATTTGATCTCCTTTCAGTCCAAGGGGCTCTCAAGAGTTTTCCCCAAATTGAACACAAAGGAAGAAAGTAGAAGAAAGACATACACATCTCTAGCAATTATAGACTAGAATGACCAAAGGTTCACGGATACAAGTTAGGAGCAAACTTGCATGAAGCAGATCATCCAGGTGACATTTTAGAGACCCTTCCCAAAGACTTTACAATGCAATAAATTACACCAAGATGTTGTTAAATTAAAGCTGGACTAAGTTGGATTGGGCATAAAAACAAGTTATTCAATAAACTGGGGATTCAAGCAAAATAATAATAATAATATTAAGAGGAGGATGTGGAGTTCACACCTAGAAGGCCACGTAGAGAGAGAGATAGCTACCTCTTTGATGATTTTAGCTCTCCCTGGCAAAGCACAGGGACTGAAGCTATACTTGGATGCTGGGTATGGTATATCAAAGAAGGATGAGAGGGTTTTCCCAGGTGGCATACACAAAGAGTATCTTCATTTCAAAACGCGATGAGTCACTTAGTATGGCTAGAGTTCAGTGATCCTAGAGGGATGCTGCCACAGATGAGGTGAGAAAGACGTGGTGACCACGTCAGGAAGGGACAAGGGACCTGAATACCAAGTTAGGCACCTGAACTTCAGCGAAGATCACATGTACATATGGATTTTGATCAGAAGAGTGGCACCGTCAGAGGAGTACTAAAGAAAGATCAATGTGACTGTCAGTGTGGAAGAGCGTGCCTAGGGAAAATAAGACATAATGACAGGACTGATGAAAAGAGCTGAAATGTATCGAGCCACTCAGCATGTGCCGGTAACTGTGCTAAGCGTTTTATTTAAATTTTCCAATTTAATACTCACAACAAACATATGGGGTAAGCACTTTGATAAATTGCTTTTTGTAGAAGAAAAGATTAAGCTTAGAATTCAAATTGTGTTCAGGATCCCAATACTTGACACTGATGGCATCAAGATACTACCCAAGTTCAATTCTAGCATCTATACACTTATTTGAGAAGTCTCTGTAAGTCCAGACAAAGGAAAATACAGATCTCAACTGGACAGTGTTGAAGGAAATAGAAAACAAGATTTATACTTGAAAACATACATATTTAGGGAATAGAAATGGATAGGAATGATTGGACTTAGATCTAAACTGGAGGCTATGAGAGAAGTCTTGTTGCATCCTAGCTGTTCTCCTTGGGAATGACATATAACTCTATGGTTTCAGGGTTAACTGCATCCTGATAGGGTCATAGGTTGCCTAAACGTTCCCCTTTTCAATTATAAAAGGATGACTTGTCACTGATGCTTTTCCTACCAGGATCAGCTTGTCTACAGAACTAAATTAAAACGTATGTTGCTGCTGCTGCTGCTGCTAAGTCGCTTCAGTTGTGTCTGACTCTGTGCGACCCCATAGATGGCAGCCCACCAGGCTCCCCCGTCCCTGGGATTCTCCAGGCAACAACACTGGAGTGGTTGCCATTTCCTTCTCCAATGCATGAAAGTGAAAAGTGAAAATGAAGTCGCTTCAGTCATGTCTGGCTCTTTGTGACCCCATGGACTGCAGCCAACCAGGCTCCTCCGTCCATGGGAGTGTCCAGGCAAGAGTACTGGAGTGGGTTGCCATTGCCTTCTCTGAAACATATGAGAACATATGGAAATGGAAAAAAAAATGTCATGGCATGAAAAAGTTTCATCTCACCATCATCCAAGGGAGCGGCAATAGCAGGGCAAAAACTGTTGGGAAGGACCATAACCAGGACTCTGGGATTTGGGCAGGACTAGAAGGTACAGGCAGACAGCCAAGGAGGGCACTGGCTTCACGAGCAGAAGGGTTTGCAGATGACTGAACTTGAAACTTAAGTAAACACAACTCATACAAATATTTATACTTACCTGCTCAGTGAACTTATCATGAATGTCTCGGTGGCTCTGGCTCATAAGTAAGTCCAATTCTTCAAGTCTCACTGCTCTTCCTAGATATCATGAATGCTGCCCGCTGTAAGCTCCACTGGTTCCCCATCCTCAGCAAAGTCCGGATCCCTTTTCTCACTCTTGTCTTTCTGAATGTGCCTGACCCTCCCTACCTTATCCTTCAGTCACAGCCCTCATTCACTTCCAAGCTAATTGTTTCCACGGATGTGTGCAAACCAACCATTTATGGGAAATGTCACAGGATGTTAATTTCATGTGGAATTGGGTAACTGCAAAAAGTGCCTCCTTTTTTATTATATAGAATAAGTATTATATTAATAGTGCCATTTTCAATTAGAACCACAATTGCAGGCCTGTCGCCCACTAACTGTGGGTTATTTCTCACGAAGTATTTTTCTGAACAGTTTTCTTTCTAAATCCCTCATACTCCCTCCCTTGCATCATCATAATGAAGAAAATGCAGCAGAATTATAAACACCTAGCGGAGGCTCAAATGCCAGCATGGACTATCCAGCTAGTGCTACATACTTATTGAAATTTCTCAAGCAAAAAGGAAGAAGTGTTGGAGTCACTAGGGAGGTAGAGGAATGAAGATTGATGAAATCAGCAGGAACAAGACAAAGCAGTCCAGAAAACCTGGCCAGAGTCCACATCAGGGGAGCGGAGCTTGCCTGAGTATTTCTAGAAGGCAACCAGGAAGCATACTCAAAGCTTCAGAACATTGAGAAAAATCTTGCCAAGCATCTGTCATGCTAGATGCCTCACATGTATCATCTGATTTACTCCTCGAGGCGACTCCACGAAGTTTGTTTTTTTATTGCCATTTTACAGATGAAGGAATCGAGAGTCTAAAAGTTAAGGAAAGATAGGGCAAGCTGAGATTTAATACTCGACTCTAGCATTAGCCAGTTACTGCCATTAAGAACCACTCCAAATTTTTTTTTTTCATTCAAGACTGTACTTATTCATGTGCCTGTGGGTCAAAGGAACCCTGGTGACTCAGACAGTCAAGAATCTGCTTCCAGTGCAGGAGACCCAGGTTTGATCCCTAGGTTGGGAAGATCCCCTAGAGAAGGGAATGGTAACCCACTGCAGTATTCTTGCCTGGAGAGTTCCACGAACAGGGGAGCCTGGCGGGCTACAGGCCATGGGGTTGAAAAAAGTCGGATGCGAATGAGCGACTTTCACTGAGGGTCAAATGAGGGTCAGATTATCCAGGCTGGGGTTCGCTTGGCTGCAAAACAACAGGTTGAGTTCGGGTCTGCTTCTCAGGCTTCGCATCCTCTTCGGACCAGAGAGCTAAATGGGACACTGAGGAAAGCACAAGAAAGAAGCTCCTCTGTGCAAGCATATTTCAGGCTTTTTTGCATGTCACACCTGCTAACATCTCACTGGTCAAGTAAGTCAGATGGGCAAGCTCAGCTTCAACAGGGCAGGAAAGTGTTCCGACTCACAGTGGTGAACATACGCTCAATAATCATCTAAGCTATCACATCGAAAAATCTTTCAAGTTTCAATAACACCGTGAAAACCATACCACTACGAGTCCAAGTTTCTGTAGGGAGTCACGTCAAAGGGAGGTGGCCACAGTGACACAGAAGTGGTAGCAAGTAAACCACCTGGAGTTTTCCTCATCTGTATAAAAGGCATCATATTGGCAAATCTTCTTAGGAAGGCTGCTGGAAAGTGACTGAGACGCCTCTGCTATGCTTAGTCACTCAGTCGTGTTCAACTCTTTGTGACTCCATGGACTGCAGCCTGCCAGGCTCCTTTGTCCATGGGGATTCTCCAGGCAAGAAGAATGGAGTGGGTTGCCATGCCGTCTTCCAGGGGATCTTCCCAACCCAGGGATCAAACCCAGGTCTCCCATATTGCAGGAGGATTCTTTACCATCTGAGCTACCAGGGAAGCCCAAGAATACTGGAGTAGGTACCCGATCCCTTCTCCAGGGAATCCTCACGTCCCAGGAGTCAAACCAGGGTCTCCAGCATTGCAGGTGGATTTTTTACCAGTTGAGCTACCAGGGAAGCAAGATGTCCAAACACAGTTTAAAAAAAAAAAAAAAAACAGGATGCTTCTTCATATGCTCATATTCTACTGCATTGCTCAGTTCTACTTTTCTTTATCAAATATATCACTGCTGCCAATGTGTCATATATTTATTTTCTTATTTGTTCCCACTTGTTGTTGCTGCTTAGTCGCTTAATCATCTCTGACTCTCGGAGGCCCCATGGACTGTAGCCTGCCAGGCTCCTCTGCCCAAGGAATCTTCGAGGCAAGAATACTAGAATGGGGTGCCATTTCCTCCTCCAGGGGGTCCTCCTGACCCAGGGATCGAACCCACGTCTCCTGTGTCTCCTGCACTGGCAGGCAGATTCTTTACCACTAGTACCATCTGGGAAGCCCGGTCCCCTCTTAACCATTCCAAATGTTAGCTAAATAAATAAAAAGATATTGTCTGTTAACTGTCATATCACTGCTGCTTAAGGTACTGACTAAAATGTAGTACACACTCAGTATTTTTTTTTAGTATGTGGAATGCAACCTTGTTAACTCAACTTTATAAATACTCTGTGCATGTAACTCAACAAACTCAACCTGTTCCAGTTTTGAGCTCTGAAGAGGGGACAAAGTTGTTTTGAGAGGCACAGTGGAATGGTAACGATGATGGCAATGGTGGCCATGGTTTGAGGTTGCTACTAAATATAATGAAAATTAAAGATCACTGGGCTTGGAATAAAAAAGTACTGATGACTTGGTTACATATCTTTACAGTTGTGTTGCTTTGGAAGATCTCTTAACCTCAGCAGTTCTCAGTGATCTCATCTATGTAACTGGTTTGCATATATAGATTTTTCCAAAATATCTCGTCTCCAATATAATCTCTTAAAGTGTCTGGCACAAAGTAGGTAGCTATCAGGTTGAAAATGAGGATGGTGATGGACAAGACGATGAGCATTTTCTTAAAGTTTTTCCTGGGAAAAGGATATAAAACAACTGTTGTAAAAGTAGGCAGAATTAAACTTTACAACAGGTATAGCAAAGGACTGGGAGTTTAAAGCTGAAGAAATGTTCATGGAAAAGGACACTTCTGAACTGACACCAGTAGACCACATTAGATTCATATATGGAGAGATGGTAGAGGAAAATCCCAGAAAAGGAAAATAAAACAAGAAAATCCCCAGAAAGAGATAAGGGCAGAGGTAACAGTTGCAGCTGTCCAAACAATGCTCATACTGCTTTTAGAAATTTTTGATTTATCTAAGCAATTCCAGATTCATGAGTTGATCTCTACAGTAACCATGTATAATATACAGAAGAGTAATCATCACTGTGTTACAGGTGAGAAAAAAAGAGGTTCAAAGACAGTGCACAATTTAACTCTGTAGCTGGATGAGAAACAGAAAATCTAGTTGAGACCCCAAAGTGACACATATCAGACATCAAAATGAGTTTAAGATAGATCCCTGCAGTAGCTCATGTGAACAGTGGGTCACTAGATACCAGTGAGCGAACCATCGAACTCCTCAGTTCCATCAGGGGAATGACAAATGACTTTTTTTATATTTTTTTTAAAAATTGAAGTACATTTGACTTACAATACTGTCTTAGTTTCAAGTGTACAGCAAAGTGATTTAGTTGCATGTATATGTGTTATATTTATATATCTGTAAATATAAAATTATATATATTTAACTATATATAGCATATTTATATTTAAATTTATATTTACATATATTCTTTTTCAGATTCTCTATTATAGGTTATGACAAGATTTGAATATAGTTCCCTGTGGTATTCAATAAGTCTTTGTTGTCTATGTATTTTATATACAGTAATGCATATCTGTTAATTCCAAACTCCTATTGATCCCTCCCCCACCCTTTGGTAACCATAAATTTGCTTTCTGTGTCTATTCATCTTTTTATGTTCCATAAGTTCATTAGTGACAGTTTTTTAGGTTTCACATTCAACTGATATCATACAGTATTTGTCTTTGTCTGACTTCCATCACTTAGTGTGATAATCTCTAGGTCCGTCCATGTTGCTACAAATGGCACTGTTTCATTCCTTTTTGGAGTAATATTCCACTGTGGTGTGTGTGCATCACACCTTCTTTATCCACTCATCTCTTATGGACACTTGGGTCCCTTCCATATCTTGGCTATTATAAATAGTGCTGCTATGAACACTGGGGTGCACACATCTTTTCGAATTACAGTTTCTCCGTGGCCCAGGATGATGAACCAAAGAAAACCAGCATGAGGATGAAGTACAAACAGCTGTTCAAAGAAGGACTCTAAGAAAAGTTGTGTGAGCTCAAATCATGGCCCCTCCACATTCCAGCTATGAGATCTTGGACACCTCCCTTAAGGTTTCTAAGGCTTAGTTTCCTGACCTGTAAAACAGGGATGACAATCATGTAAGAATGCACACTGTAAAAGTGGGTAAAACGGCACATTGTAAATGCTATGTAAGCGTTAGCCATCACACTTGTCTGAAGATCTGAGGAACAGGGCTGCCTGGAAGGGTGAACGCATCTCACCAGAAGGAAGCTGGAGAAATCGTGAGAGTGATGGAATAAGCGAACCAACACGGGGAACCAGGGATGCCGCCAACCACAGGAAGGGGCCTCAGAGAAGGATGGTTAGGAGTGGGAGCAGCTCCGAGAAAATCATGAACACGCCCTCATGCAGCGAGCTAGCTCTAACTCCCCCTGGACCACTGAAGCTAGGTCATGTAATGACGATGCCAATCAAGCCAGACCTTCCCTGATCTTTCTGTGTTTCCCCCGTCCTCACGCACACTCCAGCCCGAGAGAGGCTGGAGACAACAGATAAAAGCTGGAGAGGAGGCAACTGAGAAAGAGAAAGCAAGCAAGCGTCACTGACCATCTTCAGCTGCCAAGATAACTTCAGCCCTAATCAGGGGAACCGCAGAGAGACTCTCCTTTTAGTGGGGACTGAAGAGCTGGTTATTACAAGCCACTGGATAGCCAGAAACTGAGACAGTCTTTTGTTACGTTAAGTCAGTTTTGGCCTTTAACTACCTAATGGTCACCAGAAAAGCCACTGTGTATTTCTACAGGGGGAGAGAAGAAACTAATACTGTAATATTACTCAACAAGTACAAAGGGGTTAGAGGACAAAACCAAAGATGCTCTGTGACTGTATCCTATCGGGGTACTGCCGGGCAGAACATGACATTACAACTCTGTAATACTATCTTCCTGATACTTAATACAGCTTTTTCCACTCTAACTAGGACTTTCTTTTTGTTTTTAATAAAATCATCACAACAGATTCAGATAAAAGTTACTTAGCAGGGAAGTGGAAGAATTCGACTTGAGTTTGCATTTCCCAAATCATGAATCATTCTCCATACAAGGAGGCAATCAATATATGCAATTTATGGTTGTAAATAATGTATTTTTCCTTTAACTCAAACATAGGTTAACCATTAAGTCTTTCTTCCACTGGACTAGGTATTTTTCCTGTGTTCTCTCATTTTATCATATAGAGTCATAGTTCTTGTAACAGCTCATATTTGCAATGATTGGCAGGAAAGTTATGACCAACCTAGACAGCATATTCAAAAGCAGAGACATTACTTTGTCAACAAAGGTCCATCTAGGCAAAGCTATGTTTTTTCCAGTGGTCATGTATGGATGTGAGAGTTGGACTATAAAGACAGCTGAGCGCTGAAGAATTGATGCTTTTGAACTGTGGTGTTGGAGAAGACTCTTGAGAGTCCTGGACTGCAAGGAGATCCAACCAGTCCATCCTAAAGGAGATCAGTCCTGGGTGTTCTTTGGAAGGAATGATGTTGAAGCTGAAACTCCAATACTTTGGCCACCTGATGCAAAGAGCTGACTCATTTGAAAAGACCCCGATTCTGGGAAAGATTGAGGGCAGGAGGAGAAGGGGATGACAGAGGAGGAGATGGTTGGATGGCATCACTGACTCAATGGACATGAGTTTGAGTGAACTCCAGGAGCTGGTGATGGACAGGGAGGCCCGGCGTGCTGCGGTTCATGGGGTTGCAAAGAGTCGGACACGACTGAGTGACTGAACTGAACTGATGACTGTTATCTCTCCCAACTGGAAATGAGCTCCGTGTTGGCGAAGACCATGTCTGTATCATTTACTACTACATTTTTATTATTTACTACTATTGTCCAATCTTTCTCCAGCACAAAGTGCCTCGTACAGAGTAGGCATTCGGTGTACATCATTTAAGTGAATGAATGGGTGAATTAATTAACAGAGATTTACCCGTTTGAGTTTCAAACCACTGCTTTCAAAATAACTGGTTTAATACATGCAGTTCTGTCTTGAAATACATTCCCAACTAACATATCACTTGCTTAGGTTTTAAAATCAGTATATTAGAAGTATTACCATTTGGAAGTATATAAAACCTTCAAAATATCACTTATAGATGGCTGAACTGGGTCCCAGAGAATGGGGACGACACCTGAGACAGGGTCAGGATGGGAAGGCAAGTGGCCATCCTCTTTGACGCTCTTTCATCCCCCTTGATGCTCTTTCTCCTGTGTCCATTTGGCTGAAGGACCTTCTAGCCCCGTGTAACTGATGGTTTTCATGGATTTACACTCCACAGCATCAGCCAGCGAGACTGTCACTGGGCATCAATGAAAAGTAAAGAGAAGCCTGGAGGAAGCTTTCATTCTGGCATTAATAAACATGTGACAGAAACCTCAGCCTAATGTTGTGTGAAATCTGGGAAGGATCAATAATCATCAAGTCAAAACACATCTTCAGCCTCCAGGTCTCCCTAGACCCCTGCCCCCAAACCTGCTAGGCAACCAGTGGGTCCTGAAGTGAGTCATTCATGACTGGGTTTGAATGAAACATCTTTATGAAGCAGGGGGCTGAGCCCAAGGAGGGGAGGTTCCTTCAAGCTTGGGGAAGCTATTTTGTCATCTGATGTCAGGCTTTGATAGAACTGTCCTGGCACATGCCTCAGGACTCTTGTGCAAATTCTGCTGGGATCCTCCCTTTGGCCCCACTGGGCTTCTGGTTCTTAGAAGGACAGATGGTGATGGCCGAGGTTGACTCATTGCCTCCCCTATATTGACACTGAACTCAGCATATACATGGATTGTCTTTTACATCCCATGATAATCCTATGAGTTAAATAACTTCTTATTATAGGCATTTTACAGATAAAGAAACTGAGGCTCAGGAAGGTTTCACAAACTCCCCCAAGGTCACAGGGCCAGCATTAGGTAGAGGAACTCCTAGAACATACAGTCTGAGCTCAGAGCCCATGTGGACAGCCACTATGCTTCATAAGCCCCACTGCCCACATGGTGGCCATGCAATAGCTGGGGGAGATGATGGACGCCTCCTCCAAGTGCCTTCTTTCTGCTGCCCTACCCTCCCACACCTGTCCTGCCATATGTATTTGCACTCACTCAGAGTGCGTAGTGTTTGCTAAATACCTACCACATGTCTTAAATGATTTGGGTCCATAACCACTCAACACTGATACATAAACATGTATCAGTCTGGTAGACAGAGTGCCTGATGAACTATGGATGAAGGTTCGTAACACTTACAGGAGGTGGTGATCAAAATCATCCCCAAGCAAAAGAACTGCAAGAAGGGAAAATGGCTGTCTGGGGAGGCCTTACAAATAGCTGAGAAAAGAAGAGACGTGAAAGACAAAGGCGAAAAGGAAAGCTATACCACCTGAAAGCAGAGTTCCACAGAATGGCAAGGAGAGATAAGAAAGCCTTCCTAAGAGGACAGGGCAAAGAAATAGAGGAAAAGAACAGAATGGGAAAGACTAGAGATCTCGTCAAGAAAATTAGAGATCCAAGGGAACATTTCATGCAAAGATGGGCACAATAAAGGACAGAAATGGTATGGACCTAACAGAAGCAGAAGATATTAAGAAGAGGAGGCAAGAATACACAAAAGAGCTATTCAAAAAAGATCTTAATGACCCAGATAGCCACGATGGTGTAATCACTCACCTACAGCCAGTCAACCTGGAGTGTCAAGTTAAGTGGGCCTTAGTGAAGTGAAGTGAAGTCGCTCAGTCGTGTCTGACTCTTTGTGACCCCATGGACTGTAGCCTACCAGGCTCCTCTATCCATGGGATTTTCCAGGCAACAGTACTGGAGTGGATTGCCATTTCCTTCTCCAGTGGATCTTCCCAACCCACGGATGGAACCCAGGTCTCCCGCATTGTAGACAGACGCTCTACCGTCTGAGCCACCAGGGAAGCAGCAATACGGGCAAAGCTAGTGGAGGTGATGGAATTCCAGTTAAGCTGTTTCAAATCCTGAAAGATGATGCTGTCAATATGTCAGCAACTTTGGAAAACTCAGCAGTGGCCAAAGGATTGGAAAAGGTCAGTTTTCATTCCAATCCCAAAGAAGGGCAATGCCAAACAACATTCAAACTACCGCACAACTGCACTCATTTCACATGCTAGCAAGGTAATGCTCAAAATCCTTCAAGTTAAGCTTCAACAGTACATGAACTGAGAACTTTCAGATGTAAAGCTGGATTTAGAAAAACCAGAGGAACCAGAAATCAAATTGCCAACATCCGCTGGACCACAGAAAAAGCAAGACAATTCCAAAAAACATCTACTTCTGCTTCATTGACTACACTAAAGCCTTTGACTATGTGGATCACAACAAACTGTGGAAAATTATTAAAGAGATGAGAATATTAGACCACCTTACCTGCCTCCTGAGAAACCTGTATGCAGGTCAAGAAGCAACAATTAGAAACGGATGTGGAACGAGGCACTGGATCAAAATTGGGAAAGGAATATATCAAGGCTGTATATTGTTTACCCTGCTTATTTGACTTGTATGTAGAAATGTCATCATGCGAATGTCAGAAATAAATCATGTGAAATGTCAGGCTGGATGAAGCATAAGCTGGAATCAAGACTGCTGGGAGAAATATCAATAACCTAAGATATGCAGATGATACTACTCTGATGGCAGAAAGCAACAGTGAAAGTGAAAGTCGTTCAGTTGCGTCCGACTCTTTGCAACTCCATGAACTATACAGTCCATTGAATTCTCCAGGCCAGAATACTGGAGTGGGTAGCCGTTCCCTTCTCCAGGAGAACGTCCCAACTCAGGGATCGAACCCAGGTCTCCTGCATTGCAGGAGGATTCCTTACCAGCTGAGCCACAAAGAAGCCCAAGACAAAAAGCAAAGAGGGACTAAACAGCCTCTTGATGAAGGTAAGAGAGGAGAGTGAAAAGGCTGGCTTAAAACTCAACATTCAGAAAATAAGATCATGGCATCTGGTCCCATCACTTCATGGCAAAAACATGGGGAAACAATGGAAACAGTGACAGACTTTATTTTCTTGGGCTTGAAAATCACTGTGGATGGTGATTGCAGCCATGAAATTAAAAAACACTTGCTTCTTGGGAAAAAAGCTATGACAAACCTAGACAGCATATTAAAAAGCAGAGACATTACTTTGCCAACAAAGGTCTGTCTAGTCAAAGCTATGGTCTTTCCAGTAGTCATATATGGATGTGAGAGTTGGAACATAAAGAAGGCTAATCACCAAAGAGCTGATGCTTTTGAACTGTGGTGTTGGAGAACACCCTTGAGAGTCCCTTGGATTGCAAGGAGATCAAACCAGTCAATCCTAAAGGAAATCAGTCCTGAATGTTCCTTAGAAGGACTGATGCTGAAGCTGAAACTGCAATGCACTGGCCACCTGATGCAAAGAGCTGACTCACTGGAAAAGACCCTAGTGATGGGAAAGATTGAGGGCAGGAGAAGGGGACGACAGAGGATGAGATGGTTGGATGGCATCACCGACTCAACAGACATGAGTTTGAGTAAACTCCAGGAGATGATAAAGGACAGGGAAGCCTGGTGTGCTGCAGTCCATGGGGTCACAGAGAGTTGGACATGATTGAGTGACTGAAAGATAACAACACTCAACACTTGACTTCAACCTCTGATAAGCAGGTGTTGTTACCCTTGATTCACAGATGAGCAGACAGAAGCTCAGGGAGGTGGAATAGCTACTGTGCCAACAAGAGGGGTTGGCAGGGCTCCTTCCCCAGTGCCCCAGAAGAGCTCTGCATGGCTGTCCTAAAGAAGAGATTTCCTTACCTCTCAGCCAGTAATTCCCTCTCACAGAACACAGCCCTGCACAGCAGGAACTATTTGTGCCATGAAGTTGTGGGTTTCTAAGAGCCAGGGCCACATCTGTCCGCTCAATATTCTCCTCAAGACCTTAGCTCATCACAGTTACTGGAAATTCTAGGGGCAAAATGCTGTCCCTTTCTCCACATATTCAGCTGGTTTTTTGCTGAGGAAGTCACTTCACACTTCTTGAACTCTACTCTCCATGTCTATCAGGATGGGATAGTACTACCTCCCCATAAAATTGGTTGGAAGATGAAGTAAGAAAATAGGAAAATGGTTATAAAAGCTTCAGTATGATGCCTAACACAAAATAAGAAGCCAGTTGTTGTTGTTGTTGTTGTTTTTCAAAAAGCTATTATCATAGGAACATTTGTACGTGAAGCACTGCTTATCTGAGGTTTCTAAATCTTTTGACCACGATGACAATATAAAAATCTCTTTAGTAGTTATAACCCTTATAACAGATAGTTGTTAACTTAGGTAACTGGTTTCCCAATGCACAGGCATTAGGTCTTATCAATACAATAAGTAACAGTGCTGATAATAATATCAAATGCACAATACCCTACAGCTTCAGTGCATGTTCCTTTAGTAACAGGGGACTGGAAAAGAGGGAGATGGAGATCCAGATATGGGGTCTGAAGGGTCAAGTCACGAGGAGGAGCCCAGGGCATCCGGGGCTGTTCCTCTTGCCCTGAAATCTTCTTGTAGCTTCCACTGTCTCTCTCTCTCTCCCTACTCTCACCCTCTCTGATCCATCCTCCCCTTTGCAGTCCATTCAATCTGCCAAGATGCAAATGGGCTCTTTGATTCACCAGTTTAAAGACCTTTAGCAGCTCCCCCCACAGCCCTTAGGACAGAGTCAAGCGCTTGTGCCAGTTTGCCAGGAAAGCCCTTTATAACCTGGCCCACTACAGCCTCCCTGCCATTTGCTGCTGTATGCTCCTTTGTGATCCACATCTGGCCAAACCCGATTTTGTACAGCATCTTCCCATGCCTGCTTTTCTCCTAGCTAGTGTTGCTTGTCTTTCAGTTCTTCAGTCAGCTCTCTGCTGGTTAGAAACCCCTTTGCTGACCCTCTGAACCGGACCCCATGAAGCAGCGCCTTGTTGCCATTGTTCTGTCGCTGAGTTGTGCTCCATTCACTTGTGACGCCATGAACTATAGTCCCCCAGGCCCTCTGTGCATGGGACTTCCTAGGCAAGAATACTGGAGTGGGCTGCCATTTCCTTTTTCAGGGGATCGTCCCAACCCAGGGATCGAACACGCATCTCCTGCATCAGCAGGTGAATTCTTTACCACTGAGCCACCAGGGAAGCCCCAAACAGCCCATAGCGCCAGCTAATTTGCCGCTGACGATATATCCTTATTTTTCAATATCTTCTCCACAAACTGCAAACTCCTGTAGAATCAAACTAGAGAGCCCATGTCTAAAAGCCCAAGCCAGTACTGGGTGCATAATATTGTTTGTTATATGTTCTTTTCTCTCAGCCTCAGTTTCATCAAAGGCAAATGATGTTGAAAACATCCATTCTTCCTGCTACAGTAGATTGATGGAAAGACAAAAGGAGACACATGAGAAATTTCTATTCAAACTTCCAATCCTTGTTCACATAGTAGACATTTGTTTTAGGGTTTTATTTTTTAATTTAGAAAGATAGCCTATTGAAAAGATACCTGCCTCCCAATGTTCATTAGCAGTTATTATTTACAGTTGCCAAGATACAGAAGCAGCCTAAGTGTCCATCAACAGAAGAATGGATAAAGATGTGATACACACACACACAGCCACACACACCATGCACGCACACACACGTGGATACTACTCAGCTTACAAAAACAATGAAAAACTGCCATCTGCAGCAACATGGATGACTTGGAGGGCATTATGCTAAGTGAAATAAGTCAGAGAAAGACCAATACTGCATGATATCACTTATATGTGGAATCTAAAAAGTAACAAACTAGTGAATGAGTAAAACATAAAAAGAAGCAGACTCAGATACACAGAACAAACTAGTGGTTACCAGTAGGGAGAGGGAGGGGGGATTACAGGGGTGGGAGAGTGAAGAGCCAAACCACTGGTGTAAGATAAGCTCAAGGATGCATTGTACAATGCAGGGAACATAGCCAACATTTGGTAATACTGTAAATGTAAAATAAAATTTAAAACTTATGTAAAATTTTAAAACAGAAAAATAAAAATACTTTTTAAAAAGAAAGAAAGATAACCTAAAAAGGTAAAACCACACTAAATCAAAACATACCAGTGGATTTTGAGAGGCAGAATTGGCAGAGAAAAATACTATCTGTTGGACTCTGAGAAATCCCCAAATTTCATGTCAAGCACGCTATGCTATCTATATCTTTCTCCACGTCTGTCAGTCTCTCTATCTCATTCTGATCACATTACTTTTTCCTGAAAACATCTTTCCTTTATTGTTAAACTCTTGTGAGTTTGAGAAATGAAATCCATATAGTTCTGAGTCAGTTATAATTAAACCATAAAACACTATTTAGCAATTACATATTTTAATATGTTAGAGATTTTGGAGTGACTTAAATAATTTCCCTAAAACTACTCTGCTTTCCTTCCTTTGTTTTAACCACCTTCCCCAAACACAATGTCACACTAAGGAAAGGACCAATTGCCCAAAGCAAATTATAGTAAATGCTGAACATAATATCAAGGCAAGATTTTTTGAGAGGTTGAAAATTTAGCAGAAATACTAAATTATTGTCTCTCTTGAACCTGCATGTGGTAGACCAAACAGACTATGAGTCAGAAAAACAAAACAAAATCACCCATTTAGTAAATATTAATCATCCATTATATACTAGGCTCAACATTGACCCTATTCTCATGGGAATTATATTCCAGAAAGGGAGCTAAATGTCAACTCAAGTCATTTCATGAGTGGCAGTTCCTGTGCAGGAAGCTGTGTGAGCAACAGGGAAACCTGATGCGAGCTGGGAGGTCAGTAAACATTTTCCTGAGGATAGAATATTAGATCTGGCATCTGACATGGCCTTTATCCTGAAAACAATGGATTTTAGTCCTGAGAGTAGTAAGAGTTTATCTACATTTGAGAAATATTAGCTAAATAACTTTGAGTAGAAAGGCCCACAGGGCAGTGGGCAGTATGTCCTTGGTTAAAGGACCATTAACCAAATCCACTAACCATTAACCAAGTCTGCTTCTTTGAGACCCAATTTCCTCACCTCTAAAATAAGGGTTACAAACCTACTTTTTTTTTTTTTAAGAATAACTTCACTCTTTTATATATTTTTCCAGTTTTATTGAGATATACTCTTGAGAATCCACTGGACTTCAAGGGGATCAAACCAGTCAGATCTGAAGGCAATCAACCTTGAATATTCATTGGAAGGACTGATGCTGACATGCCAATACTTTGACCCCCTGAGGCAAACAGCCGACTCATTAGAAAAGATCCTGATGGCAGGAAAGATTAAAGGAAAAAGGAGAAGGGAATGGCAAGAGAATGAGATGGCATCACCAACTCAATGGACATGAATCTGAGCAAACTCCAGGAGATGGTAAAGGACAGGGAAGCCTTGTGTGCTTTAGTCCATGGGGTCACAAAAAGTTGGATATGACTGGGTGACTGAACAACACAGATATACTACATAAGTTTAAGGTGTACAACTTAATGCTCTGATATATGTGTATGTTGCAAAATGGTCACCACAATAAGTCTAATAAACACCCATCACCTCACAGTTACATTTTTTCCTTGTGATTAAGAATGTATGTGATCTAGTAACTTTCAAATATACAATAAAGTATTGTTAACTACAGTCACCATGCTACATATTACACCCCAGAATAACTGGGAGTTATTATAACTGGGAGTTTTTTAAATTTTGTTTTATTGAAGTAGGGTTGATTTACAATGTTTAGTTTCAGATGTACAGCAAAGTGATTCAGTTTCATGTATGTGTGTGTAGGTATATATATACATATATGCATAGATATATAAGCTGAAACTCCAATACTTTGGCCACCTCATGTGAAGAGTGACTCACTGGAAAAGACTCTGATGCTGGGAGGGATTGGCGGCAGGAGGAAAGGGGGACAACAGAGGATGAGATGGCTGGATGGCATCACGGATTCCATGGACACCAGGAGTTGCTGATGGACAGGGAGGCCTGGCGTGCCCCAATTCATGGGGTCCCAAGAGTTGGACACGACTGAGTGACTGAACTGAATATGTATATATGTAGTTTTTCAGATTCTTTTCCTGTGTATGTTATTGTAAAATATTGAGTATAGTTCCCAGTGCTATACAGTAGGTCCTTGGTGCAAACCTTCTTCAGCCTTGCATTCAGACTTGCAGAAAATGCCTAAGAGGATCATGGGAGGGACTAAGAAGATGGTGAGAGGAGCTAAAATGATAGTGGGAGGAGTTCTGAGAATGATGGAGAAGAAAAGATGAGTGTGCAACCACTTTACAACTTGGGCACATTTAATTATAGGAATAAAAGCTGCTTCAATATCTTCCTTTCCTCAAGAAAATACGTAGTGTGACGGCCTGAGGTTACAGGCCCTCATATGGGAATTCCTAGCTGATCCTTGGAGGTGAGGATTCAACATCCTGGAAAATGTAATGTACTGTAAGTTAGAGCCCTTTCCTTAGGAAAATGCTTAGTGGAAGACACTGTTCTATAACCTCCTCCCCTCCCCACCCTCCCCATCCTCGGTTTCTGGGCACATGTGCCATAAAGTCCATCCCAAAACCTCAGGCTGGTCCCTCCAGGGGCAAAGAAAGCATTCAGTCACCACAGCAGCTTCTTTCTAACTTGTCAGACTGGATGCCATAGTAAAACATGTATTTTAAATTACCCAACTGGACATAAGCTGCATGAAGCAATACTAATATGATATACATTTTTTCTTCTCTCTTACTCTTTCTCTTATTTCATCATAGTTTGCTTTTCCATATTTTTAAATGCTGACCATGACTCAATAAATTGAGTCTAAGCTGCAGTTTAGAAAAGTGTTTCTAGAATAGCAAGCATGCTGCTGAGTTCTGCCTCTGTCAATTAATTGCTGGTGTGATCTTGGACAATACATAGCCTCTTGGAGCCTCAATTCCCTCAACTGTGAAATGGGGATAATAATGCCTATTATAAGAGCTGGGAGAATTAAGGTAATACCATGGGAAATCACCACATGGATTTCCTGGCACAGAATAGGTGTTCAATAAGTGGTAGTGATTATAAATAGAGGCTGCTAATGGGGGAATTAGAGCATAGCTAAATCCCTTCTGCCTCAGGGGGAAAAAAAGGAAGAAGAAGGAAAAAAAAAAAAATCTCATTCATTTTCTCCCCAGGGGGTCTGTCTTCCAAAAGTAGCTATTTACTGTGGGGAGGGGAACTAGGTCCAAATGCCTGTGTTTGCTGTGACAGGATTTATAAATAAGTAAAATGCTTCATCAAACATTTATAGTTGTGTGTGAGAGTCAAAAAAAAGGCACGTGGGCTTGGGGCTTATTTATAGTGACTCCCTGTTTTCCCTCTCCAGCACAATTTCACAGCTTAGCTTTCATTTGCTTTTGATTGTTCTTGGATGAACTTCACTTCCAAGCAGAAGGTATTAATTATTAAAACAGAGACCAGAGAAAAGCAGCCCAGGATGCTCCCCCAAACATTGACAGGATGAAGCCACAGGAGGCAGCCACCAGAAAGACGGGCCCGGCATCGTGAGCACGTGCTTTCTCGGGAGCCAACCCTTGGCAGAGCACATTTTAACAAACAATCTGAGGACGCCTGCTACGTGTTGTGTGGGGGCTGCGCCAGCCCTGGTGGGGGCACAGACATGTCAAAAAGGAATCAGACAGTTTCTAACACACCTTCCAGTGAAGGGAGGGAGCTCCCAGCCCAAGGAGGGAGGAGGTGTATAAACATCAAACTACAAGACAAGGGAGCCAAGCATCTCTGCATGAAGCTCGCTGGGAATGGGGAACAGGAGCCCATCATCTTAGGAGGGAGCATGGTCTGGAAGACGAACACCTTTGGGACCAGGCCATGCGCATCTCAAATTCCTGCTCCAACACATTCTGAAGCTCTGATTTTGGGTGTATTGCAGTCATTCCATCTGTGACACAGGTGTGATAAAACCTCCCTGGCAAAGGGCACTGCTAGGATTAAATATGAAAAGTCAGGAGAGCTGATAGAGAAACTGTAAACATTCATTAAATGGGAAATATTAAATTAATAGTGAGTGCTATTTAGCACATTTGCTGAGCTTCCTGGTAGCTGACAGTAAAGAGTCTGCCTACAATGCAGGAGACCTGGGTTCGATCCCTGGGTCAGGAAGATCCCCTCGAGAAGGAAATGGCAACCCACTCCAGTATTCATGTCTGGAAAATCCCAGACATGGACCGAGGAGCCTGGTGGGCTACAGTCCACGGGGTCACAAAGAGTCGGACACGACTGAGCGACTTCACTTTCTTTCTTTCACTTTGTTGTTGCTGTTAAGTTGCTAAGTTGTGTATGACTCTGTGACCCCGTGGAAGGTAGCCCTCCAGGCTCCTCTGTCCATGGGATTTTTCAGGGAAAAATACTGGAGTGGGTTGTGATTCCCTTCTCCAGGGAATCTTTCTGACCCAGGGAATGAACCCACATCTCCAGCACTGGCAGGTGGATTCTTTACTGCTGAGCCACAAGGGAAGCCCATTTAGCACACAGTAGATGCTAAATAAACAATGCTTTTCATCTTCCTTTCCTCTGCATGGATTACAGGTTGCCCTCACCTTTTACTCACTCCAACTACAGTATGCCTGATACAATCCCAGTCAGAATACCCTCCATACCTAACCTCAGCTTCCATTAATGTACTGATTGAGCAATTGCTATTCATTAATACTGATTCATTAACATGATTAACACGAACACCTGCTACATGATAATGCTGGTGCCGGCACTTGGAATTCAAAAGAGAGACATAAACCCCTACCTTCCTGAACCTTCTCCTGGGGAAAGATGGCAATAAAGACATCAAACAGTCAAATATAGGCTATGTTAGATGGCGCTAAACACTGACAAGAAAGATAAGGCAGGGAAGAACAGGGCTTGCTGGGAAAGGGGGGTGCTATTTTAAACCAGGAGGCCTGGAGAGTCTTATGGAGAAAGTAACATCTGGACAGAGACCTGAAGAGGTCATGAAGTAGCCAGGTGGGCATGCAAGGGGAGAATCCTTGGCCTCTGACCACCTCCCACTTTGGTCCTCCAGAAGGAGGGAGGGAGTAGAGTGATTTGACTTTGTAAAATAATTCAGGCTTTCCCCCACAGTGATTTAAGCAATCACAGCTGACTCTGTGATGTTTAACCAGTGCCCAGAGTAGACTGTGGGCTTCCCAGGAAGGTGGCCCTAGTGACAAAGAATTTACGTGCCGATGCGGGAGATACAGATTCTATCCCTGGGTTGAGAAGATGCTGTCTGGAGTAGGAAATGCCAACCCACTCCAGGATTCTTGCCTGGAAAATTCCTTTCACAGAGGAGCCCAGTGGACTACAGTCCATGGGGCCGTAGAGAGTTGGGCCTGACTGAGTGATCAAGCACATGAGCCATGGACACAATCGATTCCACATTTACAAAGAGACAGGAGCCCGGCTGTGTGCTCTGCTGCTGGTTCCACAGAGCAGGGAGCATGGATCTGAACTTGACTCAGAGGTGTTCATGACCACAGTCTCCACTAGCCACAGCATGCTCGGGCTCTCAGCAACATCCAAGACCACTAACTTTGGAGCAATCTCTGATGACATTAGGACCTTTGAAGGAATTCAAACCCAGTAAAGCCAAAATAAATAAATAAGAGCACAGAAAGAAAAAGGAAACGTAGAATAGAAACAGTTCTTTTAGCACAAGTGACTGAAACTCACAGGGATGCGATGTTCACCAGAGTGCAAGAAAGAGGGTAACTGTCCTGTACTAAGATTAAAGGGTAGAGCAAAGCTGCCTCCCCAGGTTCCTGGCCTAACTGTGCACCTAGGGAAAGGTTGTTCAACCTCTCTGCGCATGGATTCATCCACCTGTAAAACAGGAATTATTTCAAAGAATTGACATTAGGGTAAGGCGAGTTAATCCGGGTACATGTTTACACTGTACCTGGCTTAGAGTGAAAGATCATAAAGATGAGTGTTTGGGAGAATGGATACATACATTTTGGTAAATTGATGTAACCAAACACTGCACAGCAATATAAGAGGATGAATTATTGGTACCAGTAACAACATGGATCCATCTTGCACATGATATCGTTGAATAAAAAGAAGCCAGACACAAGAGTGCACCCGTGTAGGAGCCCGTATATATAAACAACAGGAAAAACCAACTGATGGGGAAAGTCAGAATACTGGGCGCTTTTGAGAGCCCATCTTACAGCTGCCCACTAGAACTTCCTGTGATGATAAAGTTGTTCACGTGCTGTACTGTTCAAGGCAGTAGGCACAATATAAAAGCAAAGGCACACGTGACTACTAAGGATCTGAAATGTGGTCTATGCGACCAAGGACCTGGACGTTTGAGTTTAATCAATTATAATTAATTTAAATGGCCATATATAGCTAGTGGCCAGAGCTGTGAGAGCCCAGTCTGAATCTTCACCTGGATGCTGGTGACATGACTATAGACATATACTAGGAAAACTTATCAAGGATACACTTAAGATTTGTGCCATTTACAGGCCATGCAGGAATTATCCTTCAAAAGTTAGTACGGATTATTGATCTAACTGCACTACCTCATCCGGTCCTCACAAGCTCAAGCGATGCAGGGAGGAGAAGCCCTGCTGTGTCCATTTCTGCAGTGGCTGCACTGAGGTGGCCCTGACTGGTCAGTCGTGCTGTAGCTTATAGATGGCAGGGCGGGCAGCAAGCCCGTCCAAGCCCTTCACAGATGGGGAAAAAGGCCTCTCAAAGTGACCTGCTGAGATGATTCCATTCAACAACTGATTCATTCACCGCACATTTTTTGAGCACCTGCTAAGTACCAGGTGGTGTTCCAGGTGCTTGGAATGAAGCAGAGGACGAAGCAGGGGTAAGTGCTGGCTTTCCAGGAGCTCACATCAGACGTCTTTGCTCACCTCACTCTGGCCACCTTACCATGGACAAGATCAGCTGAAATCAGACTCAATTAAGCATCTATTAGTTATCTATTTTCTATCAGATAACCCCAGATATCATTCCTGATACCCTCTGAGCTCAATAGCCTATTTGTGTTCTGAGTCCTGGCCCTTTCATTTATAAGACAAGGGATGAAAGAATGCATCCTAGAGAAATACTAACTAAAAGAAAGCAAAAAAAAAAAAAAAAGATCATCAGCAATACAGATATTAGTGATTTAATGATAAAAAAATAAACTCCCTACAAAAAATTAGCAATCCTAAAATTTCTTCACTTAGCAATGCAGTCCTCAAACATAAAAGAACACAAATTGTCAGAAATAAGAGAAGTAACCAGCCTACCAGTCTAGATTTTGATTGGGAAGACTTTAGGACTTCTGTCTCACAAAGAAGAACCGAAAAAAGGAAAAAATATATATGTATGGCAGATGAATATTTGGACATAGAAATTTTGGTCAATAAAATGTAACAGGCAGGATTAATGATTATACATGACTATTTTGTCTGATAATTAGGAGAGGTATGATGTTTCTCAAACACACAGGAATCATTTATAAAAGTAGCCATGTCCTAGGGTACAAAGCAAATCTCAGCAGAGAAGTAAGGATAGTATCCAGATCATATTTTCTGACAAAGTATATTAAAATTAGTGTCATCTAAAAAAGCTTTTTTAAAACATATGTTCAGAAATTTACACAAAAACAAAAAAATTTAAACAAAAAACATTCAAAAACAAAGAAATCTTTAAAATATTTAGAACTAAAGAGCAACATGTACATTACAGAGCAAAACCTGACATCTAGAGATTAAAACAATGCTTAGAAGAAAGTTAACTATTTAATGCAAACATCAGCAAGAGAAAAAGATTGAAAATTAATGACCTAGGCTTTTGATTCAATCATTTAAAAGAGAATACTAGAGTAATAATAAAGGATATAGAACATACTTGTAGTTGCCAGGAGAGGAAGGGTGGGGGAGGGATGGATTGGGAGTTGGGGATTAGCAGATGTAACCTATTATATACAGAATGGAGAAACAACAAGACTCTAGTGGATATCATGGGGAACCATAGGCAATATCCTGTGATAAAACATAATGGAAAAGAATATGATAAAGAATGAACATACACGTATAACTGAATCACTGTGCTGTACAGCAGAAGTCAACACAATATTGTAAATCAACTATAGTTCAATAAATCTAAAAAAGGATATACAAAGAATAAAATTAAGATAACAGAAATTAATAAGAAAAGAAATAACATCAAGTTTCAACAAACTGTGGCCAAATTAAAAGATATTAATACAATAGATATAACACAAAAATGATTGAGAGAAGACGCCCAAATAATCCCACATCTCGAATTAAAATGAGGGCATAATTATAGGTACTGCTTTATTGACTACACCAAACCCTCTGACTGTGTAGATTACAACAAACTATGGAAAATTCTTAAAGAGATGGGACTATGAGACCACCTGACCTGCCTCCTGAGAAATCTGTATGCAGATCAAGAAGCAATAGTTAGAACTAGTCACGGAACAACAGGCTGGTTCCAAATTGGGAAAGGAATATGTCAAGGCTGCATATTGTCACCCTGCTTATTTAACTTAAATGCAGAGTACATCATGTGAAATGCTGGGCTAGATGAAGCACAAGCTGGAATCAAGATTGCTGGGAGAAATAACAATAACCTCAGATATGCAGATGACACCACTCTCATGGCTGAAAGTGAAGAAGAACTAAAGAGCCTCTTGATGAAAGTGAAAGAGGACAGTAAAAAAGTTGGCTTGAAACTCAACATTCAGAAAACTAAGATCATGGCATCTGGTCCCATCACTTCATGGCAAATACATGGGGAAGCAATGGAAACAGTGACAGACTTTATTTTTTTGGGCTCCAAAATCACTGCAGATGGTGACTGCAGCCATGAAATTAAAAGACACTTGCTCCTTGGAAGAAAAGCTATGACCAACCTGGGGAGCATGTTAAAAAGCAGAGACATTACTTTGCCAACAAAGATCAGTCTAGTCAAAGCTATGGTTTTTCCAGTAGTCATGTATGGATGTGAGAGTTGGACTGTAAACAAAGCTGGGCACCGAAGAACTGATGCTTTTGAACTGTGGTGTGGGAGAAGACTCTTAAGAGTCCCTTGGACTTCAAGGAGATCCAACCAGTCCATCCTAAAGGAAATCAGTCTTGAATATTCATTGCAAGGACTGATGCTGAAGCTGAAGCTCCAATACTTTGGCCACCTGATATGAAGAACTGACTCATTGGAAAAGACTCTGTTGGGAAAGATTGAGGGCAGGAGGAGAAGGGAACGACAGAGGATGAGATGGTTGGATGGCATCACTGACCTGAAGGACATGAGTTTGACCAAGCTCCAGGAGTTGGTGACGGACAGGGAAGCCTGGAGTGCTGTAGTTCATGGGGTCGCAAAGAGGTGAACACGACTGAGTGAGTGAACTGAACTGAGAATTTTGTGAGATATGTATACATAGTCATACATATTACATGCGTATATATACACACATACATATTTATTTATAACACAAAACATTATGTCCATAAATGGTACAACACAGTTAAAAATCAATGATTCTACGTTGTCTCCAAAACCACAACTATTTAAGAAGAAATAGATGACTGAAATAGGCATATAAATATGTGAATCAGTGGACAGAATTTACCATCTAACATAAAGATGGACACAAATATCAGGCCCAGATACTAACAGTTTTAAGCATATGTATTTAGTCGTTCAGTCTTGCCCAATTCTGTGACCTATGACTACAGTTCGCCAGGCTCCTCTGTCCATGGCGATTCTCCAGGCAAGAATACTGGTGTGGGTTGCCACGTCCTCATCCAGGGGATCTTCCCAACCCAGGAATCAAAGCCAGGTCTCCTGCATTGCAGGCAGATTCTTTATCATCTGAGCCACCAGGAAGCCCAGTTTTAAGCATTAATTCTAACAAATGTTAGAATGAGCTCTCATTTCACACAGTAGTTACACATTTCAGAATGTTTAACAGCATGATAGAATAAGAGGAAAGGCTGTTTAAACTCATATTTTATAAAGCTAGGAAAATGTTGGTACTGAAACTTGTCTAAGGTGTTAGAAAATGTAAGGATGGTTTACTAACACTAATATATATGTATATATGTAGAATGTATATGCATATAGAGACACTACACAATCAGGTTAAAAGGGAAAACATACCCATCTCACTTGATATAGAAAGGCTATTTAGTAACATGTAACCCCAAATCATAATTTTTTAAATTAATATGTTAAAGCTAGAAGAGAAATTTCCTTATTAAAAGCTTACCAACTGCATCGCAGCACGTTCCTGGTGGCTCAGCTGGTAAAGAATCCACCTGCAGGGTGGGAGACCTGGGTTTGATCCCTGGGTTGGGAAGATCCCCTGGACAAGGGAAAGGTTAGCCACTCCAGTAGAACTGCCTGGAGAATTCCATAAAGAAGCCTGGCAGGCTACAGTTCATAGGGTCACAAAGAGTTGGACACAACTCAGAAACTTCAAAAAACAAAACAAAACAAAACTTTGCTATGTGATTATCTATGAAAGTGAAAGTGAAGTCGTTCGGTCATATCCAACTCTTTGCAACCCCATGGACTGTAGCCTACCAGGCTCCTCTGTCTATATCTATGGAACACTACAGAAACGTAACACATAAAGGAAGAGTTTTAGTATTCCTCCCCTTAAAGTCATGAACAAAAATGACTCTGTCAGTGCAAAAGGAGAAGAGAAAACAAATATAAGATAGTATACAGATTTTCAAAATAACTGTTAATGGTATATTATATGATTTTTTTACATGGAAAAATCCATAGGTAAAAAAATAATAAAATAATTACTCATATTTTGGGATTCAATGAAAAACCAGAATATCTATACACAGGAAAGCAAAAATTAAGAAATACAATAAAAATGAAAAGATGCAATTTGCAATAATAATAGAAAGTGGGGATGCTCCTGGAAGTTAAATATAATAAACAGGGTATGCTAGGTGTATAGATAATTTTCTAAAACTCTACTCAAAGACATAAAAGAAGACAAAGAAGGAGACCTATTATTTCAAGGACAGGAAGTCTGAGTTTTGTGAGTTTTGCACACCGATCTGTACATTTAACATAATCACTATATCAATCACAGCAAAATGTTTCCTAAAATGGGAGAAATTTATTTTAAAATTCACACAGAAGAGTAAAGAGAGAAGAGCAGCTATTTAAGTGAGAACAGTGAGGGGGCCCTGCCCTATCTGATTCATTATAAAATTATAAGACATTATAAAATTTTAATAATCAACAGCAGAATGTTGCTAGAGCATGGATCAATAAGTAGGCCAGTGAAAAGGAAGCGATCTCAGAAACTGTCCTCTACACACAGAAACTTGTTATATGACAGCGATGTTATGAACCAGTGGAGTAAAGATGCAAAGATGGACTCTTAGGGGAGCTGACAACCAATACAGTATTGTAAAGTAAAATAAAGTAAAAAAATAAAATTAAATTTAAAAAAAGGATGACTACAAAAAAAAAAAAAACCTAGCTATCCACATGAAACATAAAGCCATTAGTCTCTAAATCATACCATATACAAACAAACCCATATCTAAAGACTCATATGTATCAAGCCAAATCTTAAGAATTTAGAATAAAATACGTGAAAGTGAAAGTCACTCAGTAGCATCAGACTCTGCGAGCCCATGGACTATACAGTCTACGGAGTCCTCCAGGTCAGAATACTAGAGCAGGTAGCCCTTCCCTTCTCCAGGGGATCTTCCTAAAAAATATAGGAACATTATTAAAACATGACGAGAGTGAAAGACTTTTTTCCATCATTCATAAAAAATATGAATTAGAAATAAAAATAACTTTTATAGCATTGTAGTGAAAATTGTTAAAATAAGGAAATTACTCTAACAAAATTAATATATAAGTCATAGATTGGAAGAAAGTATTTTCAAATGACAAAGGGTAACTTTTGTTAATTTGATTATCAATAAGAAAAAATAATCAACTAAAAAATGTGCAATTTGGATATAAATGTGGAAATTGACAGAAAAATAAGCTTTAAGAAAAGATATTAGCAATCTCTAACATGCAAATTAAATAACCATTACAATCATAATTTCATCTTTCAGAGGGACAAAATATAAGCTGTTGATAATAAGTATTGTTAGAGCTTGGGAAAACATGGGTTATATACACTGCTGGCCTGAGTGTGATAAAAGATAAAATTTTAAAGCATGGGAGACCAGCCCAGATATGATCATGAAGTAAAAGAATAAACATTCAAATAGAAGGGAAACATCAAGTCTAGGGAAGTGAGGAATGCAAGCAATGGAGAAAATTATTTAACCGTTTAATTTAGCATTTTATTTATAAAAATATATCTGATGTACAGTGGCTGATTTTATTTTTCTGGGTTCCAAAATCACTGCAGATGGTGATTGCATCTATAAAATTAAAAGACGCTTGCTCCTTGGAAGGAAAGTTATGACCAACCTAGACAGCATATTAAAAAGCAGAGACATTCATTACTTTGCCAACAAAGGTCTGTCTAGTCAAGGCTATGGTTTTTCCAGTAGTCATGTATGGATGTGAGAGTTGGATTATAAAGAAAGCTGAGCACCAAAGAATTGATGCTTTTGAACTGTGGTGTTGGAGAAGACTCTTGAGAGTCCCTTGGACTGCAAGGGGATCCAACCAGTCCATCCTAAAGGAGATCAGTCCTGGGTGTTCATTGGAGGGACTGATGTTGAAGCTGAAACTTGAATACTTTGGCCACCTTATGCGAAGAGCTGACTTATTTGAGAAGACCCTGATGCTGGGAAAGATTGGGGGCAGGAGGAGAAGGGGATGACAGAGGATGAGATGGTTGGATGGCATCACTGACTCGATGGACATGGGTTTGGGTAAACTCTGGGAGTTGGTGATGGACAGGGAGGCCTGGCGTGCTGCGGTTTATGGGGTCGCAAAGAGTCGGACACGACTGAGCGACTGATCTGATCTGCTGTATACTACAAAATATTTATATTTGTTCTAATTCAGTGGTAAGACTATGTATGTGGTATATATACAATATATCTTACGATGTATCTAAGTTGTGTCCAATTCTTTGTTATTCTATGGACCATAGTCTGCCAGACTCCTCTATGGAATTTTCCAGGCAAGAATACTGGAGTCACCATTTCTGTCTCCAGGGAATCTTCCCGGAGCAGGGGTCGAACCCACATCTTCTGCATTGGCAGGTGAGTTCTTTACCACTGAACCATCAGGGAAGCCATATATATTTGTATTTATATATTTATATCATGTATATACATATATTGTATTATACACTGTTACATGGTTAAAATACAGTTCATTACATGATCTAAAATAAAATATACTTTCAGAGAATTTTAAAGAAAGATGTAATCCACAAGAAAGAGCGACAGATACAAGGATATAAAGATGAACCCGAGGGAAAGAGCACTAATCAAAAGTAACATAAAAACGAACACTTCCTAGAGTTGCAGCTTCATATGAGACTCTGAGCATCCCAGCAGGCAACACAGAGAAGAGAAATTAGCTACAAGCTTCAGACATCCATAAGATTAAAATAATCACCTGGCTAGAGAACCCAGGCACCCTGGTTCTGATTTCTGAGGTCAAAGTTCATGTCTGCTGCCCTGGGTTAGTTATTAAACAGTACCCTCAACTTGTTTAATTGAGGGTATTAAACAAGTTTAATTTCTGAGAGGAAAACTTCTGAGGCCCTCTCAGAAATAAGAGTGGATTGTGGCAAGGGCTGATGATAAAAATGGTCCCTGTGCAGGCCAAGCCATGGTACTAAAGAGTGCATATTTGTGTTGTTCAATAGCAGTCATGTCTGACTTTTTACAAGCCCATGGACTACAGTATGCCAGGCTTACTGTCCTTCACCATCTCCTGTAGTTTGTTCAAACTCGTGTCCATTGAATCCATGATGCCATCCGACCATCTCATCCTCTATCACCCCTTTCCCTCTCCTGCCCTCAATCCTTCCCCAAATCAGTGTCTTTTCCAATGAGGCAACTCTTTCAATCAGGTGACCAAAGTATTGGATGGAGCTTCAGCTTCAGCATCAGTCCCTCCAATGAATATTCAGGACTGATTTCCTTCAAAGATTGACTGGTTTGATCTCCCTGCTGTCCAACAGACTCTCAAGAGTCTTCTCCAGCAGCACAGTTAGAAAGCAGCTGTTCTTTGGTGCTCAGCCTGTTTTATGGTCCAGCTCTCACATCCATACATGACTAGCAGAAAAACCATAGCTTTGACTAGACATACATTTGTCGTCAAAGTGATGTCTCTACACTGTCAAGGTTTGTGATAGCTTTTCTTTCAAGGAGCAAGCATCTTTTAATTTCATGGCTGCAGGCTCTATCCTCAGTGAATTTGGAGCCTGACATCTGCCACTGTTCCCACTTTTTCCCCATCTATTAGAGCTTTTTAAATACTTACAGTGAGTTTTATTTTATGATTGCCTTTCATGTATGAGAAAATTAAGGGAGAAAGAGGTAAACAGCTTGCCTCCGCCCCACAGCTATAAAGTGGAAAAGCCTGGGAGAGAACTTAGACAGTCTGGCTCCGCATTACTCTGTCTTAACGGCATTATAGCAAAGCCAGTTACATAAAAGTCATTTCGTGATCTTAAAGTCCGGGTGTGCGGCTGCCTGAAGGTCTGCCTTTTCCAGCAACTGAAATCAGGGCTCATGCCTCCTAGTTCTGTCCGGGAATTTTTTTGACTGACTGATGAAGCCGTAAATCTATTTTTGCCACAAAATTGAAGATATCTTGAATTTTGCAAATCATTTTAGGGGAACACTCAAGCATGAAACAACTCAAACATTAAAATCTCCCTACTTTGGAAAGACGTGAACAAACTGTATATCCTCATTCAGTGGACCATGGGTATAAATTCTCACCACTGGGTATCCTTAGTTTGGGAGTATTGCAAGTGTAATTAACACAGAGCACACAATAAGTACTCGTTGTGTGCACAGCGGTGGTAACTGTTACTGTTATATGCAGCCATCTCCTAACTGTTCTCCCAGCTTCTGCATTTATGCCCTACAGTCTCTCTACTCCACCAGCATCATAAATTTGAACTCGCTGCTGCCTTGTTCTACACTCTCCAGTGTCTGCAGATCACACTTAGGAAACCCCAGCTCTTCGCCATCGCCCCTAGGGCCTGGTGTGATCTGGCCCCGCATGAAGTGTCTAATCTCATAGCCTATAATTCTCCGTCTTTCTCATTCTGCTCCATCCCTACTGTGGCTAGATCATTGGAACCTATCTCAGACCTTTGGGAATCATGCTCTCAGACTGGCCGTCTTCTCTGTAATAACAGGGCCTTAACTCTTTGCGCTTTATGCCCCTACCCACCATTCACTTATCACTGCCCTGCACTGAAGTGTGTACAGGTGGATTCCTGTGATTAATGTTTGTCTTTCCCCGACCGCCCTATTAGAATGTAGCTCCTGAGCACAAGGACTTGTCAATTTTGACGGTTGCTGTGTCCCCTCCATCTGAAGTGTGCCTGGCACACAGGAGGCACTCAGTGAGTGTGGAAGAAATGGAGGGGGAGGGAGCATTCAGTTGGCATTTATGACTGATTCTTGGACAGAGTTTTAGACATAACCGTGTGCTCAACCCTGACAACATCATAGGGTAGACTGGATTCACCCCCAGCTCCTAAGGACAAGGAAAAAATGTGTCTGCAATGCCAGGGGATATCGTTGACAAAAACTGGAAATGCTCCTCATCAAGTGCTTCGGACACACCAAGAAGTGATACCATGGATGCCCCGTAGGGCAAGGTTCAGCCTGGCACCAGGCTCCTCGCACTTAGATCTAATTAACAAGAACCCAGAGAAAGAGTCCAGGGGAATCAGAGCACTGAACACTGCAAAAACGGCATCTGCAGGGGGAGAGGGCTGGGCCCGGCTGAGCTACACCAGCAGCACTGGCCCTAATTAAGCTGTCAGAACCACACCGCTGCAGCCAGGATGCTCCTGGACCACCATCCACAGACGGGGCCGTCCAGGGAGGAGGCTGACAGCTGAGCCACCTCCAGGCTTCTCAGGGCCCTTTTGTCCCTCTCCTTCCTTTATTTTTGTCAGCATGGTAGGCGAGACTGAGACTCCCCAATTAAGAGGAGTAACAGATTAATTCACAGGCACACAGCTCTTTACAGTCTACCTTAACTCCATTCAGTCCAGTCCAGCCGCTCAGTCGTGTCCGACTTTGTACCCCTTGGACTGCAGCACACCAGGCTTCCCTGCCCATCACCAACTCCCAGAGCTTGCTCAAACTCATGTCCATCGAGTCAGTGATGCCATCCAAAAATCTGATCCTGTCGTCCCCTTCCCCTCCTGCCTTCAGTCTTTCCCAGCCTCAGGGTCTTTTCCACTGAGTCAGTTTTTCGTATCAGGTGTCCAAAGTATTGAAGCTTCAGCTTCAGCATCAGTCCTTCCAATGAATATTCAGGGTTGATTTCCTTTAGGATGGACTGGTTTGATCTCCTTGCAGTCCAGGGGACTCTCAGGAGTCTTCTCCAGCACCACAGTTCAAAAGCATCAATTCTACTCAGCTTTATGGTCCAACTCTCACATCCATAAATGACTACTGGAAAATCATAGCTTTGACTAGATGGATCTTTGTTGGTAAAGTAATGTCTCTGCTTTTTAATATGCTGTCTAGGTTGGTCATAGCTTTTCTTCCAAGGAGCAACTTTTAATTTCATGGCTGCAGTCACCATCTGCAGTGATTTTGGAGTCCAAGAAAATAAAGTCTGTTACTGTTTCCATTGCTTCCCCATCTATTTGCCATGAAGTGATGGGCAAAGGATACCATGATCTTAGTTTTTGAATGTTGAGTTTTAAGCCAGCCTTTTCACTCTCCTCTTTTACTTTCATCAAGAAGCTCTTTTAGTTCCTCTTCGCTTTCTACCATAAGGGTGGTGTAAACTCCACTAGCTTATCTATTAGCTTATCTGTTTATTCAACCAATAAGTATGAGAACTTACTAGATGTCAGGAAATATTCCAAATGCTGGGACAGGTCTCCCAATTCCAACTCTCTTTCTCTCTCTTTTTTTTAAGATTTTTTGATGTGGACCATTTTTTTTAAAGTCTTTATTGAATGATACAACATTTTTTCAGTTTCATATTTTTGGTTTTTGGCAGTGAGGCCTGTGGGATCTCAGCTCCCTGAACGAGGGTCAAACCCAGGCCCCCAACATTAGAAGGTGAAGTCTTGGTCCCTGGGCTACCAGGGAAGTCCCACAGATTCCAACTCTCTTGCAGCTTATTTTCTATTTTGGGAAAGGCAACACTGTATATGTATATGGTATATATGTGAAGTGAAGTGAAAGTCATGAAGTTGTGTCTAACTCTTTGTGATCCCATGGACTATACAGCCTGCCAGGCTCCTCTGTTTGTGGAATTCTCCAGGTAAAAATACTGGAGTGAGTTGCCATTTCCTTCTCTAGGGGATTTTCCTGACCCAGGGATCAAACCTGGGTCTTCTGCATTTTAGCAGGTGGATTCTTTACCATCTGAGCTATCAGGGAAGCCATATATATATATCATGGTACATATGTGTGTGTGTGTGTGTGTATCTGTATCTATCTGTATATAAATATCACACGTAATAAACATATCAGATATTTTATCTGTACCACCAGCTAGAGATAATCAAGCCTGCATATTATTATACTATGTGTATCTCCCACATGATGGAACAGACTTTCTAAGAGGTGAAAAGGATTATGGAGTGGGAGACGCCATCCTAAAAGGGAAGCCCATGGTTTGTAATGACAGGAAAAGAGACAAGGTTTATTCTCCTTGCTCCAAAAAGATAGTCTCTTGTCTTCTTGCCATGCATTCATGCACTCTCCTTTGCCGTCTATTTCTTATTTCCCTCTGCAAAGTAAGGTACAAGGTAAGGACCCCAGGGGTACCCCTTCTCCAACTGCCTGCTGCAACCAAGGTTGCTGGGGAAGGGCAGTGATGGGATCTTCCTGACTCTCATGTCCCTAACCCCAGATTTCCCTCCCTGACTCACTGCAGATCTATCACTCGGATCTGTGGGAAATCAGTGGTTAGGGACTTCACTCTCCTCCACGTATATTTCACCATCTCCTCGCCTCAGACAGGTCCACCCTCTTTACCTTCCCTCTTACAGATACAGGACTGCTTCCTAGGTGGCTCAATCATTAAAAAAAAAAAAAAATCCGCCTGCCAGTGTAGCAGAGGCAGGAGACTGAAGTGTGATCCCTGGGTCAGGAGGATCCCCTGGAGGAGGAAATGGCAGCCCACTTCAGTGCTCTTGCCTGAAGAACCCCATGGACAGAGGAGCCTGGGGGCTACAGTCCACAGGGTCACAGAGTCAGACACGATGAGCAACTGGGCACCCACAAAGGCACAAGTGTACAGGAGGCAGGGAGTGGACAGCCCCTCAGAGACACCAGGCTCACTTAACAGATGGGGGAGCTGAGGTCCGGAGGAGGGCGGCCAAGTCAGGTCACGTGGCACGTCTGTAAGAAGAGCTCAGAGTCAACTGCGGAGGTCCACTCCCAGAAAAACCCTGCGGTGTCCACCAGTGAGTGCCAGCTCCTCATCCCTCACCTGGATCACAGCGGTCATCTGCCTCAGTCTCCCTGCCGTCATTCTAATCTATGCTTATTGCGCCACTTCAATAGTCCTCCTGGGAAGGAAAGTAACTGGGCATGGTTGAGCAAAAGTTTTCTTCACTGCTCAGTGCATTGCAGGCAAAGTCCAAGGTCCCTGTGATCTGGCCTCTGTGTGCAACGCGAGTCTGCTCCTGCTGTTCACGTCCCCTTGCTCCAGCTACTCTGGCCTCCCTACAGCTCCTGGAATGTACCATCTTTCCTCAGGTGCCTCAAGGACGTTGTACATCCGCCCTTGCCCCTTGGGTTAACTGATGAGGTTCTTATCTACCAGATGTCACCTTTCCAGGGAAGCCTTCCCTGGCACACTTGAAACAGGTAAATGCTCCTCTAATCTCTCTTCTCCTCTACATTTCAGCACCTTTCCCAGCAATAATTTATGGATCTCTCACTATGCACGAAGCACCGTTTCAAATACCTTACATGGCACATCTCATTTAATCCTCATAGAGATTTTCCGTCAGGGTATTCTGATGTATCTGTTTCAGAAATGGGGTTTCAGAAACTTGCCCCAGGTCACAGAGCTGGTGAATGTCAGAGCTAAGATTGTACACTGGCCTCACTCTCAAATATATGTCATGCTGCTGTGAATACCTGTTGAGCCAAATCTCTCACACACAGGAACCATCAAGGACGTTCATCCCCAGAGAACCCCAGCACTTGACCCAGTGACTCAAGTCTCCGCATGGATTGTATACTGTGCAGGTGGCCACTGAATGAATGAGACACTTCTCTATTGCTTTTGGATTTTTCACTTGCTTGCTTTAATAGCATGCTAGAGAGCAGGATGGGGCAGTGGCTGTAAAATGCAGATTCTGGAGCCCGACAGTCAGAGACATGGGTACCAAGCATAGATCTATTACGTGTTACAGCCTGAAACAGTTCATCTCTTGAGTCCCATTTTTCCTGGTCTGTAAAATGAGGCTCATGATGATACCATGTAGGGTATCCATAAAGATTAAATAAAGAAATGCATCAAAATTACACAGTGGCCTTCCCTGGTGGTCCAGTGGCTCAGACTCCATGCTCTCAATGCAGGGGGCCTGGGTTTGACCTCTGACCCTAGAGAACTAGATCCTACGTACTGCAACTAAAAGATTCTGCATGGCATAACTAAGAGCTCACATGCCAAAACCAAAATGGAAGATTCTCCATGCCACAGCTAAGACCTGGCACAACCAAATGTACAATACATAAATATTTTTTAGAAGTGCACAGCCTAGTTCCTGGACCTCAATAGAGCGCAGGTACTCAATGAGCATTTGTAATGATGGCCATTCATTCAGTGTGCTCCATCTCTTGCCTGTCCCTCTCTCTTTCTCCCTACATCTCCCCTTAATCAAGAGCAAGGCTCATGCGGGGTCTGGCAGGCCAGGAGGGGGCCCAAGCCACTCTGGCCTGCTAAGCCTGGTGCCCTCCTTGCCCACTCCACACAGCCACCTTCCAGCTGTGAAATAGACTCCCTGCTCCACTGGGCCCAGAGCTGTCAGGGGGCTGCCAATTTCACAGTTCACGAGGCTGCTGTTCCCCCCTGATTAATGGGGTGCCAGCAGCCATGGGCAGGGCCGAGACACCAGTCACACAGGGCGCTCTCCTCCCCCTCCACCCCTGCCTCCCGGGGAGGAGAGAGCGGGCGGACCTCATGCATATTTATGCAGGGAGAGAAATGGTTCTGTGTTGCCTGCCTTCCCAGAAAATAAATTTCACCCAAGTCCCGTGCATTTCCCTCAATGAACTTGGAAAGCTCTGGGGAAGAAAAGCGTGCACACAACACACACACACACACACACACACACACACACACACACACCCATGTGCGCACATGCCTAGCTGTGAAAACCCAAAAACACTTTGCACCAGTCATGTGAGCAGGAATTCTCATGACAAGGATGACCCAGAGGACACAGGAGATATTAAAGCCTGGAGTTCGGATGAGGCTATTTGGAAATTAATTCCATTCTAGCCTGTAACCCTAAGGGAATCAGAACAGATAAGGTCGAGACTCAGCTGGGAAACTCAAGGACCACTCCGCCACCTTTGAAGGCACTGTTCTCTGTCGATGCCATCCCTCAGCTCAGGCACAGCTGCTCTCCCTTCCCGTGACAGGCAAGCCACAGTCAGCATAGCCGGTGCCCATCCTAATGAGGCTGGACGGAAAGCTTCCATCTCGGGAAGACCCAACCCTTCTGTGCTCGATACCGCAGCTCTGGAAGGACACTAGCTTGCTGTGCCTCGGTTTCTCCATCTGTGTGCAACAGAGTGGCCCCATCTCCCTCCCTGTGTCCCAGTCACATTGACCTTCCAAGGTCATGGGACGGGCTAGGCTCTTTCTTTGCAGAAATTCTTCCACTGCCTCTTCAGCCCTTCATTTGGTCAAACACTGTGCATCCTTCTGTCTTCAGTTTAACTCTTCCTTCCTCAGAAAGAGCTTCCTGAACAGCCAAATTGAGGCCAAGTCCTCCTCTCTCTGCCCCCAGAGCACTCGGCACATTTCCTTCCTGGCGGCTCCATGTTGGTCAGTAACTGATAATTCAGTTCACGTCTCAAGTCTTGTCTTCCCAGTGCAGGCTCCATTGTGCAGTCATGCCCAACTCTTTGCAACCTCATAGACTGTGGCCCACCAGGCTCCTCTGTCCAAGGAATTTTCCAGGCAAGAATACTGGAGCAGGTTGCCATTTCTTCCCATTAAAGGACAACATCTCTGAGGGCAGGGTCATGCCAGCCACTTTTGCTACTGCTTTAATGAGTCTTTGGTGAATGAATGAAAAAATGAATTGATGAGCAGTTGTTAGAACTAAATAAAGCAGCCTACGAAGTACCTCATCTATTTGCAGAAGTCTCTCAATAGGATAATAACTAACACGAGTGGAGCCTTTTATCTGTAAAAAGCACTCCTCTAAGCCCTGTGACATGTTTTAACCCATTTAGTTTAACAACGACTCGAGGATGCCAACTCTGACTTTCCACATTTTAAAGATGAGGATAGTGAGAGATGGCAACATTTACTCCTATGTCACCGTTATGCATGCCTAGTAGATCTCAGACAGTATTAACATCAGGAGTCAACCAAGGCAGCCTTGCTCCAGAACCACACGCCTAACCACCAGGCTCTAGAGAGACCTTAGCTTCCTCCCTGCACCTTCCCTCTCGGTCCTTCTCAGCCCTAAATACCCTGGTTAGCGCCTCTCTCTCCCATGGACTCTTTCCTTATTTGCCAGCCCCATTCTCTTAATTCTGGGAACTCACATCCCCCTTCCCTGAACCCATGCACAGACAACTGAGGTTACAAAAGGCCGCCCTTGACATCAGAACAGTCTCCACCATGCTCTGGCCCTTTTGAAGGATGAGGCAGACTTTGTTTTCTTACAAGGTGAGGACACAGAATCCCACAGCAAGGACAATCAGATCTCTCAGGACAAAAGGAACCTCCTACCCAGGAGCCTCACCTGTAAGGATACCAAGGTCACCGCCCTCCCAACATCCTGACAAGTTAAGAGCTGGATGAGGGTGCAGAGGCCTCACGGTGCAGCTGACTGTGCACAGTTACTCCGAGCCCCAGCGGGGAGGAGGAGGACTCAACTCAGGCCACACATGCTACCCCTACTGCTTCCTCTCCTCCAGAGGAGAGCCTTGGGCACCACGAACAGCCATTGCCAAGGACACAGATGGATGAGAGGGAGGTGCGCTGAGCCCAAGCAGGCTGCCTGTCTGTCCACTGGGCAAAGCTGCTTTCCGGAGGGGTGATGAACAGCGCCAATCAGGCAGCACTTAACGTAATTATAATGAAGTGGATGCCTCTGGTCTCCGCAGGCTTCATTCACGAGGGAAATGATGAGGAAGCGATGCTCTCTCTGCCGACCTCCTTGGAACACTTAGGGAATAATCCTGGAGCCAGGAGGTTATAAAACGAAGCTTGAGACTGGTCTCTGCCACCTATTACCAGTTAGAATGTGAGGGACTGGCGCCCCTTTTCTCTTAACATCATTTCCGTCCAAGGAAGCATGAGGAGATAAGGATTTGCATGAAAGAAAGGCTTCTTCTCTTCCTCTTAAAGACCTGCTGGCTTTTCTAATAACTTCTCCCCGCTATACACACACCGTTAGTCATGCCGTCTAGGCATGTGGCACTGATTTCTGGCTCACTTTCCACTGGCCCCATGCCATGTGTGTATCCACAGCCCAGGGAATCTGGTGCAAGTCAAACAGTCAAACAGAATCTAGGACCTGGGACCCTTCCCTGCAGTGCTCATAGCCAGACAAACATCTCCTCAACCAATAAAAGGCAAAGAAACTCTAAGACGCTAAAAACAACTGCATGTATATACAGTTGGGGCAAATTATGGACAACAAGATACAAACAGATCAGAAACCCAGCTGCCACTTCTGAAGAGTGGGAGCAAAAACAGGGGGCCAGGAGCAAAAGCAGGGCACTGCGCAAGCCCTCTGCACACACCACCGCCAAGGGGGTGGGCAAACCACCTAAGTCACCCTTGGGGCCCAAGCCCTAGACCTACGCCTTTTCTCACCCTATATAAGGAACTAGTCTGCCCTTGCTTGGGGAGTGAACAGGAGCCTATCACTTGTTTTTGCTCCCCCTTGCTGCAGCGGAGGCCCCAGTAAAGCCTTGCCCGAATTTCTTGTCTGGTGGTATTATTCAGTCACTAAGCTGTGTCCGATTCTTTGCGACCCCATGGACTGCAGCATGTCAGGCTTCCCTGTCCTTCACCATCTCCTAGAATTTGCTCACCGACTCATGTCCATTGAGTCGGTGATGCCATCCAACCATCTCATCCTCTGTTGTCCCCTTCTCCTTCTGCCCTCAATCTTTCCCAGCATCAGGGTCTTTTCCAATGACTTGGCTCTTCCCATCAGGTAGCCAAAGTATTGTAGCTTCAGCTTCAGCATCCCGCCTGCTTCAGCATTCCTGCCAATGAATCCTCAGGGTTGATTTCTTTAAGATTGACTGGTTTGATCTCCTTGCTGTCCAAGGGACTCTCAAGAGTCTTCTCCAACACCATAGTTCAAATGCATCAATTCTTTGGTGCTCTGCCTTCTTTATGGTCCAACTCTCACATCCATACATGACTACTGGAAAAACCATAGCTTTGACCATATGGATCTTTGTCAGCAAAGTGATGTCTCTGCTTTTCAACACACTGTCTAGGTTTGTCATAGATTTTCTTCCAAGGAGCAAGCAACTTTTAATTTCATAGCTGCAGTCACTGTCTGCAGTAATTTTGAAGCCCAAGAAGATAAAATCTGTCACGGCTTCCACCTTTTCCCCTTCTATTTGCCATGAAGTAATGAGACTGGATGCCATGATTTTAGTTTTTTTAATGTTGAATTTCTTGGCTGGCCTCTCATCAATTTCTATTGATTGGGAAAATTCAAGAATCTTAGTATCAAAAAGGGTAGGAATTGATCAGCAAAGTTCCAAGCTGCTCATTATACAGATGGAAAGACTGAAGTTCAAGAAGGAAATAAGATTTTTCCAAGATCATTAATATGTAAGGCAGGTGGCCTTTGCACAAACCTGTTCACATATTACTAGATTTCATTCTCAAAACAACCCTAGGAATCTGACACAACTATTAAATCAGTTTCACAGAGGAGGAATCTGAGACTTAAAGAGGTTACTTAACTTGCTTAAGACTGAGGTGTTATGTGGGGACATCTGCCCCTCTCCAAAACCATCACCCAGCTGCTGGCTAGTTCTTAGAGAGGCATGCCATTGTAGTTGTGCTGTGGTTTGAACACGGAAAGATTTCGGTAGGCCAAAAGTTGATTAAATCCCATCTTCTTTTACATGCACCAGGGGGGTGCTGGGTACTGAAAGAGAGCCTGTGGTGAATGCTTTTATAAAATAAAGAAACACTTAGGAAAATAATCTGTCACTCTCTGATCTATCTCTTCACTAAGCTGAGCTACTCACAAACCAGGTTCTTCCGGAGCAAGCACACCAGCCCTGCTCTGAGCAGATGGACTCCCCACCGTTCTGGACCGGATGCTATGCTTTGAGGCACCAAACCCACAGATGCCTGCTTTAGCGTGGCGTACATGCAGGTGCTTCATCACCCAGAGGGTACCTTGCTGGCGACTCTGAGATTCCACCATCTCAGCAAAGCGGATGAGAGCAGAGCTCCCCATCTGGGCAGAAAAGGCGGACAGCCTTGGATCTGTGGGTGAATGGTGGTGTGGCCTGGTGTGAGGATTTGCCCATTAGGACTTTCAACATCGAATGTGACAGATCCTCTCATGCGTTATTTGAAGAAGAGATGCAAGGAGAGAGACAAACAGTGTGTATCTCGCAAGGAACAGAGGGGGGCCAGGAGCAGAAGCTGCGAGGCAGTCAAAGCAAGCGGTGGGCGTGCACAGCCTACGAGATAAGGAGGTCATTAACAGATGGAGGCCAAAGAATCTCAGATACTCTTTCATGAATTTAGAAGAGCCAAAGGACGGCAGAAACAAGGTGCCAATTTTTATTATATCCTAACAATGGCTTTTTCTCCATGAAGCCTAAAAATGTTTTATGATTATTCCTGGACCCCGTGTTCTCCAACAGTAAAGGCAGCAAAGAAGTGGTGAGAAATGAGCATTTCAAGGTCATGCAGACTTAGGTACAAATCCTGGCATGTGATCTGGGACCAATTATCTGAGCTCGCCCAGCCCCTCCTGGCTTATCTGAAAACGGGGGTCAATTAGAGGTACTGACCACCTTGAAGATTAAATGTACACATATTTAGTAAGTGTTGATCACAGAGCTTGGTCCACACAGGTTAGCTAACGTTACTCCCATTGCAACTAAAAAGAAACCTGCATCAGCTAAACCAAGTAGTCCATTCTTTGAAACTTAAACAAGCTGAAGAAAACACTCGACGTCAGCCATGCATTGACTCATTTTCTCATTCAATTTATCCACTCATTTGAGAAGTTATTTGTCATCTTCTCTGTGCCAGACAATGTTCTAAACAAGTGAAAAGCATTGCAAAAAAAAAAAAGCCGACAAAATACCTGGGGGGAGGCAGACAATAGACACACAAACATGTATGATGGATCAAAGGGTGAGCCCTGATGCTATGAAGAGGAAGGCCTCATTGACAGGGTGAGATATAAGGAAGCCATGCAGATAGCCGGGGGAAGAACTGTTCAGCAATGCAAAGACCCTGACGTGGCTCCCTCAAAACAAACCCTTATGGAGGATGATAAAATATATATATATAACCATGCAAGACCAACATTACCACTGTCCTGTGTGTGTAGAGTGTTAGTTTACAAAAAGGATTCACTGCTACCATCGCTCGGTTCTCCCACATGCTTATGAGATTGGCTTCTCCATTTTACCAATGTGTGGACTGAAGCTCGCAGCAGGGTTTCACAAACTTGATCCTCCTGACATTTTGGGCTGGGCGATTCTTTACTGTCAGGATTTGTCCTGTGCATGGCAGGGTGTTTACCAGCGTCCCTGACCCCAGGACTAAATACCAGGAGCATTCTCTACCCCTTCTCCAGTCATGACAAACCAATGTCTTCAGACATTGTCAAATGTTTCCAGGAAGGGAAAACCACCCCTAGTTGAGAACCACTGGTTTAGAGAAATGAAGTGACTGGTTCAAGGTCTCAAATCAGTGCGAGCAGATTAGGTGAGACTCTGACCTGCTTTTCAATGTCTCTGTGATCCAATGTATTCTACTGCTGTCTTCCTCCTACTGGGACTTCGTCTTCCTGAATGTTCCCCGCACACCGCTCCCAGCACAGGGCCTTTGCACTTGCTATTCCCTCTGCCTAAAAAGCTCTTTCCTCACGTATTCATAAGGCTTACTTTTCCATCTACTATAGATTTGTCCTCATCTACTTAGATCTACTATAGATCTCAGAAGATATCTACTATAGGTCACCTCATTGCTGAGACCTTTCCTGCAGGTCCTAATTCCCTTCTTTTTGTTTCTTTCCCGCTGTAATCATAATGGTTTTATGATATATATAACATGGGCATGCTGAGCTGCTTTAGTCATGTCTGACTCTTTGCAACCCCATGGACTATAGCCTGCCAGGCTCCTCTGTCCATGGGATTCTCCAGGCAAGAATACTGGAGTGGGTTACCCTTTCCTCCTCCAGGGGATCTTCCTGACCCAGCGATCAAACCTCTGTCTCTTAAGTCTCCTAAAGGCAACTTCTTTTCCACTAGCCCCATGTGGGAAGCCCATAGTATACAAGATTGTATATAATTTTATTCGTATAAAATAAACATTTATAAAATAGTTATATTTTTATTTATATATCTTATATATTTTTTTCCTTTGTTTATGGTCTTTCCATACTCAATAGAAAGCTCAATAAAATAGATTTGTACATATTTTACTCACTGCTTTATCCTCACCCTAATTACTGTCTGATGGGCCTCGCCGGTGGCTCAGTAGTAAAGAATCTGCCTGCCAATGCTAGAGAGGCAGGTTTGATCCCCAGGTTGGGGAGATCTCTTGGAGAAGGAAATGGAACTCCAGTTCAGTATTCTTACCTGGGAAATTCCATGGATAAATAGGCGTGGCAGACTACAATCCATGGCATCACAAAGAGCTGAACATGATTGAGCAACTAGACAACAACAATTAGAGCCTGATATGTAGTAGGTACTTAATTAAAGCTTGTTGAATTAATGAATGAAAATGTAGATGGAAAAATGTTTCCTTATTTAACACATGTTTCCTGAGACTTCCTGACACAGGGCTGTTGTGTTAAACATATATCAGGAACTTTAAAACATTCAGACCGTTTTACTCAGTAACTCTACTCCTGGGAATATACCCTGAGGAAATAAACCAGAATGGTGAAAAACAAATTTAAGTACAAAATGTTTGTTGCTGACGAAAACAAAATGGCAAGGGAGAAAAAAAAGCAACTGAGATGTTCATCAATAAATCAGCTATGAGATAGTTTTACAGCAGAATGATAAACATACTGAAATATTTATGATATTTAATAAAAGTATAAGATAGAAAATTATATAGGTTTTTGCTTTCAATATGTAAAAGAAGAGAAAATGAAAAAAGGAAACACAGTAAAATGTTACTGTGGCAATTTATGAGGTATTCTGAGAAATGATCATTTATATTTTATTTTTTAAGCTTTCTAAATTTAGCATCTATAACTTTTATAACTAGGAAGTATTAGGACAAATAAGGATCAATCTTAATTATGGGTAGACATAGCGATTTATTGCACCCCTGAGTGGACAAAGAAACCAAAGCAGGATGAGTCCCCACGGGAGACCTGAGGCTGAACAACCTGGACTCTGTGTGATAGTCAGACCTCAAACGGGTGATTTCCAGCCATTTCAAGGGAGGCCAGGACGGGAGGTACAGAGTCCCTTGACTGCTGGGAAATTGCTCCAGCTCTGATCAATCAGGGAACAGTCTCTTCAGCCCCTGACATTTATCAAACCTCCTTCACCCTCATCTGTCACTGTGTGGTGGGGCTGCCTCGCCGGGCACAGTCTAATCAAGTCACGATGCCCCCAGGGTCCCTAGAGACAGAGAGGAGGGGGGCTCTGAGGGAGCAGGGAGAGAGGGCGGGCAGGGAGAGGATCACGAGGCAGGAGGGGGAGAGCAAATGTTCAGAGAACGCCAGTTTGTTTTGCTATCGTGGCAATTAATGCTGGGAAGTGACATTTTAAGGGGCTCTGGTGACAGCAGTGGTGACATTCCTGTTGGTGATTCCATGACAAATCTCTGTCTATATCTTATTTTAGAGTGTGGAGACAGCTCAGAGGATGGCTGTCTGGGGATGCTGAGCTCCTGTCTGTTGGAGGCATTGCTCCCTTCTGCTTTGCCAAGCCTAGACAATCAGGCACCAGGGCCAAGGTCCAGGAGGGCAGGGCTTAGAAATCAAAGTCATAAAACTTTGTTGCAGAGTCAGGGTCTCATCTTCCATAGCCTTGTTACCTCTGCTATGTGGTATGATGAACTGGAGCAAAAATGAGTTTTCTAACATTCTACAAGTGATCAGCTGCAGTTCAAAGAAAAAGAAAAGAAAAAACAGTCTAAGTTCTGGCTACTTTCTAGGCTTACTAGTTTTAAGGAACCTGTATTTTCAAACACATCTTAGCTCTCTCTGTTCAAATGTTACAGCCTGAGAATTAGAAGGGATTGCTTAAATTGTGTCTAAATCTCCAACACTGCTACACCAGCCTTAACAAATGGCTACTCAATCCTCTGTGAATACTTCCAAAGACTAGGAATTTATGACCTTCAAAATTAAGAAGGGGAGGCAATGCGGATGTAACAAGTCGCTTGCCAAATGATATTCAGGATATTGCAAGGATAAGTACAGTGTGGCAAAATGTAGACAGTCCTGAACCTGAACTCAAGAGATGTAGGCTTCAGGAGAGTTTCGCCCCCACACTGGCTCTGTACTGTGGGGTGTGAGTGATTTCATTTCTCTGAGCGAGTAAGGTTCCTTCCTTCTCTCTCAAAAAGGTTCAGTAACACCCAGGGTTTATCATACACTGTTTATGAAGCCATCTATAAATGTTCAAAGACTATATAAAATAAAGCGGCTATTACTGTTTTATACCCCTCTAAACTGTGACCTTCTAGGAAAGAACTATTTCCCATTTTGCTCTGTATCTTCTGCATTAAATACAGTGCCTTGCACATAGTAGGTGTTCAAGGTGCTCAGTAAAGATCTGTTAAATACATGAATGAGTGAGTGAGTGAATGGCTGAGTAGCAAGGGGGAGGTGTACCCAAAGAGAAGATGCAGGAACTATACTGTCAGCTGTCTGGAAATGGCTGATAAAGGTGCCCAGGAGCCAGAAGGGACACCAAACAGGCCCTGGAACAGTTTCCACTGCAGATTTCAAATAGTGCTTTCAACAAGGAGAGGGAGAGGCAGTTAGGTATAAAGACATCAGGGTAGTTTGGCGGAAGAAAGTCATATTCAAAGCTTTCTTCTTCGTGTGCTGCAGAGCTGGAATCCCAGTGTACAGCCCAGTTTGAAACGATGCTGCCTATCTTGCTTTTCACTGATCCCTGGTAGCCCGGGGAAGCACCCTGAAGGTGATGCCAAAATAAGACCCGCTGTTAGGAAGGACTTTCCCCAAGCTCTTTGAGAAGTTCTTTCTGGGCTCTGGGACAGCTGGGAAGAGGAAGGTGTTGAGTTGAGGCTTAAAGAATAGGTGGTGTTTCCCAGGCGGGGAGCAGAGGGAGGCAGGAGGTAGAAGCGAAAATAAACAAGGAAAGAAGACAAAAGAGACACAAAAGTTCCTTTGGGAGGGCAAGTGGTGAAGTTTCAAGAGATGATGGTGCAGGGGTGTTGGTGTAAACACCACTGGGCTGGCCACAAGGACAGAGGGGCAAGACACAAAGTTGCCATGCACCACTGCCTGTCTCGGGCGCCATTCCTAGTTCCTCCACCAACCGCTTACCTGGAATCTAATGACAGTCTTCCTTCACCTCTCGAGGCAAGAAACACCTCCAGGAAGCTGTCACAGACCCAGCAATTAGGGATCAACCTCCTTGTGGATATCCCAGCACAACGCAGCCCCTGAGGCTGAAAGGACTTTGAACTTCAGGCGATAATCCCCTCATCAACTGTGAAATCAATTCAGGGGTTCAGACCAACATCAAAGAGATGACAAAGAAGAACAGAAAATGATCAGAGCATACCATATGTAATATGGGAAGGATTCTTTTGCCAAACTTATTGTAGACACACATATACACTCATTCACAAGAACATGTGTCTCCAAAGAAGACATGCTGATATGGCCACCAGGCACAGGAAAAGATGCCCAATATCACTATCAGAGAAAGGCAAATCCAAACTGCAATGAGGTGTCACCTCACTTCGGTCAGAATGGTCATCATCAGAAAAGTCTACAAATAATAAATGCTGGAGAGGATGTGGAGAAAAGGGAACCCTCCTACAGTGTTAGTTAGAACATAAATCAGTATAGCCACTATGGAAAACAGTATGGAGGTTCCTAAAAAAAAAAGAAAACTAAAAGTAGATTCCTGTGATTCATCAATACTACTCCTGGGTATATATCCAAAAAGGTGAAAACTCTAATTTAAAGAGATATACACACACCCCAGTGTTCACAGCACTGTTTACAACAGGCAAGTCACGGAAGCCACCTAAGCGTCCATCAACAGATGGATGGATAAAGAAGGTGTGGGAAATGTATATACAATAGAATATTACTCAGCCATGAAAGAATGAAACAATGCCATTTGCAGCAACATGGATAGACCTAGAAACTGTCATACTAAGTAAATCAGAAAAATATCACATGATGTCACAAATATCATGGGATAAGTGTCTATGTGGAATCTAAAATATAATACAAATGAACGTATTCACAAAATTCACAGACACAGAAAACCAACTTATGGTTAACAAAGGGGAAAGCTTGGGAGGAGAGATAAATTAGGAGTTTGGGATTAACAGATACACACTACTATACATAAAATAAACAAGGACCTACTGTACAGCACAGGGAAGTACATTCAATATCTTGTAATAACAGATAATGAAAAAGAATGTGGAAAAGCAGAAACATGCATGCACGTGTGTAACTGAATCACTCTGCCCTATATCTGAAACACTGTAAATCAACTATGATTTTAAAAAGGCATATGTGTGTGGTCACAGTGCAAAATATATTTCTCATTGTGGCCAACACTTAATGAACACAACAGTAAGAGACAGCTTGCTTGCATTCTAAGCCCATGTTTTCTCTCTTCTGATCAAATAAGTTGACAGGATTATATTGTGCTATCTTCAGAACATGCTTGGGTTTGGGACATGCCTGAGAAGTCCTTGGGAACATGCTTGGGAATTAGACAAAGCTGAGTTCAAGTGACAATTTCTTAACTTCTGGCCCTATAACTTTGAGATTAGCGCTAAAGTTTGATATGAATAATTTCTTTCTTATGAGATGCATGGGAAGATTCAGTAAATCACTGATTTGAAAATACTAAACACGGTATGTATGGTTCAAAAAAAGGATAGAGGATTCATGCAAAGTTTAGCAGCCTATGGAAAGACACTGATCTAACCATCTGCCTCTTCATTCATATATCTATTCTTCCATCTATTGACTCAACACATATTTCAACATCTATTATGCAGTCATGAAATTAAAAGACGCTTGCCCCTTGAAAGGAACACTATGACAAACCTAGACAAAGCATACTAAAAAGCAGAGACATCATTTTTTCCAACAAAGACCATATAGTCAAAGATATGGTTTTTCCAGGAGTCAGATACAGATGTGAGAGTTGGACCATAAAGAAGGCTGAGTGCCAAAGAATTGATGCTTCCTAATTTTAGTACTGGAGAAGACTCTTGAGAGTCCCTTGGACTGCAAGGAGAGCAAACCGTCAATCCTAAAGGAAATTAACCCTGAATATTCATTGGAAGGACTGATACTGAAGCTGAAGCTCCAATACTTTGGCCACCTGATGCAAAGAGCTGACTCAGTGGAAAAGACCCTGATACTGGGAGAGATTGAAGGCAGGAAGAGAGGGGCAACAGAGGATAAGATGGTTGGATGACATCACCGACTCCATGAATCTAAGTCTGAGATGTGGTGAAGAACAGGGAAGCCTGGTGCGCTGCAGCTCATAGGGTGGAATAGAGTTGCGCATGACTTAGCGACAACAAAAAAATGTGCCAGTCATTCTGTTCGCTCAGTCGTGTCCAACTCTTTGTGACGCCATGGACTGTAGCCTACCAGGATCCTCAGTCCATGGGATTTTCCAGGCAAGAATACTGGAGTGGGTTGCCATTTCTTTCTCCATCTGTTAGGCACAGAACAGTGCAAATAGGTCTGGACCACAGTCTCACAGAATCCTGAGTCTAATCAGAGAAGCAAAATATTTAATAAATTAATCCAAATAATTTTTTTTAATGTACCATTACAGAAAACGAAAGAGAAGGACTCGTAGGGAAAAGAGCTTTGTCTGAAGAAGTAGGATTTAAGCTGAGACCAGAATGATGAGAAGGAATCACCCAGGACAGATTAGGGAGGAAAGGGAGGAATTTTTTTTTTTTTTTGCAGACAAGGACAATAACAGCATATGCAAATGGTCTGCGGTGGGAGAAGCTTAGCAAGTTTGCAGAACAGAGAGAAGGCCATGGTGGCTGAGCACACAGGGTGGGGATCAAGAGCAGTGAGAACTCCGCAAAAGTTTAAGCATGAAACTGCTATGGCCAGAAGGATCATAACAGAGTAAATGCTGTGTATGGAAGTGGAGGACAGGCATACAAGCAGGAAGGTATGTGAGGATGAGGTGTCTTGAAGACATCAGGAAGACGGATATGGCCTCAAGAGGGGATGGATGAGCAGAGGTGAAGATGAGGAAGCTGGAAACAGACTACCATCTCCGAGTTAAGAAATCTGAACACCCAGGTAAGGCATCGAATACGGTGTTGACTAGCAAAGAGCTCTGAAATTTTAGAAAGCACCACCCAAGAGTGACATTTACAAGGCATTCACAGGGATGTCAGAAGAGTTAATAAACAGCTCCTCAGTTCCCTGTCACCCTACAGTGCTTTACTGACACCAAACATGAGTTCCCTACACCCTGGGGGACCATTCAAAACATTCCAAAAAACTGTGCTCTCCCTGCTGCAACATCCCTTCTGCTGGTTTAGAAGCTCAGAATCACTGTGCAGCAGCGTCCTGCCTTGGAGAACAGATACTAGTTGCCTGTTTTTCCTCCCAAATCTGACAGTGAAGCTAGCTCATGGGCTCCAGGCTCCAGCTACACCCCTGGGACAGCAGGAGCTCGGCACCTTCCCAAGGATCATATAATCAGTGTGAGGTCCTGTGTTCACATCGCAGCTTGGCCCCTTAGCATGACAGCTCATGTGCCAGAGTTTGGACCTGGCTCAGCCACGTTCCCCTGCGTGACTCTGGACATTTCGTTTAACCTTTCTCAGCTTCAGGCTCCTGCTCTGCAAGGCAGGGCAGTATCACTGCATAACTCTTAGGGCTGTTGCGACGTGTAAATGACATAATTCCTAGAAAGTTTCCAGATGGACGTGTAAATGACATAATTCCTAGAAAGTTCCCAGACAGTGGTTATCCCAAGTGGAGGTTAGCTGTCATCTGCAGCAGCAGCAGCAGTGATACTGGCTTCCTATTCACCTCTTTCATCTATCTTCCCCTCGGGGTTCATTACAAATAGCTCAATGAGATAATGTATAAGATAGCAGCTGGACTCCTAAAGGGACTCAAGAAAGTCCCGCCTACTCCATTCTCTCAGCAAGGGTCCCATTTACCCTGAAACATTCTGATCTGTAATTCTGAGCAACAGTAAGTTTTAGCCTACTGGTCCATGTCAGAGAGACTGTGACCCCTCCCCATGTATCAAATGTGGACCACTGCTTGTATTTGATGCCATTTCTTTTTTTTCTTTTCCTACCTTAGGTCCTGAACCGAAGTGGGACAGCAAAGCCAAGCCTTTATTTGGCATCGCTTCACCTAAGAATCATTGCTCGGGTAACCATGAAGACTGACTTCTGACAAAGAAAGTCAGAAAAGAAAATCAAAAGTGAAAATTGCATATTTAAAATGAAGGCAACTATTATATATATATATATATATACACACACACACACACACACACACACACAAAGCCCAGAAAGGTCCACGAATAGTATACGAATTGTCAAGGTGATGGGGCAGTGGGTGGTTTGTCCAGATTTGTATAGAAGATGTACAGGCCCCCTTGAGAGTACAAAACAAATTCTAAAGTGAATACTTGCAGTGGTACTTCCCCAAATTGTAAATGTGTAATCTGTAATTATAAGTGTGTAATGTGTACCCTTTAATACAGAGATTCTGCTTTTAGGCATCTGTTTTATAGAAACAGCCTTAAATTTTTCAAAAATATATATGTATGTCTATGTGTGTGTGTGTGTGTACAAGGATGTATACTTACTCACTGTGAGTGCAGCAAATTGAGATAATGGTCAGCAAAAATGAAAAGTAGAGCAGATGCTGGTGTGATTGGTGTGTTCCAATCCTGGAATCTTACAGAGCTTTCCAAAAGAAGAGAGGTGTGCAGGGTTGACACGGAAAGATGCTTTTCATACATTGTTTGGTAAACTATGAAATTGCTGCAAAATGATATACATGGCTGAGATAGCCCTATTACTGTATATCTGGGTGCAAAATGCATATATCTTAACTATACCAAATACATAAAACACATACATTCCATATGTAGGTATGCTGGAAAATACGCTCGAAGATTATAAATGAAACTGTTTTCAAAGATTAGCCTTTGGGTCCCATTAGTGGGATGGGGTAGAGAGACAATGGAAGGGTTTTTAGCTCTTGTTTTATGCAACTCAGACCCCTTCCTTCCTCCCTCTCTGTCTTCCTTCTTCTCTCTCTCCCTTTCCTTCTCTCACTCCTTCCCTCCACCCACCTCACATCCTTCTATTACAAATAGTATGCATTTCTTTCCTGATAATAAAACAAAATTAAGAAAACCCAATATCCATTCAGCCATCCCCTACCCTGTCCCTTGATAAAGTGATAAATCTGTTATTTTAATTTCCTTGAGCTTCCATGCATAATATTCAGGAAAGGGAAACATAAATTTAAGCACGGATAAGGAGAATTGGAATTAAAATGCATCAAGTTTCTGTTATGGACCCAACGCAATGCTGAGTAGTCACATATTGACATGATTAAATTCCCAGCAACTGGCTAAGGTGATATCAAGGATGATGCTTGCAATACCTGAAAATGTCTAAAGTACAGGAATTAACCAGCAAGATGAGCTGCCAGCCATAATCTGGGAGAAGCAGTCTAAAGTCGACCTCTTCCTAGATGGCACAGACCTCAGGAGGGTACTTGGGAGGGGGTGTGATGGCCAGGCAGCGGGAGGGCATGGGGGTGGGGCCTTCAGGGCAGCAAGCTTCTTAATGATTGGCACAGAAGAATTTCAGGGCTTAACAAAGGGTATGTCCACATGGGTACATATTGGCTGAAAGTCAGCCCGCTCAGTGTAGTGCTCTTGGGGTATCGGAATCCAGGCTTTGTCTCTTGATAAAGAAAGTTTCTCCCTCTACCTCCAGGTTATCCCCCTATTACCTGAAGGTCCAAGCTGCAAGTAACAGGGGGTGGTCAAGTATGATGAAGTAGTTTGAATCTACGGACAAATTTTAAGTGAGAGGTGTAGGTGGGGCTAGCCCTTGGCAATATAATTTCATCCCCTCTGGGAATGACTTTTATAGGACTTGCCCAGCTCCTGATACCTGTCTGCTCTGGACAAAACACACAGTTGTTCTGTCCCTCGGATTCTCCAGCCAAGAACACTGGAGTGGGTTGCCATTTACTTCTCCAATGCATGAAAGTGAAAAGTGAAAGTGAACTCGCTCAGTCGTGTCCGACTCTTCACGACCCCATGGACTGCAGCCTACCAGGCTCCTCCGTCCATGGGATTTTCCAGGCAAGAGTACTGGAGTGGGGTGCCATTGCCTTCTCCTACAGTTTTTCCCAGGTCCCCCCATAAAGAAAGAATCTAATGAGTCTCTCCAAGGACCACCCAAGGCAACAGGAAGCATATTCAGCCCAAGCTGCTGCTGCTGCTGTGTGTTCCACAATTTGCCAACAGACTGTCCCTTTTCTGTCCAGGCAAGGAGGTCCCAGGTGCTCAGAGGCCACAGCACTGCAACCACAGCCCCTAGCCACCACCTTCCCATGGACAGGGTGACCAGTATCCTGCCTGGACCCAGGAAAAATGCGTCTCCTACTTTCTTTTTGCCCACGTATCTTCCTTCCCCACCCTTATCAGATCTAAGGGCAGCTGGGTAGAGTATTAAATGAAGTGCATGGTTTTATTCCAGACTGTACTTCGTTTTAAAGCAAAGTCAGAGGAATAATGTGGTCAGATGAAAACGGGTGAGATGAAGGCATGAGTTTGCAGGTGGCGAAGAGGTTTGCCAGGACCATGCAGCCAGTGCAGACAAGAGCAGGGCCCCAAGCTCACCTGCTCACCCCCACTGCACCAGGCTGCCTTGCAAGGACTGGGTCTTATTTCTCATGCATTCACCACTCCTTCTCTTTAGATTTCTCTTGTATGCGTCTCATCTGAAGTTGATTTCAGAAAATAAGCTTCTGGTTTTGTTATCGTTTAGATAGAGTTCTGCTTGAAAGAAAGCACAAAGGACGAAGTTATCTTTAAGACGTGTTGCAGTGCGAAGCTGAGAGTGTCCTAAGACTCTACAGGACCCGATGAGGAGAGGAGATCAGAGCACCTCCCCTCTCTCAGGAGTGCCTCTCCTGTATCCTCGGGATCCAGCATGATTCAGTCCCCTGCGCAGTCTCTGTCACTCAAGAATCAGGAACCCGTGCTTTGCACACACGAATAACGGACATGTCCAACAACTGAAAGGGCAAGCCTGGGGATTCTCTTTAAGGAACACAAGACCTGGAAGGCCCCAGCCCCGCAGTGAAATGGGCTGTCAGCACGATGCCACGTGGGCCACTCTGAGCATGACAGCTATCGATAGCAGGGGTGCTCTCTGGCCAAGAGGTTGGGGCTCTTACCTGGACTCTGCCATGCCCTGGGAGAGACCCGGGACGGGTCAGGCTTCAGCTTGCATTTCCCAGGATTTACACTGTTTTGCTTCCCCCCTACCACAACACAAATCAGCCATAATTATACACATGTTCCCTTCCTTTTGAGCCTGACTTTCCCCCCATCCCACCCCTCTAGTTCATCACAGAGCTCCAGACTGGGCTCCCTGTGTTACACAGCAACTTCTCACCAGCCAATCATTTTACACAAGACATATATATAGAGAGAGGATGAAGATGAGATGGTTGGATGAGATGACAGAGGATGAGATGGTTGGATGGCATGACAGAGGATGAGATGGTTGGATGGCATCACCGACTCGATGGACATGAGTTTGAGCAAGCTCCGGGAGTTGGTGATGGACAGGGAAGTCTGGCATGCTGCAGTCCATGGGGTCGCAGAGAGCCAGACACAATTGTGACTGAACTGATCTGTTGATGCTATTTTCTCCATCTGTCCCCCCACTCCTTCCTCCGTGGTGTCCAAAAGCCTATTCTCTACTTCTGTGCCTCCATTCCTTCCCTGCAAATAGGTTCGTCAATACCATCTTTCTAGATTCCATATGTATGCTTTAGTATACTGTATTTGCTTTCCTCTTTCTGACTTACTCCGCTTTGTATAACAGACTCTAGGTTCACCCCCAACCAGGGGCTGCTCTCTGCTGGGTTCTGGTCATCACTACTGATGGCCTCGGTCAACATTTTGGTTTCTAGAGTCCCCAGATTTGAGGACAGTGAGATAGTTCGAGGCCTGGAACTGAGAACTTGGGGCTGTAGCCAATGCTTGGGTTTATTCAACTGACTGAATCATTCAGCCAACAGGCATTTTCAGAGCACCTATTAGGCATTAGTTACTGTGCTGGACACTAATGAAACTGCCCTTGCTTTGAAAAGTCATGGGGCTGGGGTGTACACCATGACGACTAGTGTTAATGATCCTCTATTGTATATTTGAAAGCTGCGAAGAGAGTCAAGTTCTCATCACAAGAAAAATGTTGTCATGCTGTGAGGCCATGGATGTTAACTAGGCATTGTGGTGATCATTTCTCAGCACAGACAAATACTGAATCATTGTATACCTGGAGCTAATGCAAGACTGCATGTTACTTATACCTCAATAAAAAAAAGAAATAATAATAAAAAAAGTCTCCACATCTAGAGTAGGGGACGGAAAGAGAAACTGATTATTATTGAACAGTGGTAAGTGATAAGCTCAAATAACGACAGCCTGCTCCAGGAACTGCAGGAGGCTGTAGACCTCTCCTCTTGGCCAGGCTGGGGAAGACTGTAGTGTGGAAAACAAATCCCACTCTAGGGAAACTTCTTCAGGGTCTGCAGTGCATTTATTATTTGAGCCCCACAGCAAAACTATGACAGGCAGAAGAAGTTAGTCACTCAGTCGTGTCCATCTCTTTGCAACCCCATGGACTGCAGCCCACCAGGCTCCTCTATCCATGGAACTTTCCAGGCAAGAATACTGGAGTGGTTAGCTATTCCCTTCTCCAGGGATCCTCCTGGCCCAGGGATTGAACCCTGGTCTCCTGCATCACAGGCAGCTTGTTTACCATCTGAGCTACCAGGGAAGCCCATGAGATGGGCAAACGGGTTGCTAATTCACCCATTTTCCATATAAACACAGTAGGGCTTAATAAATTAGGCTGCAAAAGTCCACGTCTAGGAAAATGGGATGATGCTTCTGCCATAGCCAAGTGACTTTCTACTTTAGACAAGAGAAGCAGGATGCTATGACCTGATAGCGTGGCTCCTGAATCACCTCACTCTCTAGGGCCATCTTTCTCATCTCATATTCGCTGGACATTCTTTACACGGGGCACTGTGCTAGGCAGCCGTGTGAAGAATGAAACCAGTGCAGACTGCTCTTGCTCTAAGATGAAAAGTCACACGAAAAATGAGAAAGTGAAGAAGTGAGGAGACTGTCAGTAAACCAACAGTTCAAAGACAGAAGAGATCACGGCAGAGAAGGAAAATGATGTGGATATTCCAGGGCACTGAGCAAACAATGGTGGCTGGCACTTAAGAGGGAGACAGGTAGGAACAGGGAGCTGGATTAGGCAGAGTCTTAGGAACCCAGCAAAGACCAACGGCCTGAGGTCTACAGATACGACTCTCAGGGATTCAACACGTACCATATCTTGTCACCCTGCTTATTTAACTTCTATGCAGAGTATATCATGAGAAACGCTGGGCTGGAAGAAACACAAGCTGGAATCAAGATTGCCGGGAGAAATATCAATAACCTCAGATATGCAGATGACACCACCCTTATGGCAGAAAGTGAAGAGGACCTAAAAAGCCTCTTGATGAAAGTGAAAGAGGAGAGTGAAAAAGTTGGCTTAAAGCTCAACATTCAGAAAACGAAGATCATGGCATCTGGTCCCATCACTTCATGGGAAATAGATGGGGAAACAGTAGAAACAGTGTCAGACTTTATTTTGGGGGGCTCCAAAATCACTGCAGATGGTGACTGCAGCCATGAAATTAAAAGACGCTTACTTCTTGGAAGAAAAGTTATGACCAACCTAGATAGCATTTTCAAAAGCAGAGACATTACTTTGCTGACTAAGGTCCGTCTAGTCAAGGCTATGGTTTTTCCTGTCGTCATGTATGGATGTGAGAGTTGGACTGTGAAGAAAGCTGAGCGCCTAAGAATTGATGCTTTTGAACTGTGGTGTTGGAGAAGATTCTTGGAAGTCCCCTGGACTGCAAGGAGATCCAACCAGTCCATTCTGAAGGAGATCAACCCTGGGATTTCTTTGGAAGGAATGATGCTAAAGTTGAAGCTCCAGTACTCTGGCCACCTCATGCGAAGAGTTGACTCACTGGAAAAGACTCTGATGCTGGGAGGGATTGGGGGCAGGAGGAGAAGGGGACGACCGAGGATGAGATGGATGGATGGCATCACGGACTTGATGGATGTGAGTCTGAGTGAACTCCGGGAGTTGGTGATGGACAGGGAGGCCTGGCGTGCTGCAATTCATGGGGTCGCAAAGAGTCAGACACGACTGAGCGACTGAACTGAACTGAACTGTGTTAGGTATCGGTATACATTGATTTTTATATTTAATCCTTCCAAAATCCTTCAATGAGGAGTCTGAGACTTGGAAGACTGAATTCCCACTTTTCTAGGTCGTTCAGCAAACAAAGGAGACAAGATTTGAACTCAGGTCCAAACAACTCTTACTTACTGTACCACCCACTTCCCTCCCTAGGTTTCTAAGGAATAATGTAAGGTTTACCTAAACTCTTACTTACTGTACCACTCTCTTCCCTCCCTAGGTTTCTAAGCTTGACAAAAATGTCTCCTTTTTAAGAAATTCCTAAAGTTCCTCTTTTCCACTGAGCATCATGGAAAGATGGATCTGAGAGGAAGGACCTTAAGTGCAGGAGGAAAGAATGTTAAGTTCACAGCTCAGGACTGCTCCAAGCAGTGATGATGATTCTCTTGGCTCACAAACAGGAATAGTTCTAACACTAGAGCCTCTGGGCCAAACCTTGAACACATCACCATCACCAGGGTCATAAAGGCAATATAGGGGGGGAAAAAAAGCAGAACAGTGATTCTACAGCATTTACCTAAAGGAAAAATAGCCAAATCTCATCTATAAACAAACTGGAGGCATAGACACTGAAAAAAGACAGATATAAGCACATCCTGTACCCAGGTCCAAATAATCAATTGTCCTCCAACAGAACAATGAGAACGGGTCTTTGCAACAGCATATATGAAAAAGAGTGAGAGGTTTTAGTCATCAAAAAGTCAACCACAAGTCAGCAACAGCTGCAAAGAAACAAATGTGACTCAAGCTGCATGAACAGAAGCATAACACCAGGCAAAAAGGAGGTGAAAATTGCATTTTGCTCAGCACAGGAGCATTCCCACCTTGAGGAAGAGAGTGTCACTTCCGGTGTTACACTCCAAGACATGAAAAATTAGAATCTCCATCTAGAGCACAGTGACCAGAATGGTGAAATGTCTGAAAATATGTCACATCAGAGTGGCGGAGAAACTGGGATTATTTGTTGATATTGATTTCTAAAAGTTACCAGGTGCCTTTTTTTCTCCCTGTTGTCATATTTCCCAAGAGCTATCCTGGAGAAGGAAATTTCAGATTCAGTTTCTGATATGGAGAGCCAGAGAAACAGACTACAACTCAGTCTAAGGAGAAACCTTCCAACAGCAGGGTCTGCAAGTGAGATGAGCTCTCTCCTGAGGAGTGAGAAGGCCAGCCAGGGAGGCAATCAAGAAACACTAAAAGATGCTGGACTACATAACTTCTGACCCTCCTAAAAACTCTAATTCCAAGAATACTGGCAGTCTTTCTTATTTTTTTCCCCTCACCACCACCGAAGAATCAAGAAGAGAGGAACTCTGAAAACCCAACAGAAGTTGGCCATAAATCAAAAATGGCTTATCCCAGAAAACACCTCCTGCATTCTCCTACCATCCAGCTTCTGCACCTCTCCCCAGCTCCCTAAAATGCTCCCCCACCCCCCGGGAAGGTGGGATGCAACAAGGAAGACTCACCTTTCTTCTCGAAGTCACCCTTCTCTTCCCCTGGTCGGCCCAGGCTGTCCAGGCTGTGGGTCACCTGGCCGCCGAACTCGTCCTCACGGGAGACGTGGTTGGCCCGCCGGGGCAGGTCGTCCTCCTCTTCGTAGTCGTAGTCATCCAGGATGGGCGTCTCTCGGATGGGCACGCCGATGACGGAGTTATGCGCCTGCAGCCGGGAGGAGCGGAAGCTTTCCCGAGCCGGCGGGCCCAGCAGCACGGATGGGATGTAGTGAATCTCGTGGGTGGCTTCCGTGCTGGCGCTCTTCTGCGGGACGCGGCGCCGCTTCTGCCAGCGCCGCTGGGCGTACAGCGCCACCGTGAACACCAGCAGCAGCAACAGCAGGGCAATGAGGCCACCCTGGAGCGGGAGGGAAGAAGGACACGCACGTGGACCGCTGTTCCTTGGGCTGGAGTGCCAGAGAGGGGTCGCCGTCCAACACACGCAGCCCACGATCCCTGGGTTTGGCTCTCGGAGCCTCCGGAGCCCGCGGAGTGACACCGTTTCAAACCTGGCTTTCTCACCAACAAGCTGTGTGACCTTGGAGAAACTGCTTCCCCTCTCTGAGCCTTGCTTTTCACTTGTATAATGGTCAGCAAGAACCCCTGCCCGTCCTTCTTCAGGAAGTCCCCACGAGGAACAAATGAGCTGGGTGATGGGCATGTCAGAGATGCACGCCGCTAAATACTAGGGTGGTAGCTCCACATCTAGAGTGTCTGAGTCCCGCCTCTGCCTCTCACCAGCTGAGTGACCCCAGGACATTTGAGCACACCCTCTCAGCCTTGCTTCCTCCTCTCTAGAAAGAATCCACCGAGGGCTCAAGGGACAGCAGTCTTTCTTCCATCCTGCTGGGAATACACAAGTCAAACAATTTCTGTATCATCTATACTTTCATTATCAGAAACACTGGCCTTTTTAATGTTGATTCCCCACAGGGGTCCTGAGACAAAGTAGGCGCTTCATAAATATTTGCTGAATGAATGAATGAACACATGCACTCTTCTAGGGCTCCTTGCACCGGGAGTTTAAGGCACACTACAGTTTATTTTTCTCTAATACATCCAACTGGTAAATATTTGGTTGAGTCTGCATACCATACATTAAATTGAAATAGGTAAAGTGTTTACGAACAGATCTTACATGATTCATGAGACTCATGAAATACTCTGCTCCGTGAGCTCCTCCAGGGCAGGGGCGTCTCTAAAGCCCATCTGTGTTCCCCACAGCACCTGTCAAAGGCCGAGGTGGAAGATCTGTATTCTCCTCACCTGCCTTCTTTCTCTGCCAGAAGCATCTCCATTGAGCAGGGCTAGCCCCTCAGGTAGCTGCTTCTCTTCTGTATATACTGTGCTTTCTGCCTGGGAGATTCCAGGCCACTATGTGGAGTCCTGCTGTGTAACCCCAAGAGTTGGGGAGGACCATGCCTGTGGTTAGGAGGAGAGGGGTGAAGAAATCAAGAGACTCTGAAGCTCAGATGCTGACTAGCAGAGCAAGCTCTGAGCCTCAGTGCGCGCGTGCGTGCGTGCGTGCGTGCGTGCGTGTGTGTGTGTGTGTGTGTGTTTGGCTTTTTAGCTTTAAAACCTGTGTTCTTTTGACCATACCCATTGGCTGATTGTTCTGCCTTGACTCATTAAAGGCAAGGGCAATTTGTGAAAACCACTTGTACAACATCTAGCAAAGATGACAGATGTTAACTAACCCTGAACAGATTATCTTGGTGGGGAGATAACTGCTGTTAAGGATACCTGTTTAGGCTAAGAAGAACATCATTTACTAAAATGATTCAGCCGTCCTGTTGACTAAAAATGATGATTCTTTTTTTGCAAGTCCTTCAGTTCTCTAAGCTAGAATTCATCACCTCCTTGGGGAGTGGGTGGTGAGTGGGCTCGGAGGTGGCCAGGGCTACAGGCATGGGCTGATAGCCCTGTTTTGACTCTGGCAATGAGTTACTCTGGGATCCCCAGGAAGGTTTCTCTGGATGTCAGAACTAAGAAGTAAATATACAAACCAAACAAAGCTATAAGTACATGTATTTATGTGTGTGGGTGGGTGCAATCTGTCAAGTATACATAAAATGTGTGTGTGGCACCACTGGAGCCCTAGAAAAATAGGAACACACCCCTTTCTCCTCCACAGAACATATAATAGAGATTGCTCTAGGTCTAGAAGTCATGTGTGATGTGGTATCGTCAGTTTTTTTTGCATCAGAGATAAGAAAGGCAAGAGACAGAGGGTGGAGTGTGGAGGGAAGAGATGATAAGAAAGATGAGTGAAGAGAAAAAAGAGGCAAGAAGAACCCTATCACTTCATACAGAAAAACAGAAGACCCTCCCCTTACTATTTTTAATGTTATTTTATTTAATCTTCAAAACAATCCTCTGTGATAAGGGATTCTAAGTTCCGTTCCATAAATGAAATGAGGAAAAGGTGGTTCAGAGAGGTTATGTAATTGCTTAAAGTCACACAGGCTTTGATTCTAGGTCCAGCTGGGAATAAAAGGCAAAAATGTGGTGGACCCAGCTCTTCACTGTATAGCCAGTGGCTACTGCACAGTGATTCTACAGCCCAAAGGGAAGGAAAGGAAAAGTGAGAAAGATGGTAAGGGTGCACAGAGAAAAAAGGAACCCCAGGAAGGGGAGGGAAAATGCGGTTTGCAAATCAGTGGGCACGTTTCAAGGCAGCCTCTGCAATGAAAACTTTAATTTTGCCAGATTCATCCCTTCTCATCTTTGGATGTTTCATTCTCTGTAACCCTCCCTGCAGACCTTCCCTGCTCCCAGAGCCCTTTATCCCCACTCTGCCCACTCCAATTATGGGTGTGTGGCCCTTTTCTCCACTCAATATGCCAGCAAGTTTGGAAAACTCAGCAGTGGCCACAGGACTGGAAAAGGTCAGTTTTCATTCCAATTCCAAAGAACGGCAAAGCAAAAGAATGCTCAAACTACCACACAATTGCACTCATCTCACATGCTAGTAAAGTAATGCTCAAAATTCTCCAAGCCAGGCTTCAGCAATGAACCGTGAACTCCCTGATGTTCAAGCTGGTTTCAGAAAATGCAAAGGAACCAGAGATCAAATTGCCAACATCCACTGGATCATGGAAAAAGCAAGAGAGTTCCAGAAAAACATCTACTTCTGCTTTATTGACTATGCCAAAGCCTTTGACTGTGTGGATCACAATCAACTGTGGAAAATTCTTCAAGAGATGGGAATACCAGACCACCTAACCTGCCTCTTGAGAAATCTGTATGCAGGTCAGGAAGCAACAGTTAGAACTGGACATGGAACAACAGACTGGTTCCAAATAGGAAAAGGAGTACATCAAGGCTGTATATTGTCACCCTGCTTATTTAACTTCTATGCAGAGTACATCATGAGAAACGCTGGACTGGAAGAAACACAAGCTGGAATCAAGATTGCCAGAAGAAATATCAATAACCTCAGATATGCAGATGACACCACCCTTATGGCAGAAAGTGAAGAGGAACTAAAAAGCCTCTTGATGAAAGTGAAAGAGGAGAGTGAAAAAGTTGGCTTAAAGCTCAACATTCAGAAAATGAAGATCATGGCATCTGGTCCCATCACTTCATGGGAAATAGATGGGGAAACAGTAGAAACAGTGTCAGACTTTATTTTTTCGGGCTCCAAAATCACTGCAGATGGTGACTGCAGCCATGAAATTAAAAGACGCTTACTCCTTGGAAGAAAAGTTATGACCAACCTAGATAGCATATTCAAAAGCAGAGACATTACTTTGCCGACTAAGGTCCGTCTAGTCAAGGCTATGGTTTTTCCTGTGGTCATGTATGGATGTGAGAGTTAGACTGTGAAGAAAGCTGAGTGCCGAAGAACTGATGCGTTTGAACTGTGGTGTTGGAGAAGACTCTTGAGGGTCCCTTGGACTGCAAGGAGATCCAACCAGTCCATTCTGAAGATCAACCCTGGGATTTCTTTGGAAGGAATGATGCTGAAGCTGAAGCTCCAGTACTTTGGCCACCTCATGCGAAGAGTTGACTCATTGGAAAAGACTCTGATGCTGGGAGGGATTGGGGGCAGGAGGAGAAGGGGACGACCGAGGATGAGATGGCTGGATGGCATCATGGACTCGATGGACGTGAGTCTGAGTGAACTCCGGGAGTTGGTGATGGACAGGGAGGCCTGGCGTGCTGCGATTCATGGGGTCGCAAGGAGTCGGACACGACTGAGCAACTGAACTGATTGGCCCTTTTCTCAGACCCAGAACCAAAACTGGCCTGGGAAAGATGAGGCTTGACTAACCTGTCCACAGGCAATCACTGTATCACGTCATACTGCCTCTCTTCCCCCATCAAATCCCAACAGCCCCCCCAGGTCACCCATGCAGTGCTGGACCGGCTCATAAAGCACCTCGGGGAACTCTTGTATCGTGCACAGAGGCCAAGAGCTGACCTCAGAGTGACACAGCTTTAGTCCAGGTTCTCCTACTTAGAGGCTGCGTGACCTTCACTAGGTAACTACCTTTCAGAGCCTTGGTTTCCTCATGGGTTACATAAAGGCAGTATTCAGTAGCACCTCAATGGATCATTGTGAGGCTAAGTGAGATGCCCATAGAGTATTTAGTGTTGTGTGAGGCACATGCAATTGCTCACAGCTCCTGCTATTGTCAGCAGCATTCAGGAAGTACATGTTTAATGCTGAATGCATGAATGACTGACCTTTTGCCCCTGATGGCTTCCCTGGTGACTCAGACAGTAAAGAATCTGCCTGCAAAGTAGGAGACCCAGGTTTCATCCCTAGGTTGGGAAGATCCCCTGAAGAAGAGAATGGCTATCCACTCCCTTATTCTTGCCTGAAGAATTCCACAGACAGAGGAGCGTGGCAGGCTATATACAGTCCACGGGGCCACAGAGTCATACACAACTGAACAAATAACACACGATATTACCTCTGCCCCAGGATGCGCATTCTGCAAAACTTGTCTTGGATTCCCAAACCCTTACCAATGAAAGTGAAAAGTGAAAGTGAAATTACTCAGTCATGTCTGACTCTTTGCAACCCCCATGGACTGTAACATACCAGATTCCTCTGTCCATGGGATTTTCCAGGCAAGAGTACTGGAGTGGGTTGCCATTTCCTTCTCCCCAGGGAATCTTCCCGACCCAGGGATTGAACCCAGGTGTCCCGCACTGCAGGCAGACGCTTTACCATCTGAGCCACCAGGGAAGCTGAACACTCTGATATGCTCTCTCATTTACCTTCACACCTGTGCATGTTAGGTATCCCTGTCCTATGTTACGTGAGGAAAGAGGCCCAAAGACAGGAGGCTGTTGACGCAGGTAGTGTGGCTGAACTTCATCATAGATTCACAGTTCTGCTTGGGGTGGGAAGGGCCAGGTGCTCAAGGTGTAATCAGCCTCACTTCTGCTTCCTCAACTTACCTGGGCAACTTCAGACACAGATTTCCCAGCACAGAGAACCCCCAGGAGGAGGCAGCAGAGGGAGACCCCTCACCTCCCTCATTCCACTTTGATGGAAGCTGAGCTTGGGGCCTTTAGCTTCATGATCTGCCGACTCATTTGATGTGACCCCAAGCCAGCGGCTCCAACCCTCTTATTGTGGTACAGGCTCCCTGCCCTTCATTCCCCAGCCTGTCCCGACCTTTGCTCCCACCAGCTAAGCTCTCAGCTAATCCAATGGCCATATGGCTTCCCTTATAGATCAGGATTTCACTGTGAAAACTTGGGCCAAAGAGAATTCCAGGGACCAAGGGCTCATAGTGCCACTGACCCACTGAAACAGACACCCCCCAGGCTGGGCTCCAAAAGGGCTCCGGGGGCCTCACCCAAGACACAGTAGCAGCTCAGATGATGTTTCCAGCACCACTGAGCAGCCCTACCTTCCTTCCTAGACCCTAAAGGAGTGGTGGGTTAGGCTCAGAGCATGCAGGAAAATGTTCTGAATTCAAGTTCACTCATGTGATCTTGAATTTCCTTGTTCACTCACTGTGTGATCTCGAATTTCCTCAATGCCCTCAGTTCACTCATCTGTAAAATGGACTTGGTACTACTTTGAATAGTATAGCACACAGTTAAGGCCAAAGGCTGGGGATCAGAAAGACTTCTCTGTAATCTCACGCTATCACATAAAAACTGGGCAATCTTGGACAAAGGGCCAAACCTCTCTAAATCACAATTTTCTCATTCACAAATTTATGTAAAAAGTGTCCTTATCCAGGGAGGTTAGATGTGAGTTCACGGATGTGACGTGTGGTGCTCAGGGCCTAGCACATGGAGACCCGCGACACTCATTCGTGGCGCCCACAAGGTTGTCGTGTAAATGAAATCTGGACAGGGCTGTGACAGCCCTTGAAAACTGAAGTGTACTGTGCACAAGCAAAGGGTTGCAAGAGAAGCGTGCGGCCACCTCTGTCCTAGTGGGGCGTCCCACCCAAAGAAAGCAGAAGAGTAACCCAGGGTCAGGGAGAAACTGCAACCTGCGTCCACTAGGACAGGTCCAGGCCACTGCACTGTTCCACTCCTGAGGGTCTGGGCCCCCACTTCCCGGCGGTCTCCTTCAGGGCAAGCAAACAAAAGCAGGAGCTGTCGCTGGAAAGGGGAGCAGGGCCAGAGTGTCCAGCCAGCGAGTCTGCCCGCCAAGAGCAAACACAGACCCCAGCAGGGGAGAAAATGCTTCAGGGCGAGCAGGGAGCACAGGAGGCAGGGGAGGACGCAGGCAGAAGGCTGTGGATTGTTAGAGAGCAAGTTAAGAAGAATCCGAGGCTCGAAGGGGTGGCAAGCTGAGGTCCTGATGGCCTCAGGGACAACCCGATGCCAAATCCAATTCGGACTGTTCCCTCTAGGGCAGCCCGAGACCAGCAAGATAGAAGCAGCAGCAGCAAGTTCCAGAAATAAAAATCCCAGTCTGTTGGTTAGGGGTCAGTTTCTGCGAGACTGCAAAAAGCACAGCCTTGGGTGATGACTTTTACCTTCTTCTTATGGGGCTGAAGATTTCACTAAACTGCCGGGCAGGAAATGGGAAAGAGAGGGGAGAAGGAGTGTGTGTTCCTTTTGTTCTGGAACGTTCCCTACCAGAAGCCTCTTTAGAGCATGATCGGCCCACTTCTCTTCTTCCATTACTGACGTTGGGTCTCAGCTCTCTCAGTGGAGCCAGGCATGGGTGAGGGTGGGTGATGTCAAGGGCAAACTGACGTGATGGGGTAACCAGGTATCGCTGGGGCATTCAAGCCGGTATGGGGGTCTCTGTCCCTGCTTGCCCTTGGCCATGACAAGCGGGCTAAGACAGTCTACTTCCTTGAGCTACAACAGGCTCACCTACAAAATGTGCTGGTTGGTCCCAATGTGAAAGGTCGAGTAAGGCTAAGGATGAAACAAGACAATGAAAGATTAGCATGAAAGGCCTGGCTCCACTGATAAGCACAGGCCTCGGCCCTGTAGTTTCTCTAGACCTCCAGCCCAAATCCAGTTCTTCCAAGCCCTTCCCCTTTGCTTTAAGCCCTTTCCTGACTCTGCTCCCTCCCACTCTCAGAATAATGCCCACATCCCCAGCCTGGCATCCAAGTCCCTTCGTGTCCAGGTCTCTGCTTCCTTCTCAAGCCTCCCCTACCGCCAAACCCTACCTCATATCCAGTCCAGGAGTTACACTACATCACTAGTGTCCCCTCAGACTGTGATGCTCTGAGAGCTTCCCCAAGGGCTTCTCCCTCAGTCCAGAGCTCTCAGTCACTCTTCCCCTGTAGCGGTTCCCACCCAGAACTGCAGAGAGCGGTTTTACTTGGAAATAGGGTCTTTGCATTTGTGATTAATTGAGATGAGGGCATACCGGCCTGGGTGGGCCCTAAATCCACGGACTGGTTTCCTTATCGGAAGGAAGGAGCAAGGGCCTACTGAATAGCACAGGGGGCCCTGCTCAGCGTTATGCAGCAGTCTGGATGGGAAGGGAGTTGGGAGAGAATGGATACACGCATAGGTTTGGCTGAGTCACTGCTGTGCACCTGAAACTATCATCACGACACTGTTAATTGGCTACACTCTAAAATAAAATTAAAAGTTTTAAAAAGGGAAGGATGGACACACACACACACACAGCCATATAGTGATAGAGACAGAGCCTGGTGGGATGCCTTTATGAGCTAAGGAAAACCCAAGATTGCTTGCAACCATCGGAAGCTACTGGGAGGCATGGGACAGATTCTCAGATTCTCCCTCAGACCCTCCAAATGAGCAGACCCCAATGCCATCTTGATCTGGGGCTTCTGGCCTCCTGAACCCGAAGAGAATAAATTCCCATTGTTTTAAGCACCTGCCCCCAAACCCAGTGTATGGTGATAACTATGACAGGCTGGGAAACGGATACACTCATCTTCATCTGCTCATCTCAATGCACCCAGCCATCTCAGCGTGGCCATTACCTCCTCGGGGAGCATCTTTGCCTCTGCAAGCTGGGATGAGGTTGTGCCCTCCTACTGCTCAAATCCCATGGCTATCAGTTATCCAGCTCCACTGCTACAACCTAACAGTCTGGTTGACCATTTTCCCACTGGAGTTTCTAAGCTCTCATTTATCCAGCCTAAAATGTAGAGCTTGGCCCAGGAAGGTGCTTAATGAACACCCAGAAGCCTAAAACTTGTTCTGCCTTCGCCAGAGGAATGTAAATCTGGCAGCCCCGGCACCAGCTCTGACTTCAGTGTCCAGAGGACACCTTATCAGACCTGGGACGGCCCCTCCTTGCAGCTCTGCCTTTATCCCAATGCTCAAGCCTCCAGCTGGTTTGCTTACATACACGATATCAAACACCAAAAAACACACAGAGGTGAAACATTCAAAGCACCCTCAAAACTGCCCCACTGAGAGAGCCTTCTGAAAAGTCAAACTTAGAACTCCATAGAGCCTGCCCCCATTTTAATCTATTTTTCCTGTTAAAATATCCAGGCACGGGAGAAGGAGCCAGAGAAAGGAAAGAAAAGGATAATGTGAGAAATGCTTTATTTGACAATGTGTCATTCGGAAACTGATTATTTCTGTCTTCGGCCTTTTTAATATTCCCTCACAACGGCCAAGCCGCAAAAGGATTTGGTATTCTAAGACTGGATTTATAATACTCTGTTTGGTGGTGATAAGAACACGGGCCTTTAATCCTCGGAGCTGTGAACATGCATATTCTCCCAAGTAATGTCCTTCCCTTCCCATCACTTCTGTCTGGTCCCAACAGCGAGCCCCAGCATGGCTGAGACCGGCTGACCCACTGGGGGTTCTCCTGGCCATATGCCGAATGACAGCTAATCAGCAAAGGGGCTGGGCCTTCAAGTTCTCTGGGAAGTCTTCTTCCAGGCTTCAGACTGTGCATAAACTGGAGGGATTATAAGAAAACAGTCCAAACTCTTAGTGCTACAGATGAGGAAACAGGCTCAGGGAGGGAAAGTGACTTGCCCAAGATCACAGAACATCCTGAAATGGGCTTTGGAGGCAGAATATGCAGCCAGCACTTCCCAAAGCTGCTAAGAAATCATGACTCCTGATAGCCTGATCTACAAAATAGTTTCTTTCTCCAAATGTTCTTTCTCTCCATCCTATGCCCCCATCACGAGTGCCTTTCAGCATGTCAATGCAGCCTGAACAACCTCCCAGGCTTTACTCCATCTCCCTCACTGTTCTCAACTCATCTTCTATTATAACTAAGGCACAGCTGGAAACAAAGCCCCTCCCCACCAAGTAAGCTGGGAAGTCCTGCAGTTCAAGTTCATCAACCACTTAAATCTCAAAATGTATGGCTTTGAGACACCCTTCTCAAAACGTGTGCTTCCCCCATCGGTGCCCCCAGCTCCGCCAAGTGCTGACCGTAGGGCAGGCACCAGGCCGAGTATTCGACCACCTGGGAACTCACTGTTCCTATTCAGTGCTCTGGGATATCCTCTGCCTGAAAGGTCGCTCTCATTGCTATTCCTCACCTCCACACCTGTAAACTGACATACCGGGCAGGCTTCATGGCTACCTCCAATATACTCTCCGTGGGGAACTCCTCGGTGGTTTCCCCATCTGCAGCCTTAGCCAGAAGGAATTGCTCTACCTCCTGAATCCCCAGAATACTTCATCTTAACCCTCACTTCAGGAACTTCAGCATTTTCTGGCTTATATTAGAGCTTTAGTATTCCCTACCTTATCTTAGAGTTACTGACGCTCAAGCTCCCTTATACCCATAGCACAGATGGCAAAGCAGAGGCTCAGGAGACAGACTCGCTTGAGAATACACAACAAGGTGGCAAACGCATGCGACAAGGCCCCCAGCTGGGCCGCTTCCAGGAGGACTGCAGGCCCACTCTCTCACAGACTGGGGACAGCCATGGGGCCTTGAGGAGAATAAGATGATGACATACGTCAGAACCATATTGCCAAAGGCCTGATTAGTCTTTAGGCATTAAGGATCCGAGATTTATTTTTTTTTTCAGCAACAGAGTAGCGCGATCACATTGTGTGGGGAGACCAGAACCTGGGAGACCAGTGAGTTAGCAATTCATAATCGTCTAGGACCTGGACTGGGGGGCAATTTTGCCCTGCAAGAGACACCTGGTAATGGACACATTTTTGGTTGTCACAACTGGGTAAAAGGTATGACTGGCATTTAATGGTAGAGGCCAGGAAAGCTGTCAGCATCCTACATGGATGCTTATAGAATGGCCAGGAACAACAGAGAATTGCCTCTTTCAATAATGTGCAGAGACGGAAGAAGGCCTGGCCTCAGGGAGAGATGATAAGACCCGAGATTCGGGCAGCTGAAGTGAGCAGTTAGCTAATGGGGTAGAAATAAGATACACCATGGCACGGAAAGACGTGGGGTTTGATTGGCAGGAAGCGGGTAGAGAGAGAGAGTGCAACATGGCAGTGAGGTGTGGATCCTGTCGCTGCATTAGAGATGAATCTATCTATGTGTTAACTTTTCCCTAGTAAGCGCCCAGAAGGTTATGAAAGATCCCAGCACAAAATCAAACGAAGTAAGTTTATGCCTGCAAACAATTAGGAGTGGATAAATGTATATCAAAGATTTGTATATACATATTAAATACATGTACCTATGTATTCATGTGTATAAAAATACATTGAGACCTATCTTTATGTATCTATAGTTGGCTATATTTATGTAAAGTTATCTCTTTGCCTCTAGACAGACATAGAGCGACCTATTTAAGGAGGTCCCATTATAGAAAATGAAACTTTTTTCTTTTAAACTAATCATCTACTTACAATGTGTCTACCGCAACCCTATTTTATTTCCCAAGATAATGCCGAAGGAATAAAGTAAAAGTGCAGAAGCTTTTTGGAACACACTCCCCATCCAGCTCTAATCTCCTTAATAATCTTTAGATTAGATCAGAAACCTTCAGTGATCATTTAACCCTTTAGCAATTCAAGGAGAAAACTAATGAACATTGAGCTAGACAGACATGGATTTGGCTGTACTATCTTTCCTGTGAGTGTCTGGTCCGTTGCTTGCATTTCCTCAGTTTTCTCATCTGTAAATTGGGTTACTAACACCTAACTGAGAGGGCTTGGGGAGGATTACATGAGACTGCATTATAGAACATACTGAGCATAATGGTTTGCAAGTTATGGGTCTCAAGAAATATTAGAATCCTTGTTATTAATGCAAGGTCTTATTTCCCGAAAAAAACAGATACAAGGTAATAGTGAAGCTGCCAAATTCCCTCCATTAAAGTATGAGATAGTCTCGGTACAGTTTCCCAAAGAATTCTCCTGATCACCCTGCTCTCCTCCTACAGATTTCAAGCTGTGTGACCTTGACCATGGCCCCTTCCCATTTTGGGGCGAGTAGATAAGATCAGCTGGTGTCTAACAGTCCTTCCAGCTCCAATATTCTAGAACAGAAAGGAAAAGGCAAACGTGGAGGCATCTGTGACCAGGTGAAATATATATATATATATATATAATCACGACATCCTGCCTCACATTTCATTTGTATAAGCATAAACTAACTACACCAGTGAGGCCTCCAGTGTCCCTCGCACCATCTCATACAGCTGTGCTTTCGCTCATGCTGGTCACTCTGCCTGAAATGCCTGTGCGCTGCCACAGCCCCCCTACCCTGCCCAACTCCTGCTGATTTGTCTAGTCCTTTAAACCTCCGTTCTTGGGTCATGAGCTCTCAACAAGCCTTTGTGGGACCTGCAGTCTCTGGGTTGTTACACGGTCACCTGATAGGACCCTCAGCAACTCCTCCTGTCTGCCAACTACCCTCTCATCACCTGAGTGCCCCCGGAGAGCATCCCTAATCAACTCTGTGTACCCAAGACCAAGCCCCAGGTCCAATCCTGAGTAGATCTCATTATGTGTTGATTGTATTTCCAAGAGAGAGGCAGCGAAGGGAAGGCCAGGGTTTATTTATTTCTGAATAAATTTGAATGGTACATGGTACACAGCAGATCTTCAATTATTCTTGGAAAAATTAATGAATGAATCCATTACAAATGCCTCTTGGAGGGTAGGTGACTGACGTATACCTACATCTGTTTGGCAAGTCTCCATTTGTGTGGGAGAGAGAGGAGTGAAAACAATTCATGGGAGGCATTTAGCACAAATCAGTATCCTTCTCCACATCCTCGGACGGCCTCTCAAGTTCTGTCGGAAATTCCATTCTGAAGATGGATGAATGGAGAGGGGGGCAGAAAGCATCTTTCAGAGGATTGATTTTTTTTTTTCCTATTCTTTGAGTCATGACCATAAACAGATGGACCCAGGTAACTATGGAGGAGCCATGCACTCATTCACTGATTCACCAGGGGAAGGGCATGTCTGGAGTCAGGCAGGTCTAAGTTCAAGTTCTTACTCTGCCACTTTCTAGTGGTGTGACCTTCTCTCAGTGAGGCTCAGTTTTTTACCCTTCTAACGTGAAATAATACTATTCACCAAAATGGGCTGTTGTGAGGATTAGGTAAGGTGATATATGTAAAATATGTCATCCAGCCCAGGACCTATTAAAATACATTCAATAGAGGACTGTTGTTGGCTTAATTATTATTACTAATATTGTCAAGCTCCATCCCTGTGCTAAACGTTCTGCCTGGATTTGGGAACACACAGACAAAGCCTCAAGAACTTGCAGTCAGTTTGAGGAAATAGATAAGTGAGCAGATAATGACTGCAATGCCCCGTTTGATAAGCTCTACTCCAGAAGGACACATAGTAGGAAGCAAAGGTTTTGATAGCTTCTAAGTGCAAAACATAGAAGGGGTGTGAATAAAGTCTCCCTTGCCGTTCCAATTACAGTCATGTTCAAAGGTGGAAGAGTGGGGTGGCCTGCTGAGTACAGTCACACCCAAAACATGACAGAAAGCCTAGCTAACCGACTATACAGCCTGCTGACCACGCGGGCTCTGCAGGCGACGGCCCTGGGTTCTGGTTCCTGGGCTATCATCTACTGGCTGTGGACTTTTGGGTGGGTCACTGTCCTTTTCTAAGCCTCGGTCTCACTGGAAAGTTGAGCAGAGCAGTCTTCACAGAACGGGGCTATTGTGAGCATTAAACCATCAAATGCACAAAGACGGATTCAAGATAATGTTTAGAACACAGCCAGTGGTCAATAAATGGTGGTTTAAAAAAATTTGAGGAAAATTCCCTTCAGAAAGAAATCAGAAAACTTAGATCCTAGCTCCATCCCTGTCCCCTTACAAACTGAGGAAGTCTGCAGAAAGCTCACTGATCCTCATGTGCATTTTTTTTTAAACAAGGTGGCCATAGCAGCTTCATGAGCAAAGTGTTCCTCACTTAACAGACAAGGTAAGCCAGCCTCCAAGAGGTGACTGTGCCAAGGTTGCAGACTCAGTTAGAGGCAGGGCACACACCTGTTCCAGAATCCGAAGTCTGTAATGATCCCAAAGCTTTCAGTTTGCCCCTCCAGTCGGTGGTACCCGGAGCCCGTGTCCTTTGCTTAGGGCATCATTCACAGGGCATGTGTTTCAGACACACAAATCCCATGGAGAGATTCCTATTATCGTGCCAACCGTAAACCAACAACCCAGTCCTCTGAGGCTGAAAGAAGGGCTCAGACTGGCAAGGATGCCGGAGGCTAGGGACAAACTGTTCAATACTTAATATACGCAAACTAACTTTTGTACAGGGAGCTTCCCACGTGAGCTGGCTTCTTGAGAAACCTTGGGTAGGGAAAGGAAGTGTGGTGCAGATGCTGGTCTGCAAATAGCACATAGTGTCATCAGTGAAGACCTCCCTTTTCTCGCCTGGTAGATGGTACCCCGCCCTCTTGTGTCCATCAGAGCATCTCTTTGTCCTTTCCTTCCTTTAACTTTCTTCAAAGCACTTACTCTCCCCATTGCTGTACATTAACGTGTTACCTTTGTTTATGGCTCTAATGGAACAGACCCTCTATGAGGTTTTGCTTATTCCATTTTGTTTCTTACTTCATTGTCAGTGCTGAGAGCAGCACTCAGTGCTTTGTTGATACTTACTAAATATCTTTTGGATGGATGGATAGATGGATGGGTGGGTGGATTGATGTATAAGGGGATAAATGAGTGGGTAGATAGATGACTCCACAAATGTCCTGGAAGCCCCAAAATGGAAAGGGCCAAGTCTAAATCATCTTTGAGTCCTGTCCTAGGGCTAGAAGACTGGAAGATATTTAGTGAATTCATACACACACAAACACAAACACAAACTGCCGATAATCCCCTCCTAGATTAGGGAAGGGACACTGTTCTATGGGTTATTAAAAGGCAAATAGGACTACAGTCTGGCTACTTCTCCCTGCTTTAGGGGCAAAGAGAAGGAGTTAGTCTGCACTGCAACCCTGTTTAATTATTTATTCACTCTTAAATGCTCAGGAGACAGTGAACCAGAAAGCAAAGAGGTGAGGGGATGTGTGACCCAATTATTCATGCACAGTCGCCTTCCACAGAGAGCCAACTGACAGCTATACCTGCCTGCCATTCCCAGTGCTACGTCTGCATGGACATAACAGGACTTTAAGTGAAAAGGGACATCCACGGTGCAGCCTCAGGTCCAGACTGTCACTGAGCAGCCGGACAGCCCTGGGCCCACCACTTCACCTTTCTGAGCCTCAGTTTCCTCATCTTTAAAAAGATCACAGTAACAGGCACCTTTTCCTCTATATGTAAGGACTCCATTAAGAGTCAAATTTATAAAAGAACTTCCTGTGTTGCAAACTGACTTACACATACCAATGCTTAGGAAAATCAGTGTTGAAGAAGGAAGAAACCCAACAGCAGCAGGAACTCGGGCAGAGAGTGACTGAAGTCACAGAAAAAGCTGCAAATGCAGAGACGTTCTAATCTCCCCAGTGTCTCCATCATTTACCCACCAACCTTCCTCAAAACCTATTATGAGTCACACCAGGGGTCTCTCGGAGACACTATTTTGCTGCTATTTCCCAGCACTGGGGATGGAGCTGTTAGCTGTCTGGAAGGCAGGCTGTGATGGCCTGGCAATCTCCTACTGGGTCTGATCATGAAACCCCAGGAAGGGCAGTTATGAAGGGCAGAGGGTCAAGCACAAGACACCAACCAATGAGAAGGGAGAAGAGGGGAGCTCAGCAGGAGGTTGGTCCGAACAATGACAGAGGCAGGAAGCAAAATAACCCAGAGCTTTCCGTGCACCCATTAGGACTGACCTGGGATGATTCACCCTCTCCTCTCTGAGTTTCTACTCCATCTCCTGAGTTTTCAGAAACACAGGATCCAGCATTTCCTGAGTACACCAAATTAGCAGAAGGAATTGCCAGCCACCTCCTGCCTTATTCTCAGTCAACATTCTTCCCTCGGGGACGCTCTCCACCCCAGCCAACACTCAGGCAACCCAGGCCACAGGCTGCAGGGCGGCTGGGAGGTGATGCTTTCCTTTCTTATTCAGGGAACATCCCACCCAAAACACTGATAACCTCCCCTATCTCCCCCGCGAGCATGAAGCCCCTCAGCACGTGTTCTCTGACCTGCTGTCACAGGCTGGGCTGTTCCCCCAATCCCTCGCTAAGATATTTTGTATCTATATCCTTCCAAGGTCCACCCTCAGCTCTGTTTCCAAGAGTGCTTCCAAGAGTGCGCATTGCCCTTAGCTCAAGTCCAGGGTGAAGTCCAGGGACCTACAATCCCAGCATCTCCAACCTAAATGGGTCACTGCCAGTGCCCCCAAACCAGCCACCCAAGAAGACACATCATTCAGGGGGCAACCAGAGCCTGAGGCTGGAAGGGTTGAGTGTGGGAGCAGCCCAGAGCTGTGTAAAGAGGAAATGGACGCAGCTCAACCGAGTGACTAGGTCGCAGAGTCATCTCCTTCCCATTCTGGGGAGGGGCTGAACTCAGCTCAACACAACGAACCTGGATTCCTGGCCCCTCCAGAGCCCTGTGCGTTCTGAACCAACCAGACCGCCCTACAGGAACAACGGACGTGGAAGGGGACTGCCCCAGAGAAAGGCTCTGTTTCTGAATCTCGTCTTACTCCTGAGCCTCCAAGGATGCTGGGGCTAGTGGTTCCCGAGGCAGCCGTAAAGCTCACCACAAACTGGGCGGCCTGGTCCCCGCCACCTGCTCCATAGACTGTTCTCAGCACCCTGTTCTATTACGATCACCACATTCACCAACAACTCTATTGTCTCTCTTTCCTTTATAGGCAACTTTTCTTTTTTCCTGCATTTCTCTTTCTCTCTCTGAAAGCTTTTATATACCCCTGCCTTTTTACCCACACTGCTCTGAAACTGTACCACAGTGCAACTAGGTGCAGAGTCTTGTTTTATTGGTTTTTCTTTCCTTTTGGTTCTCAGTGGGCACTTTCGATCTGAATAGTTGTTCCTTTCTTCCACACAGGGAGGAATTCTGGCATGACTCCTTCCCTCCCATTGTCTGTGACTGGTTTCTGGGGCTCCTCCCCTTTTGCTCTCAACACACAAATATTCTAGAGGCTTGGCCAGGGTCCCCTGCTCATCACACCTCCCTGGCTTCAGGGCTGCATACCCTTCCAGGAGGCAGAGAGCAGGCTGCCAGTGGGACTCCGGAGGAAACCAGGGATGGGCCGAAATTCTGGAAGGATGCCCTGTCTTCAGCTTCTCTCAAGCAACTGGTCCTCACTCAGAAGCAGGATGTCATGGAAAACTGCTGGACCTAAACCAGTATCAAGCTCAGCGGACGCCAGGAGTCCAGAACTTAATTCTCTTAATGAGATTTTTGGGCAAGTAACTCAACCTTCTTTTTTCACCAGTCAAATGGCAACAATGATTTATTTCCCCTGATTCCCCAGGTGGTCTGGAGAACCAAGCAGAAAGATGCAAAGAGGCTCTGAAAATTACTAAGTGCTGGGCTCAGGGATAAAGAATCTGCTCGCCAATGCAGCAGACACAGGTTCAGTTCCTGATCTGGGGAAGTCCCACTTTCCATGGAATAACTATACCCAGGTGCCACAACTACTGAGCCTGTGCTCTAGAGTCCAGGAGCTGCAGATACTGAAGCCCACAGGCCCTGCGCTCTACAAGAGCAGCCCCCTTAACGAGAAGCCCGCACAGCACAGCTAGAGAGCAGCCACCACTCGCTGCAACTAGAGAAATGCCTGAGCGCCAGTGAAGACCCAGAACAGCCACAAGCAAATAAATGAAGTCATATATAAAAAAGAGAATTACTAACTGCAATTTACATACAAGCATATGTATGTATGTGATACCCATGCATGAAATTTGAAACTTACTCTCAAAGCTCTCACTGCATTAGAAAGATGGAAACCTACTAAATACATCTCTGCTCATCCTTCGCGACCCAGCTGAAATGTCCCTGTTACTGTTTATCTGACTCAGCACCTGAAATAATTGGCTTGAATTTAGAACCGCACGGGGCACAGCCACACTGACGGAGCAGTGGACGCTGAGACTGACCTAGGAAGACAACAGTTTCGTGTTTCCCTTCCTATTTTCATTCTGGATCATAGATGCTCGCTGAGTGTAACAGGGAGAAAATGACCTAACTTTTTAGATTTCTGTCTGGATCTCTTGTCACAAAACATATATAGGTTAATGCATGCAAATGAAAAGTGCATATGAGAGGACTCCACTGTTACAAAGCACTTCTATCTGTCTTGCGAACTGGAGACCCCTCCTTCCCTATAGGATTCCATTCAGAGCAATGACTCCCTGCTAAAGTGCTGATGGACTCTCTTGGTAACAGAAGGTGTCTTTGCAGTGCTGAGAGCTAGGCAGCAGGAAGGAGGGTTATAGGAGAAGTAACGGGCAGAGGGCAAGAGGCAGGACCACCCCTCTTCCCCAGATCAGAGAAGGTGGCAGTGGTACCCAGCCACATGCAACCAGGCTGCAAAGGAAGCTGTGGGCAGGGAGAGGTGATGTCAGGGTTGGAGGGTCAGACTTACAACTCAGCAGAGACCATACAGACATGCCTGGCGTGGAGCCCACTGCCCCTGCCCCCACGTCCCCTTTCTCCGCCCAGTCTCCCAGTGCAGGCGAAATTCTGCTGATCTGGCCACCTGTCTCATGCCATCCTCATGCCGTGCTCGGCAGGGGCTGCAGAGAAACGCAGCGGCGGCAAACGCTCTCACCTTTCTAAACCAGAAGCTCGCTTACCAACCGTCAGAAAAGAAAGAAAGGAACTCAGAGATCTTCACGTTAGCCAATATTATTGTAACTGCATCGGAACAGTCTCCTTTTTAAAAAAATCTTAATTGGTCACTAATTTATAGGGGAAAAAAAAACATAAAAAAACAGAACTCTTCCAGTTCAAGTAGACGTTGGGAGTCTGAAATTTCTAGGGTTCCAGGGAACAGAATCAGAAAAAAGTACACTTTCATGTTGTGAAGGGAAATATTAAGACATTCATCGACATCGACAAATTAATTGCACTAAATCTTCACAGGGGATCTGAGGTTTGTGCTAATATTCTCATTTTTCAGGTATGATTACGTCTCTGGCTCCAGGTCACAAAATGTGTCTGTGGCAGATCCATGATCAGAACCCAGACCTGTAAGATTCAGTAGAAAATCTGGGAGGGTTTCTTCTACCCTCCAGGAAAATCTCTTCCCATCTAAAAGCATGCTACTGTAACTACAAGCAAACAGTATAAACCACCACCACGGCAACAAAATATTGTCAATCGCACAGCACTTAGGTTTAAAAGCCTCTCCCAGCCGCCCTCCTTCATCTGGGCATCTAGCTGACCACTGCCCGGCTGGGGACAGGCAAGGCGAGGGAGGCACTTGCCTTACAAGCAAAATGTAAAGGGATGCCAAAAACATAGTAATCAGGATAAACCATATTTTAATACAATATTTTAGAAAATCAAAATGAATGCATTCCTGAGATTTGTGGGCAACCTTTTCAATTCTGCACACAAGATGAGTGAAGCACTCATTCCCCTCCTCCGGCCCCAGGCCTGCAGCCCTCTGAAATGGGGAGAGAAATATTTCTTGGTACCAATTATATTATGAGGAAGATGACCAAATCACATTTATAGGCAACTAAAGGCAGGCCCTGGTCCTCCAGTTACGGGCCTCTCAATCTTGGGAACTGGGCGATATAGGTGTGATGTGGGTTTAATGGGTCCTGTTACACACACCCCAAAACCGGGGCACATGGTAGCCAAAGGAGCTCCCTGAGGAGCAGGGCAACGTGTGGCAGAGCTCAGCAGTAACCCCAATTCGGATAGGATCTCACACTCCGCACCGCCTCCCATCATTACCAAAACGTGCAGAGTATGTTTCTGGATAAGACAGAGAAGTGTGGAGGAGGGGCTGAGTGCCCCTGCAGAAGACCACAGTCCTGAAGCAGTGCCAACTGAGTTCTGTGCTTGCCACCACCCTGGGGAGGTGCCAAGGCGGCTGTCCTGGGCTGCAAGCAGTAAGCTGGGGAGAAGGCAACAGTGGTCGAGCAAAGGAAGGAATGCCGCCAGCCTGCTGGTTGGTTGATTTGCCCCAAAATGTCATGAGCAAAGGTGAGGGGGCTCGGGTCAGGATGTGGGCTCCTGGGGGCCTGGCTCTGACACTTGAGTCTCCCTCTGAGTCGGACTGGAAGCTCTGTGAGAGCAGGGGTGTTATCTGCTCACTATTTGCTATCTTCGGTGCCTGAAACAATGCCTAACACACAGCAGGGGCTTGACAATAGACAAGATAATGTGTGAATCTCAGGCTTTGAAATTGAGTACAGTACAGTGAGCCCTGGACTCTCAGCTCTTCCATCGACCCCACACAAGGGGTGGCTTCTCTCTGCCTCAGTGTCCTCACCTGTTAAATAAATACAGTGAACCTCATGGATATGTTGGGAGACAAAGGTGAGTTAATACAGGTCCAGGTCCAGTGTCTGACACCTCACGCGTGCACACGCGCTAAGTCACTTCAGTCGTTTCCAACTCTGACCCCGTGGACTGTAACCCACCGGGCTCCTCTGTCTGTGGGATTCTCCAGGCAAGAATACTGGAGGGGCTGCCATGGCCTCCTGTAGGGGATCTTCTCAACCCAGGGATCGGACCGGTGTCTCTTATATCTCCTGCATTGGCAGGTGAGTTTCTTTTCTTTTTTTTTTTAACCACTGAGCCAGTTGGGAAGCCCCTGGCACCTCATAAGTCTACATAAATGTTAGGCAAAAGAACAATAAGAAGAGTTAGCCCCCAAAAGCAAACAAAGTGGAGACAGCTGATATTTTCCTTTTGAGGCAGACACTGGTTTACTGCTGGCCTCGGATGAGGGACTGCAGAGCAATCCCTGAACCACGGAGGCAGGGAGACCAGTGCTATTGGGCACCTTCTCCCTAGCGGGCCCTGCCTTCCTCACTTTACCTACACTATTTGACTTAATCCTTACAAATTTGTGAAGAGGCTTCTATCATCGTCCTCTTCTCCCAGATGGAGCCTCAGAGGGAGGAGGCAATTTGTTGAAGGTGATTAGAAGGGAATTTGTTCAAGGTTTGGTCACTGAGGCCAATTAGCTGTGAAGGTCAAGCTCCACCGCTGCTGTGCCAGGCTGTGACCCACCTGGCCCTCCTTCTCTGTGTGCCCATCTGCAGCGGAGGGGGTCAGAGAGGACATGGGGGTGTCAGGCCTCCCCCTCCAGCACTCAGTGGAGACAGGCAGTCGTGTTTCCCAGGGAGCCTGGGCAAGGGCTGCCCCTGCTCACAGCTTTGGGAAGGCGGCAAAGTGAAAGCTCACCATCTCACAGAGCTGCCAGTTCCCGCCCCCCCACCCCAAAGGAGCCCATGGTGGCTCAGACGGTAAAGGGTCTGCCTGCAGTGCACGAGACCCGGGGTTCGATCCCTGTGTTGGGAAGATCCCCTGGAGGAGGAAATGGCAACCCACTCTGGTATTCCTGCCTGGAGCATCCCATGGATGGAGGAGCCTGGCAGGCTACAGTCCATGGGGTCGCAAAGAGTTGGACACGACTGAGTGACTTCACTCCCTAGAGGGAGCAAAGAGGTATTTTAGCAAAGATACTCTCACCCCCACCCAGAGCAGGAAGGGAAGGCAGAGGCGCATCCCCGCGGGCTCTGAGCAGAGGACCATTGGTTCACAGGTATCCCCTCGGTACCCTGGCCCAGCCCTGTGTGTCCATGGCCTGGGAACTGGGGCTGGGCTCCCCTGCAAGCCAGCACTGAAGGACAGACAGATGCCAGGGATGTAGGTGACAGACAGAGCTCAAACCCAGGTTGGCCTGACTCTGGGAGGCCTGTGAGTAATGCAGGTCAAGTCCCTGCTCTTCTCAGAGCCTCACCTATGGAAGAGGGGATGTGCCCGGTGGTCTGTGAGGGTCCTCCTAGGGATGGACATCTTGAGTCTGTGAACGGATAAGGCCACAGTCAACATCCCCGGCTTTGGCCCAGCCTGTTGTTGAATCTCTTCTTCAGGGATGAAAGACTCATTACTTCTTGGAGGCATAACACTTCGGAAAAAATTTCTGAATGACTCTCTCTCTGATGAGCTGTGTGACTTAAGAGACTAATGTTCTTCTCTGATTCTTATTCAGTAGAGAAACAAGGATGTTGGTGTCCACCTGGAAGGACTGCTGTAAGAACTACATGAGCTAAAGTGGCTGAAGGCCCTGGTACTCGGTAGCGCGGGCCATTATTCTCCACATTGCCAAGCTGCCACTCTCCCAAAGAGAAAGAAACTTAAAGGGGGAAAACGCTCTATTCACACACAGATACTGAACTTTCAGTGTCCCCCAGATGTAAGATGTTCCACAGAACTCAAAGATCCATCAGGGAGGGAACGCTTTTTTGTGGAACCTTAGATGCATCACTTGACTGAGGCCCAGAGTGGGTATCTGTCTTGCTTGAGGTCACACAGCAAGGCAGCTGGAGCTGCAGGATTCCTGAAGCCCAGGCTCACCATCTTTCTACGGGGTTAACAGAGAGGCTCTGCTAACCTTGGCTGAGCCTAGAGGCGGCGCTAAGGGCTTCCCGAGTGGCTCAGTGGTGAAGAATCCGCCTGCCAATGCAGGAGACACGGTCTCCTGGTCTGGGATCACACCAGATCCCTGGTCGGGGAAGATGCCACATTCCGTGAAGCAACTAAGCCTGTGCACCACAGCTACTGAGCTTGTGCTCTAGAGCCCGGGAATTGCAACTGCTGAGCCCGTGTGGGCAACTACAGAAGCCCACACACCCTCCAGCCCGTGTTCTGCGACAAGAGGAGCCCTCGCACTGAGCTGGCACGCCGCAACTTGAGAGCAGCGCCCAGCTGTCGCAACTAGACCCAGCAAAGCCAAAAATAAGCAAGTAAAAATAAAAGTCGTGTCTGACTCTTTGCGACCCCATGGACTATACCGTCCATGGAATTCTCCAGGCCAGAATGCTGGAGTGGGTAGCCGTTCCCTTCTCCAGGGGATCTTGCCAACCCAGGGATCAAACCCCCCGCATTGCAGGCAGATTCTTTACCAGCTGAGCCACAAGGGAAGCCCCCAAATACTGGAGCCTATCCCTTCTCCAGGGGATCTTCCTGACCCAGGAACCGAACTGGGATCTCCTGCACTGCAGGTGGATTCTTTACCAACTGAGCTATCAGGGAAGCCAAATAAAATAAAATTTATTTTTCAAATAAAATACTTAAAAAAAAAAAAAAGGCAGCACTAAGTCGCCCCATCAAGTCAGCCAGTGTTCCCTGAAGCCAGACGCTGGGCTGGGCGGGACACGGCCCCTCCTCCCAGGGGAGGGCAGTCGGGCGGGGCAGCAGGAGGAATTAGGGAAACCGCCCACACAGCCTCCAGCGCGTGATCCTCCCTCCCCGCTTTGCTCCTCCTCTCTCTGTCAAAGGCCTGGCGAAGCAGACAGATGTTGACAACATCTGGGCCCCCGTGGTTGGGCAGCAAGTGGCTCCCGGCTGCCACCGGAGAAAAGACACTGTCAGCGTGAGGAACGGTAATCAAGAGCTCACGTCTGCAGAGCGTTCCCTCCTGTTTCAGGGGATGTCCCCACCCCACCTGACTCCCATTCATCAGCCTGTGAGCACTGCAGACAGCAGCTGTCTGAAGGCCAGGCAGGACCGTTCCCTCTGCTTGGAAGGCAAGAGCAAGGCTCCCGGAAGTTAAGCTTCCTGCCCCAAATCACAGAGCTCACACAGCAGCCAGGGCCCAAACCTCAGATCCCAAGACTCCTGAAGAGTGCGCCCCCCCTGTGCTGGGCTCAGGCTCGGGCCGTAAGTGAACACAAACATGAGTGCAGCCCTCTCTGTACATTTAAAGCGAACATTCAAAGAGCGCAGACCAGGCGCCAGGCACGGGATCACACAGTTGGTAGGATTACCTGCTAACCCTCTCAACATTATGAGCTGACTACTTTTATCCATCTTTTCTGGATATGAAGTTGAGAGAGGTCAAGTAATCTGGCCTATGGCCACAGTGGGGACTAAGATGAGCCGCTGGTCAAGTGGGAGCTTCGGAGACTCGGGAGGAGAAGAATTGGGGACACTGGATTCCTGGCCCTGCCATCCGCAGACACCGTGGGACACTCTTAGTAGGAGGCTGAGCTGGGATTTGAATCTCAAAGCCAGGCACCCTTGGGTGTGGCTGTGTATATGAGGGTGGAGGGGGACGGGGAGTTTTCAAAGAAGAGGGGCGGAGTCTTGAAAAGTAGGATCTTGCCAGGATAAAGGAAAGGACGGCAGAGGCTGAAGCAATGCCCTCCGCGGCTTATGCATGGCACGTTCCCGGAATGTGAGGCTGCGGTGGTTGGAGCTGAGAGAGGGAGGGAGACAGGAAGGAGACGTGGGGATATAATACCAAGCCTGACAGCAGACGGCCAAGAGATGAGGCAGTGAGAATCATCCAGGGCGGTCCTGGTAAATTCAGAGCAGACGCCTGAACTGCCCTTAGCTGTGCCGCTTATAGACCTGCCCCTGTCACTCATGAACCAGGTCTCTCTCTAGAATAACAATTTCTAAAAGAGCTTATCCAGTCTAAGCCCAGTTTTGCAAATGGGAGTCTAAAGTCCACAAAAGGAAAGGCTTTGCCCAAACTCATTTAGCACATCAGGGATGGAAGTCAGGATGGAACTTGCCTCCCGGTGGCCACTGTTCAACCCTTGTTATCTGCAAATCACAAGGCTTTAGCACAAGGCCCAGGCTCGCTCCTCAACTGCCTGAGTCCCAGTTACACTTCTCCTTCCCATCTGAGCCTTTCTGGGCGGCCCTTTGTCCACCGTGAAAGAGCCACTCCAGATGAGAGGGAGAAAAGGACAATTCGCTCTATGCCAGCTGCTCTTTCCGAGCCTAAGGCCATTCAAAACCAGTGGGGCCTTCAGCTCTGACATGAACCGAGTCCAGTAAACAAAACTCCACGGAGGTGACTGTGTCCTTTTGATGCTTTTCAGGGTTGACACAGTAGCTCCTCAGAGTCTGCGTGACTCACGAGTTCTCTCTAATGGATTCGTCCCGGTACATTTTCAGCGGGAAGAAACTCTGACAGCTGCACTTCTATCAGCGAGGAGTACCTACTAAAGGATCCATCCAGGCTCATTCACGCTAGAGGTCATTTTGACTTTTGCATGACTTCAAGCAGTGGGTATCTTGCGAAGAAGGGGCCTGAACACAAATACTTACAGAGAACGTGCATAGCGGAGGGAGCCGGATACAACAAAAGGGACGGTAGGGAGTGGTGGGGACTGTGGGCAACGAAAGCACACGTGACCTTTCTGAAGGCCCATCTGCTACTGAAATCCAGCCAATGTTGCCATTCAAGAGTGCGGACCTGCTGTACACAGAGCAGGCAATTTTGCATGTACACACACACAATCTATACTTTCGTTGTGAAATCTGATTTTCAAATTTGGGCAACCAATCTTTTTTTTCTAATTGAGTGCCTACCATGGACAAAACGAGATACATCTATGGCTTAGAGACAGTCTTGGGCTCCCAGTTTACAAACTCTGTTCTACAGGGTGCGATTAGTTTCATTTAACTTGGAGCTAACTTTGACATTTGCATTACTATAAATCCTCTTAGAGAGTGTTTCCTGTGCAGAATGGTTCCCCTGAACTCAGCTGACATCCTCCTGAGCATTCCTATAGACTGCTGGACGGAAAATTGGCAAGTTTCCACCTAGAGGCTGTAACGTAAAAATATATCTCAAACCACCATCCCTTTTACACTCTGCTGGTGGATATAATTGAGTTTCTCTCTGTACCAAATGAGTTCTGAGTTCTTAGTACTTGATGTACTTAATGGAGGAAAGTCGGGAGGAGTCTGGAAAAGCAAGAATAACACGGAAACAGAACAGGGATGTGCAAGCCGGAGGTATCATAAAGGTTTTATCGCCTCTTGTTAGAAGAGAAAAGCAGAAGTAATGTAATCATCTCACCCTCTGCGAAATCGAGACTTTATGGGACCCTGCCCAGCAACATACATATGTGTGGCCTGGAGACAGAGATGCTAGGAGTCCATCCTCCATAGCAGCTGCTAGGAGTTGACTTTGAAGTGGGCCCAGGGATAGTTGGAAGTGATATCTAGCTGGGAAACCTCCTCCCCCAGGAACATGATAAGAAGATGTCCCTACAGGGGTTCCCCAGCACATGTCATGTGGACCCTATTGGTGTGTAGAACCCACCAGGCAAGGCTAAGGTTGCCCAGAGCAAAACCCAGTGTCAAAACCTCACAGGGATTCTCACATGGCCCCTCTGTGTGGCCCTGAAGATGGAGGATACTAACTCCAAGCTTCTAGCTTGCCTGCTGACTCATTCATTCCTCCACTTACCTGTCCGTTCCACAAATATTGAATGATTTATCATCACCATCACCATAAACAGCACTGCCATTTATTTAGTCTTCTGTTTTTCAGGCACTTTGCATTTGCATTGATAAGTCTCTTCATTTCTACAAGAAAGCTGCAAGAAAAGTATTACTATGTCCTTTTACTAGTGAGGAAACCAAAGCTCAGCCAGGTCATGAGATATTGTCAAAGGAAGGTATCTTAGAAGTGGCAGAGCTGGGGTGTGGAATTAAGTTGTCTGACACGGGGGGGCCCCCCCCCAGACAGTGGTTTTTTCAATGCAAAACATTACCTTTGTTAATAGTATAGCATTTTATGGTGCACTGGAAATTAACTTTTTGATCCTAACTGAGAGTAGGCCTAATCATACTCATTTTCTAGAAATAGGAATGAGTCTCAGACAAGTTAGGTGACTTGCCAGAAGTCACACAGCCATCGTGTGGGTCTTAAACATAAGTCTTCCTCCAAGCCCAGAATTCTTCAAAATGAAATATAAAACCCCCTATATGGTGGTGATGACAATCACTCATAGTCACGGAAGCCATCAATTATTGATCCTTCACTGTGTGCCAGAAGTCCTACCAAGCACTTGAATAGCACCAACTCATTTAATCCTCACGACCACCCTATAAAGTCAGTGCAGTAATTACCATAATAAACAGACTGGGCTCAAAAAGATAAACAAAGCTTGCCTAGCTCTTTACACAGCTAGTAAAGAGCAGAGCTGGCATTTATACCCAGGTTTGTCTGCCCAAATTCTTAACCACACCCATTATGGGCAAGGAAGGCCTTGTGAGGGATATTAAAGCTGAATCTGTCAAAGACTTTAAGGGGCACCCATCCGATATGCATTCTTTCTTGCTGAGTGACAGACCCAGATTTTATTTACATGGGGACACTTTCAGCTAACAACTGCATCGGACTCAGGTGGCCACGTTCTGGCCAATGAGATATCAAGTATAAGTGTCAGGAGGGATACCGCAAAAGCTCCATAAAGGGGGCTGCTTCAGCTAGCAGGTATGTTTCACTTTCCCTTTCTTTTTTCCTCTTCCATCTGCTCAAGACTCAGACTTTCCTGAAGTCATCTCAGACCATGAGGATGGATGCTATACCTTAGAATGACGGAACAAATTTTAAAAAGGAAGGCGGGATGGAGAAAGGAAGAGGAGAGAGGAAGGAATGGCTAAGTCCTTGAAGACATCACAGAGCTACTCTGCCAGGTTTGACCATCCTCTCATCAGACTCATTCTAAATAAGAGAAAAAATAAATTTCATCTTGTTGAAAGTGCTAGTATTTTGCCTTTTTTATTAAATGCACCCAGACCTCATGTCAACTGATACAGATCTGCCCTCAAGTAGCTCCCAGTCCTGTAGGGGAGACGAACATGCGGCAAACTGATCACCGTGATACAAGAAGGGGTCTCCAGCTCCAAGGGGAGGTGAGCAAAGGGCTCCATTCATCCCCCGCGGGCTCTGCCGTCACGGCCCTGAGAGCAGAACCTCTGGGCTGGGGCACACTCTCTGTGCAATGGCAAAGGATAAGCTGTCCGTTCTGAAAGGCGACACATCCATTTCAATTAGAGGTGCCCAGTGCCAGGATTGTAACCCATTAATCCTGCCCATCTGAAGGCTGATTAGTCAGAATATTTGGGTGAATGGATAATAAGAGGCTAATGAGGCCGCTATCTGGATGCTGCTGCACGTCTTTTTTTGACACAATATTGCGGATGTGTTTGCAGCGTCTGTGACTAATCTGTGAGTGGCAGGAGGCCCAGTCTGCAGAGGAGCGGAGGGCTGGGGTTCAGGGGACTGGAGTCTCAGCAGCTGGCACTGGCTCTGGCTAGTCCTTGGCGTCTGTGTTTGAACCCAGGTGGCCCAGGCGCCTCCTCTAACTGCCCCTCTGCCTCCTAAGAAGCGAAGCCCTCAAGTGTAGCCAAGGAAGCTGGACACAGGCCGGAAGGTGGATGGTCTCTGCCAAGGCTTCTGATCTCCCCTGAATCCACTCAAGCAAGTCCCTTCCAGTCCATGGCTTTCAATTTACTCATTTGAAAGACTCACAATCTTTTTTTTTTTTTAAATCAAGGTAGTAACTCATCATGGGATCTACTCTTTCAATAAACTTTTAAGTGTACAATACAGTATTGTTAACAATACTGTTATGTAGTATATAACAAATCTGTTATACAGCAGATCTCTAGAACTCATTCCTTTTGCAAGACTAGAAATGTATACCCATTGAATAGTAATGCCTCATTTTCCCTTCCCCCAGCCACTGGCAACCACCATTCTATTATACTCTCTGCCTCTGAGTCTGACAATTTTAGAGAGCATATATAAGTGGAACCATGTACTATTCTGGAGAAGGAAACGGCGACCCACTCCAGTACTCTCGCCTGGAAAATCACATGGATGGAGGAGCCTGTCAGGCTACACCCCATAGGGTCCAAAAGAGTCTGACACAACTGACTGAATAACACATGTACTATTTCCCTTTCTCTGTCTGGCTTATTTCTCTTATAGCACACTGTCCTCCAGGCTCATCTGTGCTGCTGCATAAGGTAGGATCTCCTTCCTTTTTAAGGCTTAATAACATTCCATTGCTGGGCTTCCCTGATGGCTCAGCGGTAAAGAATCTGCCTGCAATGCAGGAGTCACAGGAGACACAGGTTCGATCCCTGGGTCGGGAAGATCCCCTGGAGGAGGGCATGGCAACCCGCTCCAGCATTCTTGCCTGGAGAATCCCACAGACAGAGGAGTCTGGTGGGCTACCATCCATGGGGTCGCAAAGACCTGAAGCAACTTGGGATGCATGCAATATTCTATTACACACACATGTATGGATATCCCATTTTGTATCTGTCTATATACCACCCAGTCACCTGCCAAAGGACATTTAGGTTGTTCCTACGTCTCAGCTACCAGGATGACGAACAGAGCTGCAATAATCTTGAACCAGACTCACTTTACCTCCTGGAATCTGCACAAAACTCTGTCGGGTGTGTTCTTCCCATCACTGCCTCGCCAACTTCCTCCTGTTCTTTAGGTCACTGCTTCCAGCTGAAAACTCTTCTCCAGCCACTACTTGCCCAGGACTCTCAATGCTGCACTGCATCCCGTGCTTCTGGCCTCCTGACAATCACCACACACCATCACAGCTGAGTGCCTCCCCGTCCATTCACCTCTAAGCTCCCTGAGGGCAGAGGCCACGTCCGATGGCTCACAATTACAACCTCGGTGCCTGGCACAGTGCACTGCACAGACACAAGACAACAAGGTGCTTTTCTAAAGCCTTGCTCAGCCCATGCCGCTGAACGGAGTAAGAGGCAGAGGGAATGTAGGGCTGGAAAAAAAATCACTTTGCAAACCTCCAAATTGATATACAAATGTAAGGAATTAGGGGTAATGAAAAAGTCCTTGAAAGTACAGGAAGAAAGCATTTCAATTCTTTAAGAGCTTCACACTTGCTCAATGTGTCACCAATAATTATCCTGGCTTTCCCTTCCCTCGTTCGCTGTAATTAAGACAGAGTGTCTGTGTGCGTGGAGGAGCCAAGGGCTGCAGCAGCAGCTGTCAGGCAGGGTGCAGACCCAGCGCCATGGCACACTGAAAGCGGGGCCTTGGACAAGTCCTGAGCCCACTTTGGGACTTGGGGTCCTCTGTGCCACAGAATGAAAATCTCCACCCTCAAACTCATAGGTTGTTGTGAAAATCAAACAGAGTAAATGTGTGTACAAGGGCTTGTGATCTGCAAAATGCTATGAAAGTGTCACTTTAATAGCTTCCTGCTGGTGTCTCTAGCGAACAGCGGATATTAGAGCTTAGATGTCCGATCTCTAGATGCTGGGGAAGAGGACAGAAGTAGAGGAGAGGGTGGGGTGTCCGATGCATTTCTTCACTGAACTCACTGTGCACTGAGCATCTATTCTATGCTGAGCAAAGTTCTGTTCTAGACGCTGAGGAATAAGAGGTGAGCGAAGCATGCCTTTCCTTCCAGGACCTTCACTTTGGTGGTGGGGGTAAGGGGCGCAGGCAGGTGAAGAAACGGTTACTATATGGCAGATGTCTCTGCAGAGCTGTGAGCTGCAGGGATGAAGGGAAGGTGGGCCTGACCCTGATGTAACTGTTTGGACCTCATCCTGAAGGAACTTCTGCAAGAGTTGAAAGTGTGTGAGTTCTATCTTGTGAGAGGTTTTGAGCACGAAAACGACCAGGTTAGATTTAGCAGCTGAAAGGTCATTCTGGAAACAGGCAAAGAGGGGAAAGCACTGACAAACGAGACTGTGATAGCACTCTTCTCAGAACTTCGGAGAGAAAAATGAAAGAAGAAAACCTGTAGCAGAATGAAAGAGAAATAAGAATCAGAAAGGAATGTTAATTGAAAATGTGAAGGGAGAATGTCTAATAAGAAACTTGTAAAGATAAAGATAGAATAAGCAAAGATTAATGGTTTGCCTCCTTATCTTAAAGGCTTGCTGAGGCCATCCGCTGCCTACTCTGCTCATCAGTCCGGTGGCACTCCTGGCCGTGGGACAGAAACCTATGCAAATAGACTCTCCATCACGGAAGGAGACGCGAGAAGCAGAGAGAACACAGAGGCACGGTTCTGATCCTAGTTCCGGTCCATCTGCCCTGAGCGAGGCAGGGACGTTACTTTCTCTGACTTATAGCACCTACATCACAGAGGGATGAGAAAGTCAAAGGAAAGGACAGATGGAGGACATCCCACTCAGTTCCTAGGACAAAGGAGCACTTCCACATCCTTCCCTTTCAACCTTTGCCTCACTCCAGACCCCTGACCAGCAAACAACACTGAGCACCCACTAGGTACCAGGCACGCAGGAAGGTGATGCCTTGCAGGCGGTCTTGCTCAAGGAACATACTGGGTCTCGTTGGGGACTCAGCACTGTGGTGAAGCAGGCAGGGAAACGTCATCCCTGCTGTGCAGATACAGGACCTGAAGCCAAGAGAACAGAAAAGACTCCCTGCTCAGAGCTTGGGGCTTTGGATGAACCCAAACCCCTCCTGCCCCAGTTACGGCCAGGTCCTGGCACAGTGATCAGAGGAGGGTCCTAGGGCTCAGAGGAGCCTCTCCCTAGTGCCAGCGGACACAGGCAGAGCCCTACTGTGTGCTGTTTTTCCCAGGCCTGGTGACCCACGACAAGGCTTCTCCCTCCTGTCCTGTCATCTCCTCCTGGACAAAAACCTCGCCAATGTACGCTTATGCCTCTTTTGCAAAGAATCATCTGTGGGAATCTAAGGAAAATGACTTCATCCTTTTAAACCTTGGTTTCCTCATCAGCAAACTGAGAACATCCTCTCTAATCCCGTTGAATCCACAAGAGACCAAATTAAAATCATATATAAGAATATATGTGAAAGTGTTCCCATGGTACAAACATAATTTTGGTAAGACTGCTTTTAACCAGAACCACAAGAAATAAACTATGTTCCCTCAACTGTCAAGGCTTTTAAGATCATCTTAATTTTCTTTGGATCTAAAATGCTTTCTAGAGTCTGCTGGAGCTTAAGACTTGTGAGAGCAGAGACATGTTATCCATCCTGAATAACACTGTAATAATAATACCTACAACAGTGCCTAATATTGAGCATTTAGTCAATAAAATATGAATAAATGGACTGAAATAATTAAGTAATAATAGATGGATGGATGGATGGCTGAATGAAAAGGGACATATTTTATCTTCAAGACACTGTTACATTTTGACATGAAGTATACATATGTGTGTGTGTATTTATGCATGTGTATGCTCAGTCACTCAGTTATGTCTGACTCATGGACTGCAGCCCACCAGGGTCCTCTGTGGGGTTTCCTAGGCAAGAATACTTCAGTGGGGTGCTAATTCTTTCTCCAGGGGATCTTCCCAACCCAGGGATCAAACCCATGTCTCTTGTACCTCCTGCGTTGGCAGGCAGATTCCTTACCCCTAGTGCCACCTGAGAACCCCTTGTATCTGCATACACGTGTACATATATAGAGTAATCCCTCCATATCTGTGGATACAGAGGGCTGACTACATTACACCATTTAATAGACGGAACTTGAGCACTTGGGGAGTTTGGTATCCACAGTGGTCCTGTAATCAGTCCCCTGTGGATACCAAGGGATGGATATATGCAGACACACACCTCCCAGCTAGAAAGAGTCTCCAAGACAAGGTAACTAGACTCCCCAGTTTGTAGAAAGGGAAAATGAGGTGAAGGGATGGGAAGGGGCAGTGGCCCATGAGTGAACAAGTGGCTGAGCAGTGAGCCCTCTGGTTCCGGGAAACACATCCTGGACGGGAGGGCCCCAGTCACTGGTCCTTCCTCTGCCCCTACTTTCATGAGTACTTCTGGGAAAAACCCTTCCACTCGTCACTCAGGGTTTTTGTGTTTTGTTTTTTTTTTCATTTATAAAGGTATTATATACGGGCCAAAGAGTGAAACAATGTCTCTAATGAAATAACTTTCCCTCTCTGTAATATGTCTTTGTGTTCTGGGTCCTTGGGGAGTTTCCAGTGTAGGAGAAGGGCTGAGCTAGTTTCTTTTCTCTTAAGTTCCCTGAATTCATATTTCTTTTTTTTTAAAGCCTGTTTGGAAGAAAATGTAGGTAGACAAGGCAAGAAGAGCAATGCGGAAGGCCTTGGGTGTGGGATCATTTGTCCTGCCGTGGTCCTGGAGCTTGTCTGGGTTTCTGACGCATGTACGAGAAGGAAGTAAGTGCCCACACCCAGGGTAAGGGGAGCTGCATCCTCACAGCAGAGGCCAGGCTGCAGCTGCAGGCCAGCAGCTGCCCACACCCCTAAGGGATTGGCCCTGCGACTGCGCTGAGCTGCCCTTCTAGAATTAAAGCCTCATTTCTGAGAAGGCTGTGCCATCCTCCTTTCTAAGGCATCTCAGGCACCTGGCGCAAGGCCCTGGGGTACAGCAGGAGATCCCGAGACACAACCCAGGTGAGTGACTGTTAAAGCCACAAGTCCCTTATCCGTATGCGGCATGGCTTATAAAGCCCTTTATATATACACAGTCTAATTTTCCCTCTCAGATGCCCCTGTCCAAGAGCCTTAATTCTCTGCATCTCTCAGACAAGGCAACTGAAGTTCAAAGGGGCTCAGGGGTATTCAGGTAAACAGACTCATGGCAGTCTATTTAGCTAACACTGTTGTGTGCCAGGCTCTGAATACATCTAGGAGAGATGGAGGCTCTGAAGTCACAGCATTCTCTGTCCTGCAGGGCTGCAGACAGGAGGAGGGGCCCTTGACCATACGGAGTCAGGTGTTATGGTCGAAGCAAGCTGAAGACAATCTGCCCACACTTGAGATGGTTATACAATTCATAGAGTGAGGATGAAAGCCAAGCTGGCTTCATGGAGAAGCTGAGACTTGAACTGTGTTATAAACAATGAATAGCAATGACTCCGGCTTAAGTGGAAATGAAATAAAGAGAAGTGAGTGTCCAGGTGAAGGGTACCCTATGACTGAAGGCCTTCTGGTTAAAACATCATGGAGCACTTTGGATGCTACAAGAACTGCACAAAGTTTAGCGCAGACATAAATGTGAGGTTGGGAGTGGCTGGGAATGCCCAGCTGCCTTAGATATGAGATGAGGGAGCTAGGACTTAACCCGGAAGGGAATGAGAGCCATGAACATTGCAAGCAGAGTATGCATAGCTCCTGAATAATTACACAGTCACGTGTTTGACCAAGAAGCAGAAAGGCAGCAAGTATTACAGACCCCTCAAAGGACCCCAAGGACAGAATGCAAACATTCCAAGTTCACAGCCAGCAGCCCCCACAGCCCGCATGAACCACTCTGTGCTATGACCCCCTGTTAGCATCACTTATGACCATTTTGGCCAAAGGCTTTCAAACTTCATTTTGCAGCAGAACCCTTTGTTCAAAGTAAACTTTACATTCAAAATCCAACATACAGGGACTTCCCCAGTGGTCCGGTGGCTAAAACTCTGCGCTGCCAATGCAAGGAGCCCAGGTTCAATCCCTGGTTGAGGAATTAGATCCCACATGCCACAACCAAGACCGGGTGCAGCCAAATAAATAAGTAAATCAGATATTTCTTAAAATCATCCAACATACAAAATCTACAGGAGGAATGCTTGTGCAGAAATGAGGGTACTTGTTATATGTCTCCACTCTCCACCACCTTCCTCCCTGGTCCAGAAGCACACCCACAAATCCCTAGAGTCCCAAGGAGCCTGACTTAAAAACCACTGACCTCACCTTTTTAAATGGAGAGCCTGAGGCCCGGACTGCAGACACACACTTGCTCAAGCAGCAACACTGCCCGGGAACAGCTGGAGCCAGAACCCAGTCCTGGGCTCCCAGGCCGACACCCATGCCGCTGCCCTCCTTGCCATCTCTGTCCCAGCCTACTGAGACGCCAGCCCCAGGGGCCCTCAAGGTGATGCTCCCTCCAGAGAACGTCTCCGCCTCCTCACCTCCTTTCTCCCTCGCCTTGAGAAGCAACTCAGGAACCGCCCACTCTAAGTGCCAGCTCTCTTTCTTGGAAGCAGATGTATCGGCCTCCTGTGACCTGGCAGACAGACTCAGAGCCTCAGGCTTCTCCTCTGCAGGCTGCCCACGCAGGGGCCTCTGAGTCCAGGGGGACCGGGAGGCTTCCTCGGAAACACACACACACATATGCAGGAGCCTCTGAGTCCAGGAGGCTGCCTCAGAAACATCACACACACAGACTTACACACACACACACACACATACAAGGGGGCCTCTGAATCCAGGTGGGACCAGGAGGCTTCCTTGGAAACACCACACACATGCACATATAAATACAGGCACAGACACACAGACACACAGGCACACAGGGGCCTCTGAGTCCAGGAGGCTGCCTTGGAAACACCACACGTATACACAGGGACTTCTGAGGCCAGGTGGGACCAACACACGCATGGACACGCACACACATGCACACGCACGAACACACACACACTCTAATGCTGCCGTCCTGGGAACTAGCAAAGTCTACGGTGGGCAAGGAGTCAGGAGACTGAGTGTGAGTGCTGGCTCTGTTCCTTTCGAGCTGGCTGATCTTGTCTGACACGGGTTTCTTTGTCCCTTGAGGTCTGCCCACTCCCTAGTCTGTTTGACGATCAAGTGAGATAATGAAGGTGGAAGGACTGATAAACTGTGAAGTAGTTCATATGTGTAAGGAATGACTTTATTCGATAAGTTTTTGATCATTTTCCTTGGCCAGGACATCTTCATCCATTTCAATTAATCCTGAACAAGTCTTTCTATTTGCCCATTAATTTGTTAACGGATGCTTTTTAAAAAGATTTTTTCTCATCACTATTTGATCCTAACTTCTACCCAGAGACTGCATTTATTCACTCATTCAACAAACGCTCAGGAGCATCTCCTATGTGCCAAACTCCGGTTCTGTCGGCCTTGCAATGCTCACAGTCCCACGAGGGGCACAGACCCTAAGGATCCTGTGGGCACTGGTGGGATGGAGGGAACGGACTGATAGAAACCCTTAAGGGCACATCCCACTGCCTTGGGGTGAAGAGTCACCAAAGGCTTCCGGGAGGAGGTGATGTGTAAGCTAACACCTGAAGGCTGAATTGCAGTAATCCAGGAGAAAGGAATGGGAGGGAGACAAAAGAGGGAAGCAGAGGACCACCAGGATGGAGAGAAGAGCAGGTGGAAGGAGGCTCACGGGCTTCAGTGTGGCTGGATCAAGCAGGGAGGGACCAGGGATGAGACTGGGTTAGGAATAAGCACAGGTCCAAGCCTGACTTCCCTAAAGCTCAAATGGTAAAGAAACAGGCTGCAAGGCAGGAGACCCGGGTTCGATCCCTGGGTCAGGAAGATCCTCTGGAGAAGGGAATGGCAACCCACTCCAGTGTTCTTGCCTGGAGAATCCCATGGACAGAGAGCCTGGTGTGTTACAGTCGGTGGGATCGCAGAGAGTCAGACACAAGTGACTAACACCACTACTACTAAAGTCTGAATGGTTCTGTAAGTAAAACTAAGAAATCAGAACAATCCCAGAATCCTTATCTTAGAGAAGAAAGTGAGAAAAACGGAGGTGAAGTAATTTGTTCAAGGTCATAAATAGGAAGCAGTTAGAGGTAGACTGTCAACCCAGGCCTGTCCCTCTGCCTGTAACTCTACTGCCTCAGACATCTGAGTGGCTCATCTACTCTTTCCTCATTCACAAACCTAGCCAATGAAATCTCCAAGACATGTCTCCTGGCCATCTTCTTTAAAACAGACCATCTGTCAACATGTAGCCCATGACTCTAATTCATTTTTCTTCATTACACTTCATTACACTCATTATATCTGTCTTCGTTACACTTATTACATAAAGCACAAACACATAATATAGTATAAAAATATGTGTTTGTGTATTATCTTCTTCTCTCACCAAAATGAAAGTTCCATGAGGATAAGGACTTGACTGAGTTCATGCTAAATAATGGTACCCATAACAGCACCTGGCACGTAGAAGGAGTGCAATAAGCTCTGTTCAGTTCAGTCGCTCAGTCGTGTCCGACTCTTTGCGACCCCATGAGTTGCAGCATGCCAGGCCTCCCTGTCCATCACCATCTCCCAGAGTTCACTCAGACTTACATCCATCGAGTCCGTGATGCCATCCAGCCACCTCATCCTTGGTCGTCCCCTTCTCCTCCTGCCCCCAATCCCTCCCAGCATCAGAGTCTTTTCCAATGAGACAACTCTTCGCATGAGGTGGCCAAAGTACTGTAGCTTCAGATTTAGCATCATTCCTTCCAAAGAAATCCCAGGGTTGATCTCCTTCAGAATGGACTGGTTGGATCTCCTTGCAGTCCAAGGGACTCTCAAGAGTCTTCTCCAACACCACAGTTCAAAAGCATCAATTCTTCGGCACTCAGCCTTCTTCACAGTCCAACTCTCACATCCATACGTGACGACAGGAAAAACCATAGCCTTGACTAGACGGACCTTAGTCGGCAAAGTAATGTCTCTGCTTTTGAAAATGCTATCTAGGTTGGTCATAACTTTTCTTCCAAGGAGTAAGTATCTTTTAATTTCATGGCTGCAGTCACCATCTGCAGTGATTGGAGCCCCAAAAAATAAAGTCTGACACTGTTTCCACTGTTTCCCCATCTATTTCCCATGAAGTGATGGGACCGGATGCCATGATCTTCGTTTTCTGAATGTTGAGCTTTAAGCCAACTTTTTTGCTCTCCTCTCTCACTTTCATCAAGAGGCTCTAAGTGAATGAAATTCACTCACACACTCATTCATTCAACTTAAAATCCTTGCTCTGATTCTCAGTGCTATACTTCACTCCTAGTGACACGATAGGAATCTCCTGACCTTTTAGTTAGCATCGGAAGGAAAACAAGACGACAGGATGTGATTGAGAAAGTTCGTGCGGGCTGTTTACAGCAGCCAGGACCTGGAAGCACCCTGTCCATCAGCAGACGAATGGACAAGGAAGCTGTGGTACACACACTCAATGGGATATTACTCAGCTATAAAAAGGAACACATTTGAATCAGTTCTAATGAGGTGAATGGAACTGGAGCCTATTATACAGAGTGAAGTCAGTCAGAAAGAGAAACACCAGTACAGTGTATTAATGGAATATGGAATTAATGGATATTAATATATATATTATATATATATATATAAATGGATATGGAATTCAGCAAAGATGGTAATGACGATCCTGTATTCAAGGCAGCAAAAGAGACACAGACACAAAGAACAGACTTTTGGATGGTGGGAGAAGGTGAGGGTGGGTTGATTTGAGAGAAAAGCACTGAAGCATGTATATTACCATATGTGAAATAGATGACCAGTGCAATTTCAATGTATGAAGCAGGGCACTCAAAGCCAGTGCTCTGAGACAACTCAGATGGATGGAGTGGGGAGGGGGTGGGAGGGGGGTTCAGGATGGAGGGAACACATGTGCACCCGTGGCTAATTCATATTGATGTATGGCAAAAACCACAATATTGTAATTATCCTCCAATGAAAAAATCAATTTAAAAAAGGAGGGAAGGAGAAATATGCAAAGGAGAGAAAATAGAATAAACCATGAAGTGCTGTGTTGAACAAAAAAAAAAAAAAAAAGAAAAGAAAGAAAGAAGGAAAGTCCGTGCTGCACAATGTAGAGAGTGAATTCAGCAGAGTCACACCTGGAGGCCAGGAGAATGGTGAAGGGCCTCCTCACTAATGTTTGCCAGGGAAGATGCTGGTCTAGACAAGAGAGTAGTGAAAGGCATGGAGAGGTAACTATTTCCAAAACAGCCTCTGATAAAATTGCACCCTTATGGGTGGAAGGAGATGTACCTTTGGAAAAGGAAAAAGATTTTGTACTGCTTAACGATGGTGGGGGAGAATGCTTAAATCATGTGGAAGTTAAGGCCAGGCTCACCTAATGGTCAGAGAGGCAGATACCTGATGCAGAGCCTGACATCCCTGCACACTCCTGCCCATCTGTGGCCAAGACTGAAGAGGCAGAACTCAAAGGTGGTGGGTTTCATTACAAGAAAAACTGGACAGAAATTAAGGAGGAGTTGCAAGTACCTAAGTCAGCTGCATTAATTCATATGTTCATTCATTCTTTAGTCATTCATTGAACTAATGCTTCTGATACCCTCAAAGAGCCAGACACAGCCCTGGCATGGAGGACAGAATGATCGACAGGACAGAGCTGGTCTGTGTCCCCATGGTGTGAGGGGTCCAGTGTTTCCCTGACTACCCTCTTTGCACAGTTCAGTTCAGTCACTCAGTCATGTCTGACTCTTTGCAACCTCATGAACCACAGCACACCAGGCCTCCCTGTCCATCACCAACTCCTGGAGTCTACCCAAACTCATCTCCACTGAGTCAGTGATGCCATCCAACCATCTCATCCTAGGTTGTCCCCTTCTCCTCCTGCCCTCAATCTTTCCCAGCATCAGGGTCTTTTCAAATGAGTCAGCTCTTTGCATCAGGTGGCCAAAGTATTGGAGTTTCAGCTTCAATATCCGTTCTTCACAAAAATCAAATCACTGCTACCTTGTTAGAGTGTTTTGTATTTGCCAGGGACTAGCAGTGCCCTGTACCATTTACTCAGAAACTGTAAGTCCGTAATCATCACTCTCATTTGTCAAACAAGGGAGCAGAGACTCTGAGAGGGTTAGGAATGCACCAGAGTGGAGGCAGCCTGGGATGTGGGAGCACAGATTTAAACCCACATCAGGTTTTTTGGCCAAAGCCCTTCGTGGTCCTGGGCAGCCTCATACCTTTGCAGGAGTGGGCTGTGAACTCAGACAGCCCTGGGGTGAACCCAGGCATCACACAATATGCCCCCGCACACTGACAACAGGGCCTGGCTCTGGGAGAGTGCTGTATGAGCGTAACTGTCATCAGTGTTGTTTCTGTTAAAAGGCAAGTTACTTCATCTCTGAGCCACGGCATCCTCCTCTGGGAAATGGGGACCCTAAAGCCTCAGTGTTTAATGAGAATTACAAAGACGTAAAGAGAGAGTGCAGACTGGGTCCCGTGTGCTTGTCCATCCCACTGGACGGTTGTCAATAGCAGAGCCGGAGCCCCTGACCATGGCTGAAGGGCATTTCTGCAGTCCTGAAGGACAGACCCGGACCTGGACCTGGAAGGGGCCTCTTGATGAGGTTGCTTTACTCCCCATTCCTGGGGCTGCTGATTCCTAGGGCTGTGGCACTCTTCGGGAGCAGTTCGGCCAGGCCCACTTGCTCTCCAGCAAAGGAAGGGGGAGGAGGGCTGAGAGGAGAAGCTGGGACACAAGCCCAGGAATAGCAATGCCCTCCAGGATGCCCTGTGGCCATTTGTGCTCCAGGCTGGGGACCAGCCCCGAGGACACCTCTGTGGCCATCATCAAGCACGTTTCCCTGCTGCCGGAAGGCTCCCCTGGGCTAAAGAAACTGCCGGCATGGCAGGAATCCAGCGACTCCAGACCAGGCAGGCATTGTCCGCAAAGGGGGAAACGCACCGCCATTTAGTCGGGGACTGCTATGCCAGCCCTCCAACTCCTCCTCTGCCTGTGTGCCCCGGGCTTATTCTTGGCACGTCTCTCAAACAGGCAGGGACTACCTGCTCCAGGTGATATAAGAAAGGGGAAGCTTGAGAAGGTCAGCAGCAGTCACCATCTGTGTCCCTCTGATCAGGCAATGTCTGGTGTTTGGGCCACAGTAGCCATGAAGGGGAATCAGGGCGCAGTGTGGGAACAGCTGAGTCTGTAATGACCTCGACTCTGCCTGCTGGCCTTGAGTACTAGAATGAGGCTGAACATACAGCTCAGTTGGTAAAGAATCTGCCAGCAATGCAGGAGACCCCAGTTTGATTCCTGGGCCAGGAAGATCCCCTGGAGAAGGGATCGGCTACCCACTCCAGTATTCTGGCCTGGAGAATACCATGGACTGTATACATGTCCATAGGGTCGCAAAGAGTTGGACACGACTTAAAGACTTTCACTTTCACCTCCGGGACAACTGGCCCAGGAAACCCCGTTGACTGATCCCCTCCTGTGCTTTCTGTTGGGTAGCCTCGCCAGACACACACTCAGAGGTTTTTCATCTGCTTGGACCTGCCAACTTCAGGAGACAGTCTGAACAGCTGTGGTCTGTCTATTTCATGGGTCTTGAGTAGCCCCTACAGTCATCACTTTGCCTCTTCAGGCCTCAAATTTTCCCATCTGTCAAATGAGGGCATGACTAGCTATCTCCAAAGGATGGTGTGTGGAATACAGGACAAGAGACAGACCTGGAGGCACCTAGTAAGTATCAATCAGATAAGTGGTGGTAATGGAAGAGATAGAGTGATACTGAAGTTAATGCTCATTCATCGAGCATTTACTAGGCACCAGACCCTGCTCTGGAGAAGGAAATGGCAACCCACTCCAGTGTTCTTGCCTAGTGAATCCTATGGACAGAGGAGCCTGGTGGGCTGCCGTCTATGGGGTCGTACAGAGTTGGACACGACTGAAGCGACTTCGCAGCAGCAGCAGACCCTGCTCTAAACACATGAACGGTAATTAATACTGTAAGTAGAACTTGTTATTGCTGAAGCATGTGTGTATGCTAAGTCACTTTAGTCATATCTGACTCTCTGCAACCCTAAGGACTACAGCCCCCCAGGTTCCTCTGTCCATGGGATTCTCCAGGCAAGAATACTGCAGTGGGTTTCCATGCCCTCCTCCAGGAGATCTTCCTGACCTAGGGATCAAACCAGTGTTTCTTATGTCTCCTGCACTGGCAGGCTCTTTACCACTAGCGCCACCTGGGAAGTATTGATATACTGCCTTAAATTCACTTGACACTTTGGCACCCATGTTTTTGTAGGGATGACTGCCACAAAGATCAATATTTCTTGGTCATTTAACCTGACCAATAGATCTTGAGCTTCTAAAAGGGCCAAGCCCAGGGTTACAGAATGAGGAGACCCATATGGGGATTACAGTTCCTGGTCATAGAGCTGAAAGTGAAAGTGACTCAGTCAACTCCAACTCTTTGAGATCCCATGGATATAGTCCATGGGATTCTCCAGGCCAGAATACTGGAGTGGGTAGCCAGGGGATCTTCCCAACCCAGGGGTCAAACCCGGGTCTACTCATTGCAGGCAAATTCTTTACCAACTAAGCCACAAGGGAAGCCCAAGAATACTGGAGTGGGTAGCCTATCCCTTCTCCAGCGGATCTTCCTGACCCAGGAATCGAACTGGGGTCTCCTGCATTGCAGGAGGATTCTTTAATAACTGAGTTATCAGGGAAGCCTGATCATAGAACTGACCATCAACTTATTAAAACAAGGGCGTGGCTGCCTACCAAACTATAAAGTAGTGAATTTAACTTATTTTTCCATAAGGACTGACAATAATATAGTTTTATAATGAGCATGTATGTAATTGACCTAAGAAATGTTTCACATACTAAAAACTACTTGTCTTTAATGTAATGGATGTGTGCAAAAATATCTGTTCTCTTCTATTCCATTCCATTCTATTCTTTTACACTCTGGTCTACCATTTTCTATCCTTTTCTATTCTATTTCATTCTATGCTATTCTATCCTAACCCATTCCATTCTATCCCATTGAATCTATGCTTTTATATTCTGGTCTGTCATTTTCTATCCTTTCATTCCATTCTGGTCTGTTACAATGTTCTATTTCATTCCGTTCTTTTTTTTTTTTTATTCTCTATGATATCTCTTAAAAATGTTAGTTGAAAGCCATTCAAAATTTTATGAGCTGTTAAATGGGTTTGACCTATCTTTGAAAAAGTATTCATATAAAGAAACTGTTTGTTCCAGTAATTTATACCTGATACACTCTCTTGAAATTAATTAGAAACATAGTTAATACTAGTATCTTAATAATCATTAAACAAACACTTGGAATTACTCTGGCTGCAAAGGGTCAGAGGGCCCAGAACTGACTCACTGGCTACCTCCACTTTTCTAAACACCTAATAATCGGTGAGGATGATTTAGGGCTGATGCAAATTATAAAGAGCCCCTCAACCCACAGGTTTTCAGGAGAAGGATGGGAGGCATATGATTTAAATCACTAATTAATTCAGTTCATTTGTATATACATGTCAGATGCTTATGTGTGCCAAGGAAAGCTCTAGGATTCTTGCCATGCGAAGTTCCATGCCTGAGTAAAATGATTCTTACCTTTATGAGGTTTTATCAAATGTCCAACTTGTACTAAAGCACTTTACACACAGCCTCACCTTAAACCCTCCCTGTTCCCTTGAGAGACCATTGGCATTGTACCCATTTCACAGATGAAGAGACAGGATCAGAAGTAGCCCCTGGTCATACAGTGACACACGTTAGAGCCGCAATTTAAATTCAGGTTGTTTTCATCTCAGATTCTCTGATTTGAACTGGAACAATCTGAGAAAGTGTCTCAGAGAAGAAAAGCCTTTCCCCTGCCTCTCAAAAAAAGAGACTAGTGTGAGCAAAATACAGGAAGAAGGCTGGAGCTACAAGGTGTGTTGGGAGACATGGAGAAGCCAAATTTGGCTGGAGTACAGACTGCATGAGAGAGAGAGAGAGAGAATTTCAGTGGCGCTTGGAAGCTACACCGAGCAGGGGGAGGGAAAAAGCAAGGCGGCTGGGCTGTGGCTGGTGGCTGGGCCTTGGCAAGTCCCAGGCTGAAGGGCAGGGTTGACAGGCCTCTGGCAGAGATTAAGCTTCAGCCTTGATGTGGGAAGGGCACAGCTCACAGCAGCAACAAATTACTTCTTTAGAAGCACACAGTCCAAAGATGGCCAACTCTCCAGGGGAAAAAAACACATATTTGGTCTGAATTAAATTTATGTCCACAGAAATAAAATTCTCCCACTCGGATCACTAAAAACCACCCTCTCACTTTCTCGGTTTCATCTGATGCTTACATCTGGCCTGCGAGGTAGATAGGCAGAGACGCTCATTTTCTCTATGTGACGATGGGTGTGAAGACTCAGGGCTTCATGGAGCCTCACCCAGGACTCCTGTTGCAGCTGGGTGCTTCCTCTTCCCCTGTCTTCCAGGGAACCCAGTCTCCTTTCCTTCTGCAGAGGCTGCTGCCAACGTGGGGCAGCACAAACATTGATGGCTAGAATCCTGAGGCATCTGCTTCTGGCACCAGCCTCAAAAACACCACTATTTCCTGAAGGTTATTAGAGAGCAACTTCATCACCAAGAAACCTCCTGGAGAGATTCATGTACATCTCCCTTCCCTGTTAGTGGACCTAGACTCAGCCCAATTCTGAGTGACAAGACTGACTTCAACCTATGAGAATAGGAGTCTTTCTGAGGGTAGGGCTTTGGGAATAGTGAGACAGGAGAAAGGGACCCGTTATTTACTGAGTTCTACGACGTGTTATGCATGATGGGTAACTCATTCAATCGTGAAACCTCATCATTTTTATAGGCTGAGATTCCCACCTCAAGAGCAAAGCAACTGAGGCTTAGAGAGGTTAGAAGACTTGTCAAGATCATACAGCCATGCAAAAAGCTGGGTTGGAACTTGGGTTTGTGTGTTCACAAAGTTCATCTCACCATATCTTGATTAGAGAAACAATGATGAGAAATCAAGATTGTGTTAAACTAGCATGAAAAAGGAGAAAGGATAAAAGGAAGATGGGGACAGAGGGAAAAGAATGATAAGAGAATGAATCATTTAATTCTTTCTCACATAAATACTCCTATCCCATCACTACTACTATACGTTAGGCCCTCTCACTTTCTTAGTTTCACATTCAACAGCGTATTTAATCCTCACAAAAAGCATGAGCAGAAAGATGCATACCACTTGCTCTGCATTTTAGAGATAGAGACTGTGGTTTAGAGAGATAAAAGTAATTTTTGAAATATACTCAGTTACAAAGATGGAATGATACCCAATTTGAAAAAAGTGTAGCCTAAAAATGGGAAAATTTTGAGCAATATTCCTTGCCATGTTTTTATAGCGCTACTCATGGTAAGAAAAACATTTTTCTCCAGCTTTATTGAGATATAATTGAGAAGCAATATTGTGTAGATTTAAGAACCCCTATATATTGTTGGTGGGAATGAAAATTGGTATAGCTATTATGGAAAGCAGCATGGAAATTACTCAAAAAATTACAAATAGAACTACCATAGAATACAGCAATCCCACTTCTAAGTATACATCTGAAGGAAATGAAATCACTTTCTTGAAGATGTATCTGTACTCCTCTGTTCATTGCAGTATAACTCACAATAGCCAACACACAGAATAAAGCATTTTTCAAAAGGACCCACTCAACATATTCTCACTCACACATACACACACACACAACAACATTTCAGAAGCAAGACTGGTCCTTCCTTTCTACAGTCAATTCTGATATTCTCCATTCTATTCTATTCTATTCCATTCTATTTTGCTGCAGGCAATGCTGGTCCTGACTCATTAAATGGGTTGAACAGCTTACTAATGAGGCAAACACAGGAGTTTGGAAATGAACCATGGACTTCAAGGGCATGAAAGCATGAGAATCAGCTCAAAGGATCCAAAGGACTCCCACGTGGAAGAAAAAAATAGACTCATGCTTTACCATCAGAAATGGCAGGACTATGACCAAAGAGTAGAAAATGAACACAAATTTTAGGTCAACATAAAGAGGTCTTTCTAAATGGGCAACACTGTCCAAAAATAGAAAGATCGCCTTAGGAAGTAGTGAGCTCCCTGGCATTACAGCCATACAAGCTGAAGCTTGAAGATCAGTTGACAGGGATGCTGTAGATAGAATTGAAGGTGACCTCCAAGTTTCTTTCTAGGCTAGAAATACAATTTAGCATCTTTTTTTTTTTTCTCATTTTTCTCCCTATGGCAGCAGCCATCACAGAAAAGTTGACTTTGATGTCAGAGGACACAGAGGGAAAATAGAGATGCTGAACTGCAGTTCCCCTGGCAAACCAGGAAAAGAAACACACCTCCCTCCAGTCTCAGAAAATAGGGGGATGAGGAATAAAATAGCAGACTAGGGGAGGAGTCAAGATATAAGAGAGCAAGGAAATCAAAGAAGACGAGAGATGTGTTTGAGTCCTATGCCGCTCTCTCCTCAGTGTGAGACTCACCCTCAGTCTTCCCAGCTAAGCAGTGGGGATACAGTTAACTGCATCTCCAAGGACTATTACTGTCTCAGGTTCCAGGTACTCCTGTTGCCTTACTCCTGGGTTCCCTTGTCACCACTCACGAGGCCAGCTCAGCAGATAAAGAAGGTGAAGGGAAGAAGAGACAGCAGCCCAGACTCTTCTTTGGGGGAAAGAAATGAGGAACAGTTATGGTCCATCTCCATGCCTTGTGCTGACTTAGAGACTCACATCCCATCAAACGTATGGGGCAGGGAGTTCAATTCATTAATTTTGGTGGTAGAGGGAGGCTGACAGGCCTGGTGCTGACATGAATAATGATGGATCACCAGGAAAGGGCCCAGCAAAATCTGCAGCTTAATCAGACTCGGAGAGTCTCCCTGGGCATTAATGTAGGCCAAGTGTTTTCCAGCCAATCAGACCCAATTTCAATTTAATGTTGCAAACAGTTACCACGCAGCTCAGGCTCTCAACAGCTCAGCTTGGGACTCAAACTGGGTTACTCATTTGTTGCCTTTTCCTGCTCATTTGGAAGCACCTGCCTGGCCATTGTCTGCACTATGGTTTGCAGCAGGGGCGGTGGCAAGACCACACACAGGGCCACGCAAAGCCCCAAGGGGACACCCCCGCTCCATCACTTTGTACTCTTTCTAAAGTCTATTCTGCGCTTGCTTATGAAGACCTGCTGTTTCTCCATAGCCTGCAGGATATAACTCCAGTCCCTGCCATCAGACTGTTCTAGTCTCACCCCCTACCACGCTTCCCCAGGCAACCTGGGCCTCAGTCACAGCAACTCACTTCCACTCCTGAAAAAGTGCCCTCGCATCCTCTGTATGTCTGCCTGTGCTGTGCCCTCTGCCTGGAACGCTTTTATTTGCTCTCTCTGTTCTCTGCCTCACCTCTATTTACCCTCCTTTCACCCAGAGGACATCAGCCACAGAAAAAGGCAGATGGTAAACTAGCAGAGCCTTGAGGGGCAGGGTGTGTCTATTTCACCTTTTGCCCAGAGTAGATGGCTCAAAAAAAAAAAAAAAAAAGTAGTATTGATGAATGAATGAAGGGGTAACTCTTTTTTTTTTTTTTTTTTTACTTTACAATTCTGTATTGGTTTTGCCATACGTTGACATGAATCCACCACAGGTGTACATGTGTTCCCAAACATGAACCCCCCTCCCATCCCCCTCCCCACAACATCTCTCTGGGTCATCCTCATGTACCAGCCCCAAGCGTGCCGTATCCTGCATCGGACATAGACTGGCAATTTGATTCTTACATGATATTATACATGTTTCAATGCCATTCTCCCAAATCATCTCACCCTCTCCCTCTCCCTCTGAGTCCAAAAGTCCGCTATACACATCTGTGTCTTTTTTGCTGTCCTGCATACAGGGTCATCATTGCCATCTTTCTAAATTCCATATATATGTGTTAGTATACTGTATTGGTGCTTTTCTTTCTGGCTTACTTCACTCTGTATAATTGGCTCCAGTTTCATCCATCTCATCAGAACTGATTCAAAAGTATTCTTTTTAACGGCTGAGTAATACTCCATTGTGTATATGTACCACAGCTTTCCTATCCATTCATCTGCTGATGGACATCTAGGTTGTTTCCATGTCCTGGCTATTATAAACAGTGCTGCGATGAACATTGGGGTACACGTATCTCTTTCAATTCTGGTTTCCTCAGTGTGTATGCCCAGCAGTGGGATTGCTGGGTCATAAGGCAGTTCTATTTGCAATTTTTTAAGGAATCTCCACACTGTTCTCCATAGTGGCTGTACTAGTTTGCATTCCCACCAACAGTGTAGGAGGGTTCCCTTCTCTCCACACCCTCTCCAGCATTTATTGCTTGCAGATTTTAGGATCGCAGACATTCTGACTGGTGTGAAGTGGTACCTCATTATGGTTTTGATTTGCATTTCTCTAATAATGAGTGATGTTGAGCATCTTTTCATGTGTTTGTTAGCCATCCGTATGTCTTCTTTGGAGAAATGTCTATTTAGTTCTTTGGCCCATTTTTTGATTGGGTCGTTTATTTTTCTGGAATTGAGCTGCAGGAGTTGCTTGTATATTTTTGAGATTAGTTGTCTGTCAGTTGCTTCATTTGCTATTATTTTCTCCCATTTGGAAGGCTATCTTTTCACTTTGCTTATATTTTCCTTTGTTGTGTAGAAGCTTTTAATTTTAATTAGGTCCCATTTGTTTATTTTTGCTTTTATTTCCAGAATTCTGGGAGGTGGATCTCCAACATAAACCACAGCAGGGGTAACTTTGGATATCTCTTTTTTTTTTTTTTAAGATTCTTTCATGTGGACCACTTTTTGAAGGCTTTATTAAATGTATTACAATATTGCTTCTGTTTTTATCTCTTGGTTTTTTGGCCGTGAGGCAGGTGGGACCTTAGCTTCCCAGCCAGAGAAGGAACCTAAACACTGGAAGGTTAAGTCTTAACCATGGGGCCACTAGGGACGTCCCCTGGATGAGACATTTCAAGTTTCCAATCCCCTGTTTTCTCAGATGTAAGATGAGAAAAATAATCAAACTAGCCCCGATGCAGATATTCGTGTGGCTACTCATAAAGGACGCTTTCCTTTGCACCTGCACACTTTCCATTTCCCCCAAGATATGATTTTGGAATTCTCGTGGCTTTGGGTGAAGGGATCAGGCACGGCCCAACTTTATCTCTGAGGACCATGAGGCGGTTCCAAAGCTATCCACCCATTCAGCAGGATATGTGAGTGCAGAGCAAAGAGAGGCCAGTGGTCCTGCCCTGCCTGCAGCTCCATGCACTGGGTCTTAAGCTCCACTGAGCAGCTCTCATGTGAACAGAGGGTGAGAGGGTTAATATAATTAAGGGAATCCCCACTCATCTTCTGAGGACCCATCTTTAGATGCAAACCTCATCATTCCAGTCCACTTCCTAGTAAATAAATGCCAAAATTGAGGCAAGAGCTGAAACAATGTGGTTTAAGTTTCATAACTCACTTTCTTGTAACATATGTCATATATATATATATATATATATGAATGAGAGAATGACAGGGGTCCATGCCGTACATGGTGTCAGGAAAGCATCAATATTCTTTAGAAAAATTAACAGATCAGAAATTGTGATTTCTTCAGTTGGTCTTTAAATTTAGTCACCAAAATGGGGGAATAGAAAGGTCTGGATAAGTGACACTGTAGGAGGAGGTAGGGGCAATGCCACTGTTCTCCATCATTAATTTTCTGTATGACTTTGGGCCATTCATTTCTCTCTGGACTTCAGTTTTCAGTCTGTGAAATTAACCTTGCTCAGTTCAACAAAAATACTGCATACCTATCTTGCGCCTTCCAGACCTGGAGTTACAGATACTGGTGCAAATAACACATAGCTTACATTGACTAGGAAGACTGAATTTGAAAGTTTTTCCTTCATTCTGGATTCCATATATTATAAAGTGAGCTACAGAAGTACTCTGTAGCTCTTCTCACTGTGTGTGTGTGAGTGTGTATGTATGCATGTACATAGGTAGGTAGTATTACTCCAGGGAGTGGGTGGAAACATGAGGACAACATGATTTTCCCCTCTCAGCAGCTGTTTAGTAGGAGTGAGATGGTATTTGAGACCCTACACACAGAACAGTGAGCATAACCAAGTGTCTGCTTTCATAAAACTTACAGACTAGTGATGAAAGTATCACCTATATAAGGGAAAACAAAGAACCCTGGGCTTTCTCACTCACTTAATGGAAGCATAATTAGAGGCGGGCTTTCAGTCACAAACAGAAACTAAGGCAAGCTGAGGCTGTGTCCAGCAGAAATCAGACCAACAGTGGTTTGGATGCATGCTTGTTCAGTACCTAGGTCAGCGCCCTGTCTAGTAGCCAGGCTTTGGGCATTGCTGAGGCAGCTGATCTGTTCAATCCGACTTGGCCTAAAAGACTTTACAGATCCTTGAAGTTCATGTGGTGAATACGCAGGGCCTGACTCCACTTTCCTAGCTAAGCCTGAATTGTCTATATCACCAAAGGTTTCCCTAATGAATGACCCAGCCAAGTCACCTGCTTAAACATTGTGAATTCAAAAGTCAGAAAAACTTAATACCACATTATTCCCCCCAAAAGACCTTGGAAGGTTCTCTCCTCATTCTTACCTATGCTTTCTATATTTTCCACCATCTGTAGCCCTAAAGTGTGCTATTTGACTGGAAATGTATCACTTAAGGCACCTGTGGTGGAGTGAAATTGGTTAGGATTTCATGGTCCCATTCAATTTCAGCTAGCAGCAGGCAAGGAGGGGAGAATATTCAGTTGTGGGAAGACCCATACTTTTTGCTTTTCTTAAGGTAATGTTTGGAAGGAATGGCTTTTGTTGTTGTTCTGCTAGAGAATGTTGTCATAATTTTGCTGAAGACTTGTATGGAACCTTTTAGGATAAGTCCTTAAAAATATCCTTCTCAGGTGAAGAAGACAGTATTTTTCACTCCTTAAAAAAATATATATATGATCAGCGTTATCCTGGTGGTCAAGCCTCCTACTTGACTATGTGGGACTCTAAAGTATGAAAAAATTAATTATTAATACCACACCATTTCTCCTAAAATGTCATCCATGACTCTCACTAGCCGACTCCATCCTCTGCTGCTGCTGCTGCTGCTAAGTCACTTCAGTCGTGTCCGACTCTGTGCGACCCCATAGATGGCAGCCCACCAGGCTCCGCCGTCCCTGGGATTCTCCAGGCAAGAACACTGGAGTGGGTTGCCATTTCCTTCCCCAATGCATGAAAGTGAAAAGTGAAAGTGAAGTCGCTCAGTCGTGACCCCATGGACTGCAGCCCACCAGGCTCCTCCATCCATGGGATTTTCCAGGCAAGAGTACTGGAGTGGGGTGCCATTGCCTTCTCCAACTCCATCCTCTAGGAACCAGGAAACTACAAAAAACGAGACAGTAAGTCTGTACTTAGGAATTCCCAGGGCCTTGTCTAGGAGTTGAGAATAGAATCTTATACACTGAATGAAATCAGCTAGTTCCTTTCCCTGTGGCTAAGCATAGCCATTGGATATGGTCTTCAAATATCAGAATAGGAAAAAAAAAAAAAAAAACAAAAAACACCACAACTTTGTTCTTTTGTAACAAGGACCTGGGTTTTCCCTTGAGATATTACATGATTGATACCCCTTCAACATTTCTCAGTCTACACGGTCTGGCTCTGGCTCACCTGAGTCTAAGTCCAGGGGCAGTTACCTGACCCAGAAGTGACTAGTTGGAGCATCGCAGAAACTTGTTCAGGGCTTGTAGTGGGCAGACTAATGTCCTCAATAGGCCTACATCTTCACTCCTGTGACCTGTGAATATGTCAGGCTACACGGCAAAGGAGAATGGGAAGGCTGTAGATAGAGTTAAGGTTGCCAGTCAACCGACTTTTCAATAGGCAGATTTTCTTTGGCTTCTCCTATGGCTCAGCAGATAAAGAATCTGCCTGCAAAGCAGAAGACACAAGTGATGCGGGTTCGATCCCTGGGCCAGGAAGATCCCCTGGAGAAGGAAATGGCAACCCACTCCAGTGTTCTTGCCTGGAGAATCCCATGGACAGAGGAGCCTGGCAGGCTACAGTCCAATTAAGAGTTGAGAGACTTAACACTTTCACTTTCGTTGGTTATATAAACAGGCCCAATATAATCACAAGGGTCCTTATAAAATAGGAGAGAGAAGAAGAGGAAGTCAGTGTGATGTAGTGTGAGAAAAACTCGACTCGTTGTTGGCTTTGCAGATGGAAGAAGAGGGCCACAAGTCAGAGCGTGGGGAGCCTCTACAAGCTGGTAAGGGCAAAGAAACAAGGTCTCCCATAGACCCTTCAGAAGGAACGTAGATCTTCCACCAATAGTGTGATTGTAACTCAGTGAGAACCGTTTTGAATTTATGAGCTACAGAACTACAAGATAATCAAAGTGTATTATTTTAAGCCACTAAATTTATAATTGTTTTTTACAGCATCAACAGAAAACTAACGTAAGGATACACATGTGAGCAGACGATAGTTTGTCCACGCATTTAACTTAAAAATAAGAAGCACTCTCTCTCCTTCCTGGCTGTGCTAAAGTGTTAGTTGCTCAGCTGTGTCTGAATCTTTGTGATCCCATGAACTGTAGCCGGCAAGGCTCCCTTGTCTATGGGATTTCCCAGACCAGAATACTGGAGTGGGTTGCCATGCCCTTCTCCAGGGGACCTTCCTGACGAAGACTTCAAACCTGAATCTCCCGTGTTGCAGGCAGATTCTTTACTGTCTAAGCCACCAGGGAAGCCCCAAGAATACTGGAGTGGGCTGCCATGCCCTCCTCCAGGGGATCTTCCTGACCCAGGGATTGAGCCCATGTCTCTGATGTCTCCTGCATTGGCAGGTGGGTTCTTTATCACCAGCTCCACCTGGGAAGCGCATTTCTAAAGTACAAAATGATCTTACCATGACCTGGGGAGAGTTTGCCCAAGAACTGAAGCCTACCCAGAGGAAACCAGAGTGAAGGGACAGAGACATATTCCTGACATTAGATCTCACCATCCCTAAGCTAAAGGCAACTTCAGATACTTCAGTTCCTTGAGGAAGCAAAGACCTTATTTATCCTTTAGCCAGCTTGAGTTGGATTTATATCACTTGGGGGGGGGAACCCTCTTAACACAGGCACGGTAGAGTGAATACCACCTCTTGAAATATCCTATTCCAATTCTGGATACTTTTGCTATTGTGTCTTTCTAAAATAGAGCTGGGATCGGCTGCCACAGGACTTCTCCCTACTGTTCCTATATCTGAAGGCCACATGGGACAAATTTAGCTCCCACCTCCCCTCCAGAGATATTCATGATTTAAAATAGTAATCCCCACCGAGATTCCCAAGTCTTCTCTTCTCCAGGCTAAATCCTCCCAGTCATCCTCAGAACTGTGGTAACATGGTTTTGCACACTTTCACTACCCTGTGGTTAATCTTCCCTGGACACACTCCATTCTGATTATGTTTTTCTTTTTTTTTTCTAAAGATAATACCACAACTACAGACAATATGCCAAGAAATGACTAAACAGATCAGAATATCCGTTTTAGGTGAGACCTTATATTGATGAAATCTAAATTGAAAAAAAAAAAACAAAAAACCTTTTGTTGTTGTTATTAAACACTGTTACTTACACTTCACTCAGCTTATTGTCCAATAAAATCCACCTGTGTTTTCCCAAGGGGCTCCTGAGTCATTTCTCCACAACCCCCCTGCCCCGACTACATTTACAGTTCTTTTTTTTTTTTGATGTGGTTCTTTTTTTTTTTTTAATCTTTATTGAATTTGTTACAATATTATTTCTGTTTTATGTTTTTCTTTTCTTTTGGCTGCAATGCATGTGTGATCTTAGCTTCCCAAACAGGGACTGAACCCACACCCCCAGCCCTGGAAGCCAAAGTCCCAACCACTGGACCACCAGGGAAGTCCCTACTCAGTTCTGATGAATAATGTTCTGAAGCATACAGAGGTCTTCCAAGTTATACCTATCGAATTTCATCATGGAGAACACCATGGAATGAGCAGAACACAGGGGTTCAACTCAGATGAGCCTGGACTCAAATCCTGGTTTCACCACTAATAGTTATATGACCTTGAATGACTCCATAATTTCCCCCAATCTTAGCTTCCTCATGATAAAATAATAATAGTGCCTTCCCTATAGGGCCATTGTAGAAATAAACAAGATAATGTATGGAAAGTGCTTGGCATCCTGCCTGGCATGTACTAAGCTCTTAGAAAACGGTACCTATTATTACATTCAATCAGGAAAAAAAAGAAAATAGGTCAGAGCTTTCAAGTTCAGGATTGTCTTCTTCCGTGTGTGCAAATAGAAAAGTCAGTGCCGGGAGAGAGGCAGAGACAGAGGAGGAGGGAGAAGAGAAATCCAACTACCCTGCCCTATACTCCTGGCGCACATCCAAGTCAAAGACGAGCACTCCTAGCAGATAGGATATCCAAACTCCCCTACTCCTGCAAGAGCTGGACTTAAAAGAGTTTGTTTTCAAACTGGGACCTAGTAGGCAGGAAGCATATAAATCTCCTTAAAGAAAATTAAATAAATTCCTGCAAATCATAAACACAGAGGGGAAATGAAGGTGTCTGGAAGTGGAACCCTCCAAACAAAAACTTCAGGCACAGTTTTGGAACCCCTGAGCCAATCTCTCCCCTTATAAGAAAGGAATGTGACAGAGAGTGACAGCGTTTGGCTCTGTCTCAACCAGCAGATCTGTTTCAGAACTACTGAAAGTCAAGGTCATATTTGTTTCCTTTTTCCTCTTCTGGGCCACAAAGGAAGCCCAATTTGTCTTTCTCCAGAAGAAATTCAGAAAAGGACTTGAGTGTACATGGTTATTTGAAAAGTGATTCCAGGAAATGCTGGTGGGGAAGCGAGGAAATCAAAGGGGGAAGGGAAGAGGGGCAATAAAGGATGGTTAATTAAGTCAGATACCATCGTGCAGGGGTCCCCAACCTTTGGGATCTAATGCCTAATGATCTGAGGTGGAGCTGATGCAATAACAATAGAAATAAAGTGTACCACAAATATCATGCACTTGAATCATCCTGAAACCATCCCGCCAACCTGCCCTGGTCTTTGGGAAAAAACCTATCTTCCACTGGTGCCCAAAGTGTTAGAACTGCTGCCACACGGGACCACAGGTCTGTCCCACTGGGGTGGCAGGGCCAGGGGGAATGTATTAACCACCCTCAACAATTATCAAGTAAGGGCTGCCGCTAAAGAGCTGAGGACTCCCTGGCATTCTAGCCGCCTCCAGCCTGGGCAGAGCATTACTAAGCTGCCAGAGAGCCTCCAGCCAGAAGCACAAGTGCTGGCACCTGGAAGTCAAGCCAGCATACGTAGAAAGGGTTAGTGCTGAGGGCATCTGAGCTGGACACCAACAGGGACCACTACGAAGTTCCAACGGTAGTGAGGCAGAGTCTCTGAACGAGCCTAAAGCTACAGACCAGCAGACGAACCAACCCACTAATCAATTATGAAACAATCATTAATACTGTGTTGCTATTCCAAGATATTTAAGATACAGAGAAAACATTTAAGTGCTTCATCATTCTACTGATGCAAGTAAACCACATCCTTACACAACAGCTCCTCCTAATCAGAGATAATTCTAAGCAAAATGAGTAGGAAGTCCCCCAATGTTTCCATGGGTAGGAAATTTCCTAATGTCCTTAGGCTCTTGCAAGCTATTTTCTGTTTGGAAGAATTCTTGCCACTCTCAACCCTTCAAGGATCATCTCAAAGGTCACCTCCTCCATGAGATCAGCTCCAGGGGATAAACAAGATGAACTGGCATGTTTAACTCCCAGTGACCCACACCAGATACACCCAGATGTGCCAGGCACGGGCAGCTTATTCACATTCCTGCATTTCCTCTCCCCGAGCTTCGAGTCAGCTGTATTTTATCATCTAGATCTTATGGAATCTTGCCAAGGAGTCAAGCTGCTCTGTGACTGCTCAAAGCTAAGATACAGGCAAAGGAAGGCTTGGTAACTCCCTTCCTCCCTAAATTCCAGGGGACCCAGTAGTAAACATATACAGAAAGGAAAAAAAAAAAAAAAAGCATACATACAACATAAAACGCACATATAGCACAAATACAAGCACCAAAGCCCAGAAATTATCCGGCTACCTGCTTCCTCCAGGAGGTGCGTTTTAAGATTAAATCTGGAGAAAATATTAGGCAAGTTAGGTGTTATCACATTGCTCCATGCTGACCTTTTCCTAGCAGAGTTAAAAGAGCCTCCCTCAGCCTGAGTGATGGCTACTGACAGCGCCATGGCAATGCCAATTAAGTCGCCCCGTGTTGAGAGGAAGTCACAAGGCCAGTGAGGCCAGTCAGGCCATGACCCCTGCCCTGACTCAAGTCTCCCACCTAGAAAAGAGGTCGCCGTTAACAAGTGTCCACCCTTTTCCTTCTTCCTTTCTTGTCTCCTTTTTCTCCCTTTATATTTTTGTTTTTATTTTGCTTTACAATTCCTTTTCTCTATTGCCGTAATAAACCACTGCAGGCAAGATCCACTGATGAATGCTAAAATCAGTGGGGAAACTTCATGAAGAAACAGGATACTTCCAGAGTCTCCAAGCATCTCTCCCAAATAGCTTTTAATTATGGCAGTGGTTCTAACAAATACCCATACATTCTTTGACACCTCTCTCTCCAGCAGGTGGCTCTTAGCCCCTCTCTCCTTGCATGTGCTGGACTTAGGAAACTTGCTTCTAATAACAGAGTATGGCAAGAGAAAGATATAAACTTTAGAATACAGAAACTTGGCAGACACTCTCTCACAGAAGTGTTCAAGGTTAACACCATCAGTGATAAATTCTGTGGATGTTCACATACCTGCTGATATGAAGTGACACGAAGACCACTTGGTCTTTGCAGCGTTGTTCCCCCAGTCTATAATTCCAGTCTAACTATAAGAAAGCATCAGACAGATCCAAATACAGGAACATCCTGTAAAACACCTGACCCAGTACTCTTCAGAGGGTTCAAGATGATTATAAATAAGAAAGACCAAGGGGAAGATGACTAGGGAGACAGGATAACTAAAGGCAAAACGGGACCAGGCCTTGGGTCCTGAAAAAGACCAAGGGCATCAGTGGGAAAACTGGCCAAACAGGAGTAAGTATTCAGTAAACAGTGTTGCATCAACGTTAAACTTCTCGGTTTTGACAAAGGTGCCGTTGTCACGAAAGATTAGGGGAAACTGGCTTAAAGGTATATGGAAATTATATGTGTCTTCTTTGCAGCTCTTCTGCAAATCTACAATTATTTCCAAATAGAAGTTGAAAACCACCAAAGCAAACAAAAATAACCAACGCCATCTGTCAGTGGTGGTGTAGGAAAGCCATGGGGTAGGATAGGGTACTAGAGACCGTGCGCCTGGTACCCACCTGCTCACCAACTCCAGCCTTGAGTACGTTTCCCTTTCAGGGCAGTGCCTCCCTCTGTGACAGGATGGGCAGAGCAGGGTGACTGAGCTGTACTCAGGTCACGCTCACAGGGCACGGCCTTGGTGGTGTGTGGCTGTCCCACCCACATCCTGTGCCCGCTCGCCCACCACTAACTTCTCCAAATTTCCAGCCCAAGCACATACATTTTTGTCTGTTAGATATCAGGTATCCACATAACATTTCACCTAGATGAAAGTTTCTGGTGTAAAATGTTGAGAAGTACGAGACTCAATCACTAATAAGGTTCTTTCCTACACTGACATTCACCTTTCCCTGCCAAGTCTTCCCTGAAATAACTACAAAGGACTTAAACACTCCCTTTCTTCCCTGTTCTATGAGCTTTTCACAGAAGAAGCCATGTCTGTATACCTAGCTTGATCAGTCCCCAGCCCTCGTTCTGGGACAGAATAGTCAGGCATGCATGCTCAGTCGTGTACAACTCTTTGGGATCCTATGGACTCTAGCCCGCCAGGCTCCTCTGTCCATGGGATTCTCCAGGCAAGAATACTGGAGTGGGTTGCCATGCCCTCCTCCAGGGCATCTTCCTGACCCAGGGATCGAACCCAAGTCTCTTATGTCTCCTGCACTGGCAGGCAGGTTCTTTACCACTGCACCACCTGGGAAGTCCCACAGAGTAGTCAATATCAGGTAAATTGGTGCTGAATAGGAAGCTATGAATCTAATAACCTCTGAGAAAGAGAATACGTGTGGAACACATCCCTGACCCCAAGGTCTTGCTAATATCAGCTACTGCAAAGAGATCTTGACAAAGAGGCAGAAGTTGTCGATTATTGACTGATGTCCAAATCCACGGCACAATTTAAGACCTGCATGAACTTTCCCTTTCCCCAGGAAGCTTCCCTTGATCCCTGAAGCTGGAAGTGACCTCTTCCTCCTCTGTGTTCTTAACCATCTTTGGTCTGTGCCTGACATGGTGCTACCTTGTCTTTCTTGAATATTTCTCTCAACATCCCTGCCCGATGATAACGGGAACCGGGAAGGACTGATGCTGAAGCTGAGGCTCCAATCCTTTGGCCACCTGATGGGAAAAGCTGACTCACTGGAAAAGACCCTGATGCTGGGAAAGATTGAAGGCAAGAGAAGGGGACGACAGAGGATGAGATGGTTGGGTGGCATCACCGACTCAATGGACATGAATTTGAGCAAATTCCGGGAGATGATGAAAGACAGGGAAGCCTGGCATGCTGAAGTCCCTAGGGTCACAAAAAGTCAGACATGACTGAGTGACTGAAGAACAACAGGCTGCAATGCTAGAGTGCCTTGTGCATAGGAGATGCTCCATAGAAGCTGAAGAAGTGAATGAACAAGCTCCAGGCCTCCTCGTTTCAAAGAAATCTACACAAGACGCCAAGAGATATGGGCTTGAATTGCAGCTCCTAGTCTATGCCCTTAGAAAAGTCACTAAATGTCCTTGGGGACGCGGTCTCAACTTGGCCTCTGTTTATAGGGCTGTTAACAAACTCTACAGATCAGATCACACAATCCCAGGCGTCTGAGACAGTATGTGACACGTAGTGAGAGGCTGCTCAAGAAATATCAGGTGCGTGAATAACTAAATTGCAGCCTCTCTGAATTCGGTTTCTTTATCTGTAAAGTAACGATACAAATACCTACCTTGGGCCTCTGGTGCGATTAAGTAGCAGGGCACAGTCGCACATTCAGCACAGCGCCTAGTGCCTGGCAACTGCTCAATAAATGTTTGTTCCTCTTCTAGTCTTTCCCCATCAGGTACTCTGTCCAATGAGGGGACCCACTTAAGCACTTCTCCCAGCCACGTGCTTCATTACAGAGGCCAAATTAAGAATATGAGGTGCTTACATTTGAGAAAAAGCAAAAGATGCTAGCCCATGGCGTGCAGCATGGGGTGTAATGTATGCACAGTAGCTCTGCTAAGAAAACATCCAGGCCCCCAGTTGGGAGAGGAAAGCAGCACTATTAGCATAACAGGTGTCTTTGCAACAAGAATGACACTTTAAAGACAAATCCCCCCAATGCATTTCCCGAACGCAGGAGTGCATATTTAATTACACTTAATGCTATCTTTTCCCTCTAGCTCTGTGCATGGAGGGGACACATCCCCTCCACAAGGTTGGGAAGATTTTTGTAGACATGGCTGGAATCCAAACCTGCTTCCCAGCTCCAGTGCCCAGAGGAAGCACAGCAACAGTGAAGCTTCAGGGAAGGCGCCCTGGGCTTGCTGTGTTTGCTTGAAGAGCGCAGAGCTGAGACACAAAATCGTGGAATGGGAAGAGGGGAATGCACCGGAACCCAGGAGAGCGCAGGTTCTCTGTGGGAAAGGCCTCAGGCCGATCCATGTTATGAATTAGTTTTAATTCACATGGCAAACAAAATGGTATGTATAACCATCATTCTCATTTTTCTAGAAGAAAACTGAGGTTTAGAGGACTTGAGTGATTCTAAGGTCCTAGAGGGCATCCCAGCTGGTGCTAGTGATAAAGAACCCGCCTGCCAATGCAGGAGACATAAGAGACCCGGGTTCAATCCCTGAGTCGGGAAGATCCCCCGGAGGAGGGCGTGACAATCTACTCCAGTATTCCTGCCTGGAGAATTCCATGGACAGAGGAGCTTGGCAGGTTACAGTCCATACGGTTGCAAAGAGTCGGGCATGACTGAAGTGACTTAGCATGCACCCACGCAAGGTCACAAAGCTGATGGTGGAGGATCTCAGAGTTTCACTCAATCCTGTCTGGACCCCAGCCTGAGTGTCTTCCTCCTTGTTCACTCTGTCAGAGGCTCGCACTCACTCAGTGGGCACATGCTCTGTGGGCAGGCATCGGATCACCCGATTCCCTTACGTCATCTCATGGAACCCTTCTCCTGTTTGGCAACACCTTTTTCTCTGTTTCACAGAAGAGAAAACTCAGGCTCAAGTAAATCAGCTTGCTCAAAGTCATAAGTAGAGGGGATCGAAAGTTTGGGATTTAAATCCAAATTTGTCCATCTTTTATCCTCAATGTCACACTAACTTACTCTGTGAGTTTGAAGGAGTGAATTTCTTCCACTAGGCATTGATTTTCCTCCTTTAAAAATGAAACTCTTATAAGCAGAGATTTAAAGGCCCCTCGATCCTTTAATATGCCATAATTGCATGTGCTTCTCCGACACGAGTTCTTCCCTATTTGCCACCACAGGCATCCCTAACCTTCCCACTGTCCCCAGGGGATTCTGAGATAGCTGCTAAAAGGAGATTTGACTTTATCATGGAGTACTCTGTGGTTTTCGATATAATGAACCTTTCTGAGCTTCAAGCAGGGCTAACAATAATAATAACAGCTATAATATCAAAGTCTAAATACTGAGGATGGTTTTGAAGATAAAATGTGATAGTAGATATGCGAACATTGTCTTGAAACTGCCAAAGCACTGTACAAATATTAGTTAGCATTAACAGTATTATGACTGCTAGGGTAAAATATATTCTTTGAGGATAATTAAAATCTATAGCCACACAGAGTTGATGCGTGAAAATGTAAATGGCCCTCATTGGTTTCCACATGAGAATTCCTGTGTTTTACAGGATCTGCTCTTCAAAATTCCTCACTCAGCTTTTAATAGATATTAACAGATATCTGTTACAAATGGATACTCAGAGCATTTCAGGAAGAATGAAAGGGTGCTACTACAGCACAGCCCCTCACGGCATCAACCTTAGACTTCGGTGACCTTGCATCAAAGCCTGAGCTCCATCACGCCTAGCAAAAGCACGCGCCGCTCTGAGCCTCACAGGTAACAGGCAGTGACCAAAAGCCTCCTCACTGGACTCTCACGGTGATTCGATAAAGTAAGAGTGTGGAAAGCAACCAGCACGGTTCCTGGCGCATAAAAAGACTCCGCAGACTCTGCCGTTGCTAATAACAAAGTGGTCCCAACGCACAAACTGCAGCAGCTGAAAGGATGGGGCCAGGCACATGGGCACAGGAGGAAAGCGCTCAGGTGTTCCCTTTCAGTGCCTCTTACTCAGATGCCCCGGCCCTGACATGCACCCTTCCACACGATGTTAAAGGGTGAAAAATGCATTTGCTTAAAATCCATCTGCCTTTTTATAACTTCCAGAGACCAAAATCTGCATGAGCAGCAGTTCTCTGCTGCTCCTAATTAATTCCTAAACAAAGAGCGCTCCAGCAGCAGCACCGTTTATGAAGCCAGTTGACCTCCTGGTGCAGAAATGATGACACAGATGTTGTTGCTGCTTCACAACCTCATTTGTCACTTTGCACCACTTGGGCAGGCCAGCCACGTCGTCCCCTTCCGAGGGGCAGTAGGTGGTCCCCAGGGTGTCTCTGAGACCTCTGCTGTCACCTCCCATGACTGCTGGACTTCCTGCCCTCAGGGACCTCCCACCAGCAGCCTGGGGTGGGACAAGCCAGAGAAAACATCAGCTTGGGCTTTGCTTCATCTAAGAGATTCCCAAGGTGAGGACACCCTACTCTGCATAGGGTTTGGGAAGCTACAGGTAGTCACAATCACCACGAACTGAGCTGGGTGCTATCCTGGCATTCTGCCTGGGTCATCTCACTTCATTCAACACAGTCTGTTAAGACATGAGCTACCGTTCTTGATGTACGATCTGGGAAATGGGATACTGGAGATTAAGAAAAAGAGTTTGCACAACTTCAGAGCTGCCCGGCACAGGGCACTTCCTACTGATGAGGCACCAAGGGCTTCACTGTGCTCCCACCACCATGAGGATCTGTCCAGTAAGACGTTTCGTAGGTCATGTAGGTAGTAACCAGAGAAACAGGAGCCTAACAAGGGGTGGGCTCTCCTCTAAGGTAACTGTTCTCTCCACCTCACTGGTCTTAACATGCAAATAGGGAGAGCATGGGCTCCAGGCTCAGAGTCTATGACTCGGGCTACCTGTGACTTTGGGCAACCTCAGTTTTCCCATCCATCAAATGGGCATAGTCTTACACATCTCATCTGTGAATAATCACAGACAGGGAGTCTTATAAATGCTAAGGAAGCAGTGTGTGACAATGTCTCTGCTGGCATATAAAAGGCTAGCAGGGCCTATAATTACTCGCAAATAAATGTTGCAGTCACCTAAGTGGAAGCTGTCACTCTCAGCGCCTCTCGCTGCAACTTGAGAATCTGTACCTAGTGCTATAATGTTGCCAAAAGTTAACAATTGTAATGCATGACAAGGTCCAACTGTCCATTTCCCAATCTACGCATCTAACATTTTACTGAGCTGCTAGTATATGCCAGACACTCTAAAAACCTCTCTCCAGTCTCTCTCCCCTTTCCATCTCATCTCCTTTCTGCTTTGTGATCACTTCCTCCCCTCTCTCTTTTTCCCCTTTTGTCCCAGGAATAAGAGCCCAGGAAGAGGAAAATACTTATTCCAGCTTCTGTCACCCCTCAGTCATTGTCGGCTGGAGAGGCACTAACCACAATTCTCCACTATATTAGTTTGATCAAGCTGCCATAACAGAATTCCCTGGACAGGGTGCCTGAACAGAAGTGTATTCTCCCACAATTCTGGGGGCTGGAAGTCCGCAGATTAGGGGCTGGCAGGGGTGGCTCCTGGTAAGGAGGCCCTGTGGATGGCCACCCTCGCATTCTGTCCTCACGTGGCCTTTCACCAGGCCCTTGCATCACAGGCGTCTCTTTCTCTCCTCATAAGGACACCAATCCTATTAAATTAGGGTCTCACTCTCATGACTTCAATTAACCTTAATTACCCTCTTAAAGGCCCACACTCCAAGTACAGTCACAGTGGAGGACAGGACTTCAGCATATGAATTTTGGGGAGGGGGATACGACTCGGTCTATAACATTTGCCCGTCTGACTCTCAAAACGAAAGGGCAGGCAGAATATCCAGCCACAAAGTTCACTGTGGCCCTTAAACCACCTGCTACAGGACGTCAGGCAGCCAGCCCCCAATGGTCCCACCTACCTAGTTCTGGCAGGGGTCCAGAGGCTTTCTGTTTCGGCACTGACCAACTCTGTGACCTAAGCCAGCCCCTTCTTTGAGGCTTGGCCCGCTCTGCTATAAAAGGGCATAAAAAACGGACAGCTACTTAATAGATTGTCAAGTTTTCATGAGATGTGAAATGGCAACATGTCCTATTATCATTAATGGGTCAATGGTGTGAGAGCTTTAAGAACAACTGAAAATCACCAGGAAACTTCTCTGTATCATATACCAAACTTGCATTTACTGTGGATGCATCCCTATCTGGCAATGAATTTATTAGAGGAGATACAGTTGTTATGCCTTTCTCCCATTTGAAGCAATCTAGGTTCAGAGATGGAGAAGGCAATGGCACCCCACTCCAGTACTCTTGCCTGGAAAATCCCATGGACGGAGGAGCCTGGTAGGCTGCAGTCCATGGGGTCGCTAAGAGTTGGACATGACTGAGCGACTTCACTTTCACTTTTCACTTTCATGCATTGGAGAAGGAAATGGCAACCCACTCCAATATTCTTGCCTGGAGAATTCCAGAGACAGAGGAGCCTAGTGGGCTGCCATCTATGGCATCGCACAGAGTTGGACACGACTGAAGCGACTTAGCAGCAGGCTCAGAGAGGGCAAGTAGCAAGCCCAGGATCACACAGCTAGCAAAAGCCCGACAGACAGAGGTCCAACTGATCACCCTCTCCTCTCATCCACGCCGCTGCAATTACTGTGATGGCACCGACCTGCCCTGCAGGTGAGCTCCCTTTACCTGAGACTATCTGCAATGAAGGGAAGGGGGTCTCCTCCACGTCTCCTCCAGGGGCTCGTGCACCATCTCAACAAAGCCCCAGGCACAGACACCAACATATTTCACTCCCTATTAAGGGAGGCCGAGACAGGGCAGGCCTCTAGACGCTTCATTAGGGGAACATCAAGACACATAAGGACTGTAATAAAAAAGGAGCTGAAGAGGGCGCCCATGGGGAAAGCCCAGAGCCGCTCTGGCTCGTGCCCCTGCAGAATTTGAGAGCAGGAAGGGAGGGCTGGAGCACAGAGGGTCAAGGGCAGGGAAGGGTGAGATGGGGATGCTAGCAAAGGGCTTTACAAGCAGGGAGGCAGATGCAGGGTCTAGACCCCAGCTTGGCCTCCCTCCAGCTGTGTAAACTTGAACAAGCCCACTAAATTTGATATACCCCAACATTTCAATGCGTAAGATGGCGATAACAATGCCTGCATGGCAGGGATTTGTGAGAACTAAATTATAATTTTAAAAATTAAGGAGCTGAGGCTGTGGTTGTCCCACTGCTGGTCTCAATGAGCTTCAGGTTAGTGATTCTTCACCTCTGCTATCAGCCAACATTAGGGGCAGAACTTGTCATAATGCAAATTCCCGGAACTCCACACTAGGTGTTCAGATCTGGTAGGTCTGGCGCAGGACCCAGGAAACTGCCTTTTAAACAAACAACCAAGGTAATTCTGATGGAGAAAAGAGATCTGGCTCCACATCTAGTAAAGTGCCAAAAGTAAACAACAGAACTTAATAATACTAGGCAATTAAGAAAGTTTCTAATGCACAGAGTGGTAAAGCAAGGGCTTTAGAATCAAGACACTTGGTTTCCAATTTTACATTGCTTATATTGGATGAAAAGCTTATCATCTATGGATTTCAGCCTCTTGCCATGTGATACAAACTACCCTACAGAATTCTTTTAACAATTAAGTAAAATAATGCACGTAAAGCTCCAAGCATAATCTCTGGCGTATAGTAAGTGCTCGGTATTATTCCTGTACAAATTCATTTTCTCCTAACACTTGAAAGGAACTTGTAATAACCCCATAACTTTGGAAACCCAGGGGTGGAAACAAAGGCACAAAAAAATTTTCTACCTAATTCCAACCTCACATTTTGTTTAATCAAGCAATTTACAGGGGGGCAAAAATAATTTGTGGTTTTAAATGTTTTGATACATGCAGGCACTGCAATCATGATAAATCATCCCCAACATATGCCCAGCTCCTCGAAGTGACAGATGACAAACAGAAGCAGGACAAGGTCCTCCATCACAGGCGGAATCATTGAGTTAATGGAAGAATTATTGCCTCTGAAATCCACTCCAGTCCTATTGAGGGGAATGTTCCAATTTATCAAAGCCAAATGAACATTAATTGCAGCAGTCTGCTAAGTTTTCCAGCCGCTATGACCTTCATTGAATTTTAATCCAAAACAGATAAGATTTCCTTCCACACAAGAGGAAACAACACAATTAGCTCAAAATGACAGCTAGATTACGAAGCAGGCACACACAAACAGCAGACACACACATTCACACTCCAGCACACGACCCCTCCCCCCATGAAAATATTGATTCTGCCTGACTTAAGATTCAGCACCAAGGAGGTGGGCAGAAAAAAGGTAAACACAGACAATCACTCATCTGCATAGACTCCCCTCCCTTCATTCAGGAGAAAAATTCTGGAGGCAGAAGGCAAGATGGAGAAGGTGGCAGGCAGTAACAGAGACAGAATTTCTGTTAACTACTGTAATTAATGTTATGTCTCATCGGGGAGAGATTAGGAAAAAACAGAGAGGGAAGGAAGAAAAAACAAGTATTATTTTGCTATTAAAGACGCCCTTGAGCTGGGGAACATTAGCAGCAGAAGTTAGAATTGGGTAATTGTTTGACTGGCATCGGTGGATCTGCAGGCGGGATGATTACCACAGTGAAGTGAAATACGGTTGTGCCAAACCTGTGTTTACGGCTCCCACGGCACGGAATGAGGGGTCATCTGCTGAGTTCAAACCACAGCTGGGGGAGGTTTAGAAAGTGTGATGCAGTGGAGGCGACGGACACACACACACACTCACACACACACACACACTCTCACACTCACAGTCAGAGATCTATCTGTAGATGGAAAGGCCAGTTCTGTCACTGACCTGCCACATGACTTTCACCAAGTCCCTCTTTGAGACCTACAGACTTAGTTTCTGTATTTTTTTCACTCTAAAATGAAGGAGTTGGACTAGAGGAGTTTTAAAAGAGCTGTTTTTACTGGGGGCGGGGGGGAAACCTAAGTCAGAAATATGTGATTTCATCACTTTGAAAGGTGTTACTTTCCTCCACAGTCCAAGGTCAGTCCTGCCTTAACAATACAGAATCAGGTATTAATTAAATGATTATGGCGATGGGCCCCTGAAACATCCTTACCCATCCTCGCTTCTGTAAAAGAAGAAATATTGGGTTGGCCAAAAAGTTAAGTTTGGGTTTTTGTACCATCTTATGGAAAAACCCAAAAGAACTTTCTGGGCAACCCAATGTTACAGAGGAGAGTGATCACTTGGAATCAGAAATTTAAGTTTAATTTTGGGCTCAGGCACTGGCTGTGTGATATCAGAAGATAGTGACCTTCACCGTCGAGACTTTGGTTTTATCACGGGTGAAACAGAACCAGAGCAGCAGCAGTATTAATGAAACTGATGATACAACATCTGTGGAGAGTTTACACATGTGACTTCATTTAATTCCAGGAGGTAAAAACTATAATATCACATTTTACAGAAGGGGAAACTGAGGCACAGGGAAAGTAACTTAAGCAGTGTCACACTGAGAGTTCAGTGCTAAGACCAGGATCTAACCCAGGCAGTCCTGTTTCAGACGCAATACTCTTTTAGCTCTTTTATATTGAAATCATTAGACCAGCTTCCAGGTGGCTCAGTGGTAATGAATCCACCTGCCAAGTGGGAGAAGTGGATTTGGTCCCTGGGTCGGGAAGATCCCCTGGAGAAGAAAATGCCAGCCCACTCCAGTGTTCTTGCCTGAGAAATCCCATGGACAGAAGAGGCAGGTGAGCTTCATTCCATGGGGTCTCAAAGAGTTCCAACATGATTTAGGGATTAACCAACAACAACAAATTATAGACTCGTGAGAAGTTGCAAAGTTAGTACATAGAGTGCCTGTATAGTCTTTACTCGGTTCCCCCTAAAGGTAACATTTCTCATAACAAAATATAGCTGGTCCTCTTTATCTGCCGGTTCTGCATTCATGGACTCAACCAAGCCTCTGATGGCTCAATCCGTGGATGCAGAACCCATGGATACAGAGCACCAACTTCACTGTTATCATTTTATCTAAAGAATTTGAGCATCCATGAATTTTGGTTTCTATGGGAGGGTTCTATAACCAATCTCCCATGGATACAGATGGACAGGGGTAGAATGATCAAAACCTGGAAGCTAATGATGATCACACCTCATCACTAAACTATACACTATATTTAGATTTCACTAGGTTTTCCACCAATGTTCTCTTTTTGGCCTATTGTCTAATCCAGGATCCTAAATGGCATTTTTTTTTTTTTAATTTTTTGGCCGAGTCACATAGCATGTGGAATTTTAGTTCTTCAACAAGGGATTGAACTCGCATCCCCTGCATTGGAAGCACTAAGTCTCAACCACTGGACTGGCAGGGAAGTCCTAGCATTATGATCATTTTTTTTGAGTCTCCCTGCTGCTGCTGCTAAGTCGCTTCAGTCGTGTCCGACTCTGTGTGACCCCATAGATGGCAGCCCACCAGGCTCCTCCGTCCCTGGGATTCTCCAGGCAAGAACACTGGAGTGGGTTGCCATTTCCTTCCCCAATGCATGAAAGTGAAAAGTGAAAGTGAAGCCGCTCAGTTGTGTCCGACTCTTAGCGACCCCATGGACTACAGCCCACCAGGCTCCTCTGTCCATAGTCTTCTCTTATTTACGACAAGCCCTCGTCTTCCCTGTCTTTCATGACCTGAACACCTGTGAAGAGTGCTGCTCAGCTGTCCTGCATCACGCCCCTCACTTCCTGCGCTCAGACTTGTCCGACTCTGTGCAACTCCATGGACTGTAGCCCACCAGGCTCCTCTGTCCCTGGAATCTTCCTGGCAAGAATACTAGAACAGGTTGCCATTTTCTGCTCCTGGGGATCCTCCTGACACAGGGATTGAACCCTCGTCTCTTGCATCTCCTGCATGGCCAGGCAGATTCCTTACCATCAGCACCACCGGGGAAGCCCATACTTATGGTGCATGGGGTTAGCTGCTCAGCAGCATGTGGGAATCTTCCCAGATCAGGACACAACCCGAGTTTCCTGCACTGGCTGAGCCACCAGGGAAGCTCTTTTCTCCTGCTGAGAATCACGTTATGCCATTTTTGACAAGGAAGGCAGAGAAATGTCTCTGTGCCCTTTTCAATCCATCCTAGCAGGGGATTTGGGTTGTTGATATGTCTTATTCCTAGTGATGCTAACTTGGGTCACTTGGTTAAGGTGATGTAGTGGGTGGAAACCCACAAAGATATATCTACATCCTAATGCCGAGAATCTGTGAGCATGACCTTATTTTTACAGCTGTAATTAAGTTAGGGATCTTGAAAGGAGGACATCGTGATCCAGGTGAATCCTCAATCCACTGACACTGTCCTTATGAGAGATACAGAAGACAGGACACAGAGGGGAAGGTGAGATGTAGATGAAAGAAGAAATTGGAGTTGCGCTGCCACAAGCCAGGGATGCAAGGAGCCACCGTAACCTAGAAGCAGCAAGGACTGGATTATCCCCTAGAGCCTCGGAGAGCACGTAGCTGGATGTCACCTCCATTTTGGACTTCTGGTCTCCAAAACTGTAAAAACATCAGTTTTCTGTTGTTTTAAGCCCTGCGGTGTTTGGTTATTTGTCATAGCAGCCCTAGGCAACTAGTGCAAGTGGTATCTGCCAGATTATTCCACTGTAAAGTCACTAGTTTCTTTTTGTAATTAATACATATCCAGGAGGGGGTGTTAATTCTTTGAGACTGCAAATATCCTGCTGCTTCTTGAGGTTTCACCCATTAATTTTAGTATACATCGGTGGATCTTGTCGGCAGTAATTATTACAGTAGTGACGGTCTAATGGTGATTTTCTAGTTCCTTCTTTGCTTCTACATTTATTAATTAGAATCCCACTGTAAGAAAGAGCTATCTCTTCTATCCCATTTAGTTACTTAGTCAATTATTTATATCAGTATATTGGAGTCAATATTCTTAATAACTCCTACTCAACCTGGTTCAAAGGATGCTTTCCAAGGCCAATCCCAATGGCCTGCCCAGGGTCAGGGGCACTGGCGGCAGCAGCCCTGGGTGGTGTGGTGTCCCCATGGAGGAGGTCACCATTAGCCCTACCATAGAGTCTGCAGTCCTAACATAAGAGACCGGAGACCCCAGGACTGGGCCGCCTCTGGCCAAACTACAGGGAGGGGGCACAACCCCACCCATCAGCAGAAAGCTGGATTTAAGATTTGCTGAGCAAGGCCCTGCCCACCAGAGCAAGACCTTCCCCACGGTCAGTCCTTCCCATCAGGACGCTTGCACAGCCTCTTATCCTCAGGCATCAGAGGGCAGACGGACTGAAAACCACAATCACAGAAAACAAACCAAAACGATCACATGGATGACAGCCTTGTGTAACTCAGTGAAACTGTGGACCATGCCAGGCAGGACCAACCAAGATGGATGGTCCATGGTGGGGAGTTTTGACAAAACATGGTCCAGTGGGGAAGGGAATGGCAAACCACTTCAGCGTTCTTGCCTTGAGGACCCCGTGAACAGTATGAAAATGGTGAATCAGAAGGAATTTTTAGAAGGCAAAAGAAAGGTATCTTCTCAGAGCACTGTTCTAAGACACCCCATGTGTATTTTATCATTTATTTCTCCCATGAGTTCCATGAATGAGCGATCCACAGCCTCCCTGGAAATTCAGGAGAAAGTAAGAATAACAGAAATTCAGCAATATGTCTAAGGTCAAACAGCAATACAGGAACGATTTGAATCCACACCTGTCTGTCTCCAAACACATATTGCTTGCTTCCACCAGACCAAGCTGGCTTCTGAAGATGGGGAGAGGGAGGAATTAACTGGAGACAGAGGTATAAGCTCCAGTGAACCAAAAGCTAAGCCCACCTTGATTTTTACTGCAGATGGACTCAAGGCACGCGGGTAGGGGAGTAAACAGTGGGAACACAGCACCCTATTTGTGCACACACTCCATTCATTCATTCCCTGTCATGAGAACACACCAAAAGCAAGAAGCAGTTTTCTCCACAGCCCGTCCTTCCCATTAGGAAGCCTGCACAAGCCTCTTTAAGACACGAAAGCCAAAAGCCCCAGGCTCGGCCCTGTTTCGTTTTCTGGCTGTGCTGGGTCTTCACTGTGGCACTGAGCCTTCTCTTGTTGTGGTGCATGGGATCTCTAGTTGTGGCACTGGGCTTAGTGGCCCCAAGACATGTGGGATCCTAGTTCCCAAACCAGGGATTGAACCCACATCCTCATGTTGAAAGATGAAATCTTAACCACCAGGCCACCAGGGAAGTCCTTAGCCCCAGGTTCTTGAAGGAACTGGGGACAAGAGGCTGGAAGAAAAAGCAAGTAGCCGTGGACAGGACATTCTCCTTGAGTTTTTCTGCCAGCCCCTCTGGGCTCTCCCCACGTTGCCACTCTAAAGCAGCTGGATCTTCCTGGCCCCTCACTTCCAGGACATGGCGCTGCAACCCCACCCCGCTTCACCTCTGCCGCCTCTTCTCAGAGCTGCTGGCCCAGGAGCCCCGCTCAGACCCTCCCCGTCTCTGCTGGGAGGTGCCCTCATCTTCCAGACTGCCTCCTTGGCCTCCTCCTCACTCCGAGTGCCCCTTGTTCACCCCTCAGTCCACGCTGCATGGCTCTTTCTGGGGACTGGATTCCATTTGGTCCCGCTCACTCTACTATTTCTCCTTCCCTGTTTACCTCTCTCTGCCGTCTCCTCTTTCTCTGCCTGTGCTTTCACTGCGAAGTCCTTTTCTGTCTGTTCTTGCCAATTTCCTTTCTTTTTCTACTGCTCCCCCCTTGCCCTTGGCTCCCTTTGGCTGTTGCATTTCTCTCCACTGCTGGTAGCTTCTATCCATCTGGTACACAAAAGTCGCTCAATAAATACTGATGAATGTCTGTGGTTTTTTTTTTTTTGGATCTGTGTACCTCTCCTCCACCTCTCTGACATTGTGCAGATCTTTTTTCTTATGCATGTTCTCGTCCTGCATTTATTTTTGACTCCAGGCCCCGTTTTTTAGATGAATCTCAGGGCTGCCACGTCAACCTTCTTCATCTGGGCTTGACTGTCGGCTCAGACAAATGGAGTTGATGGATGGAGAATGTCCATTTTCTGGCCTCATTTTTCTCCATCTGTAAAATGAAGGTTGGGGTGTCTCCCATTGCTGTCTGCAATTGTCCACGTGCCAGTTCTCCATATAGGACTGCACACCCCTGCCGCTGGCCTCGGGCATGGCCACGGGACGTGCTCTGGCCCACAGAATGTGAGAACACGTATCTAAGCATTTGTTTCAAGGGCCAGAATAGATATCTGCCTGCTCTCCCATTCATTCCCTCTGCCATGAAAACCAAACGTCTCAAGCTAGGGCTCCCCTTCAGCCATAGTTGCAGAACGAGAAGACGGAAGATCTAAGCCACCGCAACGGCGGCTGCTGACATATAACGTGCACGAGAAGTAGGGCACTGTTGGTCAGTCACTGAGATTCAGGATGATCTGTTCATAGAAAAAATAAGCAAACGCTGACATCTCAAGAATTGGATGCCACAAGGGCTAAGGTGTCTCCAGCTCCGATACTCCAACCGAACTGTACAAGACTATAGCCTTGCGGAAAGACCTAGCCAAGCGCTTTCCTGTGCATGATCTCAGTTCAGTGCGACAATTTTAACTTTCTTTCCATTTTGCAAGTGTCCTAACAAGAAGTTCAGAGGTGAAGGTTTATCCAAATCTCTACAGCTGGCATGAGGCACAGTCTAAACTTGAAACCAGATGTACTGACAACACCTTCTGCTCATACTACTTCCCTGCTCTGCAGCCCTGCACGTTGTGGGAGACAAACCGTATTTCCTTCAGGATGGACGCCATGCCTTATTCTCCTAACCTTCCCATAAACCTAGCCAGAGATCCTGCAGGCTTTTGGTGAATCTTTGTTGTTGAGGCAAGTCATGGTCAAACTTCAAGGTTCATGTGATTTACATTTTAAAAAACAACAACAACAAAAAAAAGGATTTGTGATTTTTAAAATTTCAAGAAAAATGTTTTCTGGGGAAAAATGTGATTCATGAGGCATAGTACACATATAAAAATGTACTTGACATGTTTGTACTTCCAAACTTCATCTTGTCTTGGCAACGTATAGAAGCTTGAGGATCTCAACTTATAGATGGGATAATAAGGCTGAGAAGAGAATGGGACCTGCACAAGGTCACGGAGTGTGTGAGCGACAGCGCCGGGACAGCCAAGTCCCAGGCCAGGGTTCTTTGTGTGGCTCAGAGGGTAAGGCATCTGCCTGCAATGTGGGAGACCTGGGTTCGATCCCTGGGTGGGGAAGATTCCCTGGGTGGGGAAGATTCCCTAGAGAAGGAAATGGCAACCCACTCCAGTATTCTTGCCTGGAGAATCCCATGGACAGAGGAGCCTGGTGGGCTACAGTCCGTGGGGTCACAAAGAGTCGGACACAACTGAGCGACTTCACTTTCACTTTCAATAAGGCTGAGAAGAGAATGGGACCTGCACAAGGTCACGGAGCATGTGAGTGACAGCGCCGGGACAGCCGAGTCCCAGGCCAGGGTTCTTTGTGCCATGTGTATCACATGATTTTCCAACTACTAGATTTTCCTGGCATCTTTTAAAAAATATTTCTTAGTCGAGATGTCTCCCCTTCTCCTCTGCCTGCTCTCTGGAAGGCTTTGCATTATCCCATGCTGGTTGACCTGTGCATCCTTCATAAATATTAAATAAAGTGAAAGTCGCTCAGTCATGTCCAACTCTTTGCGACCCCATGGACTAGAGAGTCCATGGAATTCTCCAGGCCAGAATACGGGAGTGGGTTGCCATGTCCTCCCCCAGGGGATCTTCCCAACCCAGGTCTCCCGCATTGCAGGTGGACTGTTTACCAGCTGAGTTACCATGTAAATAACACAGCAATAATGCTTATCGTTATTACTTGAATTGTGCTCCCCGCCCGCCCCCTGCCAAAAAAAAATGTTGGACTCTAAGTCCCCAGTACCTCAGAACGTGACCTTATATGGATATTGGATATTTACATACATAATCAAGTTATGATGATGTCATTAGGTGGACCTCAATCCAATATAACCTGTATCCTTATAAAAAGGAGAAAATTTTCCTAATTACGTTGAATTGGTTCATGGTGCTTTTCAGCTCTACAATAACTTTCTACTTCTCTACATATTCAGTCTGCTAATTTTTGAGAGTTTGATATGGAAATTCCAACTAAAAGATCTTAATTTATCTGCTTAAATAATTGTAATACACAGTGGAACTATATATAACTTTGTTCTGTATTTTTCAAGTCTCCTATAAAAATGTTATCATACTTTCATAATTTAAACAATTAAAAAAGGGGGAAAAAAAGAAAATCTGGGCATGGAGACAGACTTCTACCATGGGGAATACCATGAAGAATAGAGTCATCCTGCCACCAGCCCAGGTGCCTTGACAAAAAGTCAGGGGAGAGGTCTGGAGCATACCCTCATCGTGGTCTGCCCACACCTTGATCTCAGAGCTCTATCCTCCAAGACAGTGAGGCAACACATTTCAGTTGTTGAAGTCCCTCAGGCTACGATACACGGTGATAGCAGCCATAGGAAATGCACGCTTATAAGCAGCAGAGTCTACACGGATGACAGGCCGACTGTACAGCAGGCTCCGGCAGAGGTGCTCCTCGTGTATCAGCTCAGCTGGTCCTCACGCAGCATCCCTGGGCAGGCACGTCCATCCTCACCCCACCGTCGATGACTGCACAGAAGAAGGAACGTGCCCAAGTCCCAAGGCCAGTAAGTCAGCTACAGTCCTTGGGGTCCCAGGTCTACAGTCCTTGCAGGGCAGTTACATTCTTTACACCTACATTTTCTCCAAAGTGTAACAGGAGTAATGACACCTATTGAATTAGGATTATCATAGGATTAAATGAGTTAATCTGGCAATGACCATAACACTGAAGTGAAGTGAAAGTCGCTCAGTCGTGTCCAACTCTGCGAACCCATGGACTAATACAGTCCACTGAATTCTCTAGGCCAGGATACTGGAGTGGGCAGCCTGTCCCTTCTCCAGCAGATCGCCTCGACCCAGGAATTGACCTGGGGTCTCCTGCATTGCAGGCAGATTCTTTACCAACTGAGCTATCAGGGAAGCCCAACCTTAACACTAACCAAGCATTATAAAAGTGCTTGTTAGCATTATGATAAGATCCTTTGCTGTCTTGATTATTTTCTCATAAATTTTCTAGTTAGTTATTGTTTCTCTTAACATATGATCCCCAAAAGTAAACACAATATTTCAAGTCTAACTTAGAACCTTCTAAAACTTAGTTGTTTAGAAACTAGTTTTTCAGGAATATGACTTAAAGTGGAGGGTCCACCTTTAACATTCTAATTGCAGAGCTGGCTTGTTCTGAGCCTATGGTTGATTTTGCTAAAGCCTTTTTTCTTTTTTTTTCCCGTTTTTCTAGCAGATAGGATTTTCATTGTTGGGTTTAGTGGGTAAGGAAAGCACTGCATGATTGAATGAGTAAATCAATGGACTAAGGAATACATCATATGCTGTGAGTGAATAAACACAACAGTTGGGGAAATGATCACAAGCCATTTTTCACAGAAAGCTTTAAAAAGTATGATCCCCGTATCACACAGATCCTTTAAACAAAGCTACTGATTGAGAATGGTAATAATTTCTTAGATTTATGTGGCAGTTTCTAATCCTCAAAGTATTTTCCTATGATTATTATTACACAGAATCATAGATCTTCTAAGTTTTAAGGAACTACAATAGTCTTCTAACTTAACCATTATTTCTCTCAACCTGACAGATAGGGCTTCAAGCCTTTGCTTGCATACCCCCAGAGTCAAGGAACTCACTACCTATGACACAGTCCCCTCCATTGCTGGAGAACTCAAACACTTTGAAAGGTTGGTCCTCTGTAACCACACCCCCCCCCCAAGACCAGTGCCCACCAGTACAAATCTCTGGTATTTTCTGTGGGCCAGTCCCTTTGAAAGAAACATGTCTTCAAACATCTTCCTTTTCACACATCAAATCAAACATTTCCTTCATCCCTTTGCTCAAAACATTTTGGCATTGATATTCATTACTGTGGTCTCTACAGCTAACAATTTAATACAAGGTATCACTTTGTAAGCACTTACTGAATCTCGGGCCCTAAACCACACAGAATCATGGCAAGGGCAAGGATTCTAATTAATCTCTGCAGACAAGTTGGGATTCCAGCACTGGTGCTCACTGGTGAGGTGAACTTCAGCAAGTTACAAAATCTCACTGACTCCTAGGTTCCTCATCTGTAAATGAGGGACAAGAGCAGTGCCTAACATGAAAGTTGCTCAGTCGTGTCCGACTCTTTGCGACCCCTTGGACTGTACAGTCCATGGAATTCTTCAGGTCAGAATGCTGGAGTGGGTAGCCTCCAGGGGATCTTCCCAGCCCAGGGAGCGAACCCAGGTGGACCTCATTGCAGGCGGATCCTTTACCTGCTGAGCCGCAGGGGACAGCCCTGTCTTACAGAGGGGCCAGAACAATTCAGTGAATGATGCATCTGTTACGACATTGTGCCTGACATCAAACTTTGAAAGCTGGGTCCTTTACAAGCCCTCAGTGAGGGTGGCCATTAGTTTTATTATGCAGAACCTTTGCATGTATGACCTTATTCAGTACTTTGAAAAAAAAAATCTAAGAATTAGAAAATACTACCTCAGTTTTACAGATGATGAGTTTGACGTGGCCAAGGCCATAAAGAGATAACTGTTTAACCTTGGCATTGACACCCAAGCCATAACCCCTCTTAATAACATGTTCATAGATTCCAAATCAGGTGGGGGTCTATGCATGAATTTGCCCATAATATTTTGTAGTTTAGGTCAACAACTAATCCAGACAGAAGAGAAAGGATGGTCTACAAATTAAGGGCAGAGGACCCACCTCTACAAACGAAATATTGGCTTTGCCATTTAACCTTGACCAGCTCACACTGGTAGCTATTGATAAGTATTAACAGTTCAGGATCCACATCTATGAAATAAACATAATAACAGTGTCCACCTTAGGATATATTGTGAGGATTAAATTTAATAATGCATGTAAATCAAACACTACCTGGCATGTTGTAAGTTCTCAATAAATGTCAGGTATTGTGAATATTTCTGTAGATCAGATAGCAAGATAGCAGAAAAAACAAGACGAAATCCAACATCTCTTGTCCTACGTCAGAGTATTTTTAAACACTGTTGCAACAGTAATAGTAGTAACCACTATTACTGGGTGCCTATGATGTGCCGGATGGATATTGGGTACTATTTATATATGTTTCTCAGGCTGTTCTCATTCATCCTGTGAGACTGGTAGGATCAGTTGTTTTATAAAGAAACTGAGGCTCAAAGAGGAGAGGGGAGTCCCCAGAGTAAAACCATCAGGAAGCAGGAAGCAAGAAAGACAGTGTCTTCCAAACCTCTGCTCTGTTCTCTGCATCCATCATCCCCCCTGCACGACTGAGGCAGGCACATGACTGCTCAGGGTAGCTGAAGCTAAAGCCGCAGACTAGATGAATGACCCCCTACTCTCGTCCTCTGCCCAGGCGTCCACCAAGTACCTCCTTGTTGCCTGACCCTTGGGATATTAATAGTCAGATGATGCAACCTCCTGGGATAAAGCAGACGCTCAACAAGCTGGAAAGGGCATGCGGTTCCACTCCAGCAGGCATGGATTGTCGCAGGTTCCAGTGACTGAGCTGGAACTGGTTGCTCTGCATGGGTGGGCAGGATATTTATGCCAAAGTAAGTGGATGAAAAACATTGACCTGGACTGCCAGATTTCTCTGAGATGTGACTGGATGGTTTGGTCTTCTCCTAAACCATCTCAGATCTTCACTGGAGATAATGACAGTGCAGAGTTTGACAGAGGGAGAGTCACAGTGTCCTGAACAGCCCTGTGACATGAGTTTGGAGTCTTGGAAAATCCTGGCCCCAGCAGAGCTTTCTTATTAGCCAGCGGGAGACCTGGGTTCGATCTCTGGGTGAGGAAGATCCCCTGGAGAAGGAAATGGCAACCCACTCCAATATTCTTGCCTGGAGAATTCCATAGACGAGCTTGGTGGGCTACAGTCCATGAGGTCATAGAGAGTTGGACATGACTAAGTAACTAACTTTCACTTTTCGCTTGCAGCCTTTGGCAAGTCAAAGGAACTCACTTAGTCTCAAATTTTTCATCTGTGAAATGGGAGGGCAGAACCCAGCCATCAGGAATGCCATTTTTATTTATTTATTCAGTCACTCATTCACTCATTTATTTATTAAGCTATGCTGGGTTTTAGTTGCAGCCTATGGGTCTTCCATCTTCCTTGAGGCATGTGGTATCTTTAGTTCCAGCAGAAATCTTAGCTGGGGCATGGGGAGTCTAATGCGGGCCCCCTTCTGGAAGCAGCATGTCTTAACCACTTGACTATTAGGGAAGTCCCATGAATGCCATTTTAAATGTTTAGGATTTTTAAAATTTTTTAATAATAAAAAAAACTTTTTAAATAAAAAAGATGGGGAAGGTGGGAGTGGGGAGAAGCAAGCACTGTTTTTTGTTTTTGCTGAATTATCTGTGGCCAGAATGGCAAGGACAGAATTTGAGCGACAGCGTCTGAGATGCCTGGATGGGGAGTCCTAGCTTGTATCTGTACCTCAGTTTATCCATCTGTAAAATGAATGGGTATAATATATCAGCTTGCCTCCATAATAGAAGTGGGTGTGCGTGTGCTAAGTTGCTTTAGTTGTGTCTGACTCTTTATGACTGTAGCCTGGCTACAGTCCATGGGGATTCTCTGCTCAAGAGTACTGGAGTGGGTTGCCATGCCCTCCTCCAGGGGATCTTCCTGACTCAGGGATCGAACCCAAGTCTCTTAGGTCTCCTGCATTGGCAGGCAGGCTCTTTACCGCTAGCGCCACCTGGCAAGCCCAGATAATAAAAGTGTACCAAATAATAAAAGCTAATGCCCTAACATGCCAGGCTCCTCTGACACAAGTGCTCGGTTACACAGTATTAGCATAACCCTTAGCTTTATAGATGACAAAACAGGGGGCAGAAGGGTTAAGTACGTTGCCCAACATCACCCAGAGTGTTCCATGGCAGAGTGGAACTTTACACCCAGGCACTGGAGCTCAGGTACGAATGCATGTCACCTCCCTCTAGATAGAGGGCAGGGGTCTCTGAGGACATCCCCGCCCTGAGAGGCTGGGCTGCCATCAGTGGACGCCAAGGAGGCCACTGTGTTCCTGGATGTGACTCTGTTTGCTGAGGGCTAAGGTGAGGATGGGAAAGATCAAAATATTGGAGCCCTGAAGGGGGAAAGAACCGACGGGACCACAGGGTGGTCGGCCTAGGCCACCCCAGCTAGCAGGCAGGGAGGGTCTGGAGAGCGCCAACCTCTGCACAACCTACTCCACCAGCCACATCCTGGATTACAGGGAAATTCAAGAGACATTTTGGGTCTTGGTGAATTCTTTCCAAGCTAACCTCACTGAGCAAAAAAAAAAAAAATCTGAGGATCACTGACAGTCTTTGGGGAGAGGTCTGATTTAGTCTGATTTAGTATCATTAACATCGGGTATGGAAGCAGAGAAAGTCCACGCAGGGCTAGTATTATCATTGGTATAATTCTGTCAAAGTCCCTGGGTTCTGGGAGGACGTAGGAGAGTAAATGCTATGCTGAAACACAAAATGCTTAATAAATGTGAATCCAAACCGAGTCTCACTCCCAGACATTCAAAGAAGAGTCACACCCTGTCCAGTCAGTCTTCTTCACATCAGGTGGCACCCCAGGCTGCACAAAGTACTCAGCAAGCACCCCAAGAGGTGCCTACAAACTTGCAACCCAGAGTCAGCATGCAGGCACCCACTTGGCTTGGCATGTGGCTGCAACACTCGCTAAATATAAAAATGGGAAAAGTCTATCACACTCATTCCATGAATAACACAAAGGCCTTGATTTGCTCCTCCACGTGATGAGCATGCGTTAGGTCCAAATTTAACGTGGCTGTCTGGCTGGGGTATGTGCGTGTTTTTCCAAAAAGAGAAAACTTCCAGGCACTTACTCAGCCCTAATGAGAATGTCTCACACACAGTAAGGGTTGAAGAGGGGCCCGGAGCACAGAGGCCGAAAGGCCAGCTCCGCTCCATCACAGGTTCTTGGTAAGTACTACTGAGGACTAAACGAAAGGCAGGAAGGAAGGGCTGGCTCATAGCCCCATTCTGCCAAGGGACCTTAGGCCAATCGCTTCACCTCCCTGAGCCCTACCTTCCTTACACATAGGCTAGGAATAACATTTCCTACACTTGTGCATCTGTGCTAAAGGTAAAAAGGCGAAAATAATAGAAGAGGGGCCTGAGGAGTGAAAGGCACCAGACTGAGTTCAGTTGCAGCTATTATCTGATGTTTCCTGGAGCCAATTAGACCCTGTACATTCTTCACTTTGATTCTTTTTTTCAATTTACTGTACAAAGCCATTAATTACAGCTTTTCAAATCCATCGTTAATGTGAGTCTACATACATCACAGACTTACCATTCCAGTGATTTCTGCCCTGGCATCCCTCTTTAAAGAGGCAGCAGCCTCAGAGTTCCAGATCCTGGGGCCAACAGAGATGGGAGGCCACCTCACTTCTCTGTGTCCGTAACTTCATCTCTAACATGCAGGTGGCACGCCTGACTTCTTGGTGAGAATGCAATGAAATAATGCCCATGACTGCCCCCGGTGCAGAGCTTGACACATGGTTAATAAATTCTTGCATTGAAAAAGCGAGTGTAGAGAATAGTTGAGTTTTTATGGCCAGACACACCACACTCGGGTTCAAATACCCAAGAGCAGCTCCACCTCTTCCTAGCTATGTGACTTTGGGTAATTTTCTCTGCTCTCTGACTCAGTATTCACTAATATAAGTGAGGGTAATGGGGCGGGGCAGGGGAGGATAGTGTGTAATAGCCCTTGCTTATGCAGAGTTCAGCTCCGGGGGCCACCACTCAGGATCTACACTGAAGAGGGTATTGTGAGGGTTAAAACACATCAAGGGTGCTTGGGAAAGGGCAGCCCCACTCCAGTTTTGTTTGCTCAGTCATTCTTGGAAAGGCCAGTTGCGCTGGAGCACTGAACCTCAGCCCTCAGCCAGGCAGGCTGAGCATGTGGCAGATGTTAAACAGCTATTCCCAGAGATGTCGGCCAAAAGGCCAAGGAGCTAGAGACCCTTTATTTTCTCGTCTGAAGCACAATTAGCTTGTCACAGCTGACAGATGATGGACGAGTATACATCAGCCCAAGTGACACCGCGGAATCCATCTGACCTTCTGTTTATCATTCTGACCTCTCATACTTAGCCAGCTCCTTCCCTCCACCTGCTGGCAATCCCTTGCCTCCCGCCAGGGTCTCCCCACCTTGCCCTCCCCATCACCACCCCCCCGAACTCCCTGAAGCCCCCTCCTGGGTTCCCGCTCACTCACCATCACAGAAATGTGGAGAATATGCATCTGCTCCTCTACGATCTCCGAGGGCTCCTGGAGGGTGGGGGCGGTGGCCTGGGCCAGCTGCCCAGAGCTGCTCATGGACACGTGGAAGTACAGGGTGCCGTTCTCCAGCCACTGCTGCCGCCAGTGGACCAGCGAGATGTCCGCAGCTGTGCCTGACATCTCTGCAAGACAAGAGGCAAGGCACTGGGTGAACGGTGGGCCTGGCCTCGGCATGCCGGGCAGGAGAGGAGCCACACGCATTCGGGAGCTCCAAAGGCATCTACCCTGTGCTGGATGCCTTTCCCAGCATCAAATCTATGAGCCAGAGTCACTCTGCTTTGCACCTGAAACTATCACAACATGGTTATTTGACTATACGCCGATATAAAGGGAAAAGTTTAAAAAAAAAAAATCCACGAGCCAGAGATTGTCACTTCCATTTACAGGCCAGTTAGCTTGTAGCAAGGTTATCCCAGAACAACAGTGGCAGAATCAGGATTTGAACCCAGGTCTGCCCGGTGCCCCTTCGATAGCAACATGCATGATAGCGGAACTCATTCCACTTCAAAGGTGGAAACAAGCTAAGCAAGAGGTGAAGAAGGTGCGTACGTCCTTCTGAGACCATGGAACTATAATCAGGTGAAGGAAGGACCTGAATGGTAAGTGGGGGAGCTCAGAGTGTGAACTCTTCAGAAGCTCAGCTGGAAATGCTCATGGCAGAAATGCAGAACCTCAGAGCTGGGAAGGCCCAAAAGAACATCTGGCCCAGCTGAGGGCTCAGGATCGTCCTCTACGGGAAAGGAGCTTGGCGAGTGGGTTGTTCTGAACCATTTCTCCTGCTGCACTCAGAGCAGCTCCACCCCACTCCTCACGTTGCCTAGACAGTACTCTCAAACAAGGAAGTGCTGGCACAAAGATTTCCATGGCTGAAAAATACTAGAAAACCCACTTCCCCACTCCACTGATCTCATATAGCCAATGGGAAGTTAGGACTTTCTAGTCAATTGTAAAGTCACCTAACTTGAACTTCCTAACTCTCGCTTCTATGCTGTTTTTCCCTCTGAAGATGCTTAAGAAATATCACTTTAGCAGTACTTCCATTTAGTGTAACTGTACCAACATAGCTTCTTGATAAGAAGGGCAAAGACATATGGTACCAAAAGCGTTCTTTCCTTGGAATCTACAATCCTTCCATCGTGCTGTCTACTAAAGGATGTCCCTGAAAAGATTTTGAAGGACAAGGCCAATCAGCATGTCCTGTGAATAGAGGGGAAGGGTGATGGGGTTCTTGGAGAATTACCAGATCTTTCTTCAAATCAGTTACTGTAGGAAACAGAAGCAATCAATCCATCCATAGACAAGTAGTGTACAAGGCTTAATAGTGTATGAGGCTTGGACCTCTGGACCACACTACGGAGCAGACCGAGAGACTGCATTCCCCTAGTCCCCAGAGGCGTCCTGTTCACATACACACTTGAGGAGCTTGAGGAGGACTGATGAGGAAGACGTGTTAGACCTTCTTATCTAGCCAGCTCTCCCCGGGCTCCATCATGTCTGCTCACACTGAACTAAAAGCAGTCACCTTGAAGCAATGAGACAATGATATCCGTTCACCAAACGCTACTGATTTATTCTTGCATCGTCCTCCCCCTCCGTAGACTCTAACCCCTTCAGGTTCACAATCAAAAGTCAGGGGAAGAGCATCTGCCACTTAATAAGTGCTATAAAAAGTTAGCTATTAATATTTATTATCATTATTATTATTAATAGGGACAGGATCTAATTCACCCTTCAGCTGCTTAAAAAAAAAAATACTTGAGACATTCTTGATTGCCTGCTTTCTCTCCCACTCCCCATCCAGCCCATCAGGAAATCTTTCAAACGGCACCTGAAATGCAACATTTCCCAGCTCCTCTACTGTACCACCTGAGCCAAGACACCCTCTTTTCTTGCCTGGCTTACTGCAAAGGCTTCTTCTTTAAAAAAAAAAAAAAAAAAGCTTTGTTTATTTATATATTTATTTTTGGCTACACGGGGGCTATGTTGCTGTGCGTGGGCTTTATCCAATTGCACGAGCTGGGTTCACTCTCACATTGCGGGGCACAGGCTCCTTACTGAAGTGGCTTTTCTTGCTGTAGACCATGGGCTCTAGAGCACGTGCTTCAGCAGTTGTGGCGCAAGGACATAGTTGTCCCACGACATGGGGGATCTTCCAGGACCAAGGATCGAACCGGTGTCCCCTGCACTGGCACGCAGATGCTCACCTGGACCACCGGGGAAGTCCTGCAAAGGACTCTTGACTTGACTCTCTTCTTCCACCCTGGCCTGTCTATTCTCAACCAGAAGCCAGAGGAATCCTGCCACAGCTTGAGTCAGCTCACGTCACTCATCCGCTCTAAACCAAGAGCCTCCTACCTCATCCCAAAGCAAGGGCAAAGCAGCTGATACAGAGTGAGTTACTCATCCAAGGGAAAACCTGCCTGGGGTTCCCTTGCTGCACTCAGAGTGGAGCAGAGCTGGAGGTGGTCCCAGGAGTGCATCGGCTCCTAGAACTGAGAACCGAAGGACCCCAGAGCTCGCCTTGCAGCCCCGGGGAGCAGACTGGTGGCACAGTGCCTTGTCTATGAGGCAGGTCTCTCCCCAGCATCTCCTCTCCCCAGCCCCCAGCCTCAGCACCCGCAGACTTGGCAGCAGCTCCCCTGGCAGCCGGCCAGCTAGGCCAGGGCAACGTGAAGACACGATGGTGAATGGCCTTGCTTGGTGCCTTGCTCATTTTTCTCTCGGTGCATCAGAGCCAGAACCAGATGTCCAGGGAACCCAGGGACCGGGCTTTGCCTCTGGAAATTGTTGTCTCTCATTAAGCAGCTCAAGAAAGAGGATGTGCGTGCCGTTGGCTGGGCGGGCACTTACTGTGCTCAGAGTCCCTGAAATGGCACCGGCAGAGAGCCCCAGGGGCAGCCACATCGCGCTGACACAGCCAGGTACAGAAGGAGGCAGAGACGGTTGGGGAAGGCTTGCTGAAATCTGCGCCTCTTACTCCTGGGGCTTGTCTGGCCCATGCCTGAAAGCCCATCACTAAAGCAGCTTGCCATCCCCGTGTTCAGACTAGAACACAGAGGGTCACACGGGCTTAGGCACTTGTTTAAGGTCACTGGTGAACTGGTACCCAGCCGGACCCAGTGCACTCCCAGTCCAGGTCAATTTCTACTGTGCCAGTTGTTCTTACAGCACCTTCCTTTTCCTTGACTAAATTAGCCCAAGGACCAAAACTAGATTGAGCTCTTTGTTTGCTACGGCGATGACTGCACAGTCAGCAGACAGCAAACGTTAAATGATAATAACAGTGTGTGAAACACAGTAAATATTGAATCCCAGAGAAAGGCTCCGGCCGAACACTATTACAAAGAAGAAGAAAAAAAACTGCTGCTGGGCGGGGACAAGGGGCATGAAACCTCGGAGGGAAAGCTGCCTTAGCGGAAGCAGGTTTCATCGTTCTCGCGTTCATTTATTCCCGTGTTTGTTTAGTCATTCGACACACCTTACCGAGGACCTGCTCGATGGCAGGTGGCTTAGCAGCCTAGAATCTGGAGTGAAATGAGGCACAGGTCTGCCTTCAGGAGACTCACAGTCCTTTAACAGCAGGAACTCTGACGCCGTGCTATGTCGCGGCCCACACATGCGCACATCCTCCTTTTAATGTGGCCCGGGAACCGCGCAGTATCCTGCGCCACCGCCTACATCATTCCCTCAGCATGCTCGCCAGCCCTCAGGACTTACAACTGTTCCTCTTCCTCTTCCGTAGTGCATAGGTGCTTTCTGTCACGTCTCTCTGGAACTCTCCACCCAAACCTCGGAAGCTGCCTTCTTCCCAGCTAGCACCTACTCAGAGAGGCCACGCTGCTCTTACCTCTCTGCGACCCCGTGGACTGTACAGTCCATGGGAGTCTCCAGGCCAGAACACTGGAGTGGGTAGCCATTCCCTTCCCCAGGGCATCTTCCCAACCCAGGCATTGAGCCCACATCGCCTGCATTGCAGCGGGATTCTTAACCAGCTGAGCTACCAGGGAAGCCCCTTACCTAAAGTACTCCTCTTCAAAACTACAATTTGAAAACATCCATGCACCCCTATATTCATAGCAGCACTATTCACAAAAGCCAAGACACAGAAGCAACATAAATGCCCGTCGATAGATAAGAAGTGGTGTATATATACACAATGGAATATTACTCAGCCATTTAAAGAAGAAAATAATGCCATGTGCAAAAATATGGATAAACCTAGAGATCATACTAAGTCAGACAAAGACAAATATCGTATGATATCACTTATATGTAGAATATAACAAAAGCTACAAATGAACTTTTTTAATAGGACAGAAGGAGATCCACAGTTATAGAAAACAAACTTATGGTTACCAAAGGGGAAAAGTGAGGGGAGGGATAAATTAGGGGTTTGGGATTAACACACACACACTACTATACACAAAAAAAGATAAATAACAAGGACCTACTGTATAGCACAGGGAACTATACTCAGCAGTTTGTAATAACCTATAAGGGAAAGAATCTGAAAATGTGTGTATAAAACTGAATTGCGATGCTGTAGACCTCAAACTAACACTGCACGGTAAATCAACTATACTTCAGTGTTTTAAAAAAGATAATAAACTACTGCTCTCCATATACATCCACTCTCCACTATGTCACCTTTACAAACACTTTCCATGGAACTTATCACTATTAGAAATTTATTCCATGTGTTTTCTTCAACATGCATTTAATACTTGTCTCTCCAGGATGCCTGGAACCTTGTATGTCTTATTCCTGTCATATTTTCAAGTACTCAAGCATATATAAGAGCTCAATAAAAATCAGATTGGTGATGATGAACACACATACATATACACACACTCATAAACATATCCATAATAAGATGATGAAGGTCGTGTTCAGTGTCACAAGGAAATTAAAAAGAAAGTAAAGGTCCATTGGGAACTTGATCGTGGGACAGGACTCTCCTAGCTTTGAGATCAAGAACGTCTTCAAAACGTAGTGACAGGAGCGTTGCCGAGGATGGGTATCTTCGTAGGCCTTGAAGGACACGAAGAGGCAGAGAGAGATGGGCTGGGTGGCTGGTGTCTCAGGGCAACAAAGCCAAGTGCACAAGGAGGCAGGCAGAAGAATGTCAGGCTGGGAATGTGGTTCAGACACAGTTAAGGGCATTGAATGTTTGGCAACAGGATATAGTCTTTTAGCATGCAGTAGGGAATCAGCTGAGTGGACTTGATCTGAGAGCTGGTCCTGGGTCCATTAAAAACGGGTCAAAGAAACAGTAGCGTAAACAAAGCTTGTTCTTGAAATTCCCTGCTGATTGATTTTCCAATTGCATTTTCCCTCTCCTCTTCCCCTGCTCCCTCCATATAAACATTTCATTGAAGTCTTCAAGTCATATTACAATCAAACTTAAAGCAAAAGGGGGACTAAACGCATTTGGTCGGGAACCAAGACGATTCCCATAAAGGCAGATTATGCTGACATGATGAATATAAAATGAAACAGCAGATATTAAAGTAGGAGAATGGTGCACCATGCCTTCCGGCTGTAGACTGACTCCAGTGCCTGCCTCCCTCCAAGCCCAATGAGCTTAGTTTTATATTGGAATCATAAAGAAACCCAGGGATTGCCTCTTCACCTTTCACTGTTCTCCCCACATGGGCTGCAACTCGTGAAATATTCAACAGGCTCAAATCCCCTCTACCACCCGCTAAAGCCAAGCGAGAGGATCAGCCTTCATCAGTGATTCTGGGAAGACCTCTATCCCATCTCAGCAGCCACAGATGCCTTTCAGCCTCCTGGAAAAGAAATAAAAAAATCCCGAAGGCGTGTTGTGGTTTTAATTGGCTTGTTCTTCCTAATCTATGGCACTCATTGTGTTTTTATTTAATTCCTGAAGGTCATTATGAAAATAAGCAGCTCTTCTGATCACCAGCCATCTTGGTAACATCTCCCAAGTGGCTAACTAACCGGTCCTTCAGATTCCACAGCACCAGCTGACCCTCCGGCAGATTATTCGCAGAAGGCCAGAGAGCGCTTCTGATGAGTTTGCAAATGGTCTCTGCCTCACTGGGGAGCAGGGTAGTGGGGGGGTTGGGGGGGGCCAGACATTATGTGGGATGAACTCACTGCCTAGGCAGAGGGAGCTGGGGAAGGTTGGGACACTGACTTCACGCACCCCTGTAAATTAGCTGCTCCAGCCTCCATGGGCAAGTCACCTCTATGCAGTAAGTCCTGCTGAGTGGACTTGGGAAGCAGACCTCAAATACACACCCCTCACTGTCATCTCTACGATGTCAGTCTTTACACTGTCACCTCTACGGTGGCTGCCTTATTGCCAACCTTTATCATCTCTCCTGTGGACTGCTTCAAGTGGCTCTGGGCCAGTCAGGGTCTCATCCGAAAAGAGAAGACACATAAGCTGATCGAGATGTGTTTAATAATGTGATCATTTACAAAGGCTTTGGAAGTGTTCTGGGCTTCCCTGGTGCCTCAGTCAGTAAAGAATCCGCCTATGAATGCAGGAGACCTGGGGTTTGATCCCTAGGTCGGGAAGATCTCCTGGAGAAGGGAAATGGCCACCCACTCCAGTATTCTTGCCTGGAGAATTCCATGAACAGAGGAGCCTGGTGGGCTACAGTCCAGGAGGTCACAGAGTCAGAAACAACTTAGCGACTAACACAACACTAGCGTTCTCAGAGAAACAGAAGCAATATAACATAAACAAACATGTAGAAAGAGACTTATTATGAAGGGCTGGCTCACATGATGGAGGCTAAGAAGTCCCACAGTGCACCAGATTCCAGCTGAAGACCCAGGAGAGCCAGAGCTATGGCTCCAAGTGAAACCCAAAGGCTTCAGAACCAGGAGAGTCAAAGGTGTAAGTACCAGTTTGAGCTAAAGACCTGAGAACCAAGACGAGTAACGTCAGAGGGCAGGAGAAGACGTCCTGGCTCAAGCAGAGCGCAAACCAGGCCTTCCCCCACCTTTTGGTTCTATTCAGCCCAGATGGTACTAGATGAGGCCCACTTGCACTCACAAAGGCTTTCTTCCTTACTTAGTCCAACTATTTAAATGCTAATCTCTCCTAGAACACCCTCAGAGACAAGCTCAGAAGTAATGTTTTGCCAGCTCTGTGGAAATCCCTTAGCCCAGTCAAGTTGACAAATTAATCGTCACAGGCAGGTGGAAGGTCAAACAATGATGAAGCTCCCCAGAGTTGGCAAAAGCAAAGCATTGTTACCATCCTAGGCCAGAGGGGGCAAAAGGAGGGTTGGTTTTAACACCCTAAAAGAGCCACAGCTGTAGGAAAGGGTTGCCAGGCAGCTGCTGTGACCTTCACGTAGCATAATCCAGGAAAATAACCCAACTGCTGAGAAGGCATGACCCAGCATGGAGGTCATGACTCAGCACCGAGGTCACCTACCTTCTAAAGTTAATCTCCTGCAAGTGCCTAAATATGGGCCAACCTCACACAAACTCTCAAGGGTGCTCCACACAGGTGGGCTCTCCAAGGTACACAGCAGGGAGGAAAAGCACGGAGAGTGGATCTCAAGGGCAAATGGAGACTTCCCTAGCAGCCCCAACTGGTATCCTTGCCTCCAGGCTTCCTTCCTCCAGCCATCCTGCAAGTGGCTACCAAGATTATATGCCTAATTTGTAAATGTGCTCATGCCATTTCTTTGCCAAAAACCATTCAATGGCTCTTGATTCCCATCAGGAAGAAAACTAATTTCACCAGCCGGTCATCTGCATTTCTCCTCTGCCTTACCTTATTTCATACCTCTCTATGCACTTATGTGTTAAATCTCATCAATTTTTTATGTGATCCTCCACATACACAATGTTGTTTCCTAATTCTACATCTTTGGGTTGCTTTTTTCAGAGTTTGCGATAGCCCGTCCTACTGAACCCCATCCCTCACTCAGGAAGACTTCCTTGACCCCCATGGAACACCCTCCTTATGCTTCCATAAAGAGGAAATATTGCATGCGGCATAAGATCACAGACTGGAGACCAACTGCTTGATTTTTCAATTCCAGTTGCCCCGTGTTCAAGTTGTATGTCTTTGGAGAAGCTTTATAGCTTCTTCAGGCTTCAACTATCAAATCTGAATAACATCAATTAGTACCTGCTTCATAGGGTTGTTGTGAGAATTAAATGAGATGATACAAATAAACAAGCTTTTAACGTTAATCTTGATCCTCAGTGAGCATTCTGCAGTAGTTCCATTTCTCTTACACATTACTTCATATACACTGCTATAGAATCTTAACATGGTATTTATCTATGTTAAAATGATCTGTTTATACAGCTCACTTCTCTCCCTGGACTTTGGTACAAGGACACACAACAGCTACGTGAGTGTCCTTGTGAGCAACACAGTGGCCAAATATAAAAGAAGGTTCTTTAAGTCTTTGGTGAGCTGAACTGAAGTGCCCCATATCTGAATTCAGATGGACATTCCCAGAAGACAGAGAGAGGAAATGGCAACTCAGGATGTCAATGACTGCTTAATTCCCACATAACTACTCTATAGAAATTTATTCAACATCTGGCTCAAGTTTAAGCACCCTGAAGAATGCAAATGAAGAGAAAGATAGACCTTTTAACTTTCAAGGGGCTTACATTCTCATGGAAAGGCAGGGGAAGTTTACATAGAAAATGCACAGTCTTAAGATTCTGTTCAGGCATGAGTATATGCATATACAGCTGGAAAGAAGTACACTGGAACATCAAGAATGGGGGGGATCAGAGGTGATTTTAATCATGTTATGATTCATTTTTCTCTACGCTTTCTACATGGAATATATATTACCTCTGAAGCAGATGCAAATACATGCTCGCTTTAAAATTCATTTAGTCAACCAACCTTTTCTGAGATCTGGCATTGAGGAAGTTTATCCTCAGGAGCTCAGTCCAAGGAACAGAAAAAGCACGCTAGGAGTAGCTATAAATCAAAGCAAGAAGCTTAGAGCAGAGGATATGACTTGTGGCTGAATCTAGAAAGTATTCAGAGAGGAGTCTTATAGGATGAACAAAATTTCAACTGGTACCCAAGGAACAGGGGGAGTTTCGGATGGAGGAGTGGCACAGAGACAAGGGGATGGGAAGACTGCACAGGCACGGGAAGGACGCCCGTAGAGCACGCAGAACCTCATCACGCAGAGCAGGCACAGAGAGACTGACACAGCATCTGCGGAGAAGAGAGGGAAAAGCGAGTCACTACCAGATCCATTCTATCCTTTGCAGCCAAAGATGGAGAAGCTCTATACAGTCAGCAAGAACAAGACCGGGAGCTGACTGTGGCTCAGATCATGGACTCCTTATTGCCAAATTCAGACTCAAATTGAAGAAAGTAGGGAAAACCACTAGACCATTCAGGTATGACCTAAATAAAATCCTTTATGATTAATCAGGGCTTTCCTGGTAGCCCAGATGGTAAAGCGTCTGCCTACAATGTGGGAGACCCGGGTTCAACCCCTGGGTTGGAAAGATCCCCTGGAAAAGGAAATGGCAACCCACTCCAGTATTCTTGCCTGGAGAATCCCATGGACTGAGGAGCCTGGTGGGCTGCAGTCCACAGGGTCGCAAAGAGTCGGGCACGACTGAGCGACTTCACTTTCACTTTCACTGATTATACAGTGGAAGTGAGAAATAGACTTAAGGGCCCAGATCTGATAGACAGAGTGCCTGATGGACTGTGGACAGAGGTCATGACATGTACAGGAGACAGGGATCAAGACCATCCCCATGGAAAAGAAATGCAAAAAAGCAAAATGGCTGTCTGGGGAGGCCTTACAAATAGCTGTGAAATGAAGAGAAGCGAAAAGCAAAGGAGAAAAGGAAAGATATAAACATCTGAATGTAGAGTTCCAAAGAATAGCAAGGAGAGATAAGAAAGCCTTCCTCAGCAATCAGTGCAGAGAAATAGAGGAAAACAACAGAACAGGAAAGACTAGAGATCTCTTCAAGAAAATTAGAGATACGAGGGAAAAATTTCATGCAAAGATGGGCTTGATAAAGGACAGAAATCATATGGACCTAACAGAAGCAGAAGATATTAAGAAGAGGTGGCAAGAATACACTGAAGAACTACACAGAAAAGAACTTCATGGCCCAGATAATCACAATGGTGTGATCACTCACCTAGAGCCAGACATCCTGGAATGGGAAGTCAAGTGGGCCTTAGAAAGCATCACTATGAACAAAGCTAGTGGAGGTGATGGAATTCCAGTTGAGCTATTTCAAATCCTGAAATGTGATGCTGTGAAACTGCTGCACTCAATATGCCAGCAAATTTAGAAAACTCAGCAGTAGCCACAAGACTGGAAAAGGTCAGTTTTCATTCCAATCCCAAAGAAAGGCAATACAAAAGAATGCTCAAACTACCACACAATTGCACTCATCTCACATGCTAGTAAAGTAATGCTCAAAATTCTCCAAGCCAGGCTTCAGCAATACATGAACTGTGAACTTCCAGATGTTCAAGCTGGTTTTAGAAAAGGCAGAAGAACAAGAGATCAAATTGCCAACATCCATTGGATCATGGAAAAAGCAAGAGAGTTCCAGAAAAACATCTATTTCTACTTTATTGACTATGCCAAAGCCTTTGACTGTTTGGATCACAATAAACTGTGGAAAATTATGAAAGAGATGGGAATCCCAGACCACCTGACCTGCCTCTTGAGAAATCTGTATGCAGGTCAGGAAGCAACAGTTGGAACTGGACATGGAACAACAGACTGGTTCCAAATAGGAAAAGGTGTATGTCAAGGCTGTATAGTGTCACCCTGCTTATTTAACTTATATGCAGAGTACATCATGAGAAACACTGGGCTGGAGGAAGCACAAGCTGGAATCAAGATTACTGGGAGAAATATCAATAACCTCAGATATGCAGATGACACCACCCTTATGGCAGAAAGTGAAGAGGAACTAAAGAACCTTTTGATGAAAGTGAAAGAGGAGAGTGAAAAAGTTGGCTTAAAGCTCAACATTCAGAAAACGAAGATCATGGCATCTGGTCCCATCACTTCATGGGAAATAGATGGGGAAACAGTAGAAACAGTGTCAGACTTTATTTTTTGGGGCTCCAAAATCACTGCAGATGGTGACTGCAGCCATGAAATTAAAAGACGCTTACTCCTTGGAAGGAAAGTTATGACCAACCTAGATAGCATATTAAAAAGCAGAGATACTACTTTGCCAACAAAAGTCCCTCTAGTAAAGGCTATGGTTTTTCCAGTGGTCGTGTATATATGTGAGAGTTGGACTGTGAAGAAAGCTGAGCACCGAAGAATTGATGCTTTTGAACTGTGGTGTTAGAAAAGGCTCTTGAGAGTCCCTTGGACTACAAGGAGATCCAACCAGTCCATCCTAAAGGAGATCAGTCCTGGGTGTTCTTTGGAAGGAATGATGCTAAAGCTGAAACTCCAGTACTTTGGCCACCTCATGCGAACAGTTGACTCATTGGAAAAGACCCTGATGCTGGGAGGGATTGGGGGCAGGAGGAGAAGGGGACGACAGAGGATAAGATGGCTGGATGGCATCACCGACACATGAGTCTGGGTGAACTCCCGGAGTTGGTGATGGACAGGGAGACCTGGCGTGCAGTGATTCATGGGGTCGCAAAGAGTCGGACACGACTGAGCGACTGAACTGAACTGACGGTAAACCTGTGGGCGTCTCCCAGCAGAATAAAAAGTGTTGGATCCCACTTGGAACACCTTCATGCAATCAGAGTAAGTCCTAGTTTAGAGGCTAATGAAGCTCTTCAAATGCTATAAATTAAAAGGGATGATGAACGGATGGAAGCACGGATGGGTAAATAGATGGATGTATGGTGGATACATGAGTGGGTGGTTGGATGGATGGATATATTCCAATATTTTTTACTTTTATCAATAATCACACAGCCTGGGTAGTGAAAGGAACACTGAATTTGGAGTTGAAACCCTAGGTTTGTGTGGTAACTGCACCAACTGGCCAGTTTATCTCAGGACAAATCACAAAGCTTCTAAGATTTTCTTTATTTGTAGTGGGTGTGTGTGTGGGGCGGGGGGGGGGTAGTCATGATCTGTCCTAGTTACATCATATCTAATGTAGAATTGAGAGAAAATAAGGTCATACCTAGCAATGTGCTTAGAAATCTGCGAAGTCCCATTGGTAGTCTTGAAAGCAAATGCAATCATGATTCCCCTCACTCCACAATGTACCTTACCATAATTATTTATTCACTGTCTAAAACGTGCTGCCAGGCACAGTGTGAGGCTTTGTAGATAGACTGGATGAAACGATGCATGTGCTGCCTCCACAGACCCTCCCTTCTAGGCTGGATTTTCCTCGGTTCCCACTGAGCAGCAACAGCAGCACCACTTCCCCTTGCTTCCATTCATTCATTCATCCACGTATGCATTCACAGCAGAGGACTGTGTCTGTCTCCGTAACTGCCATCCTCAGTGTTTAGCTTGCAGCAGGGGTTCCATAAATACTTGTTGCATAAATGCACCACTCAGTGCACATAAGTTTCCTGCCTTCAAGTCATCAAGGAGAGCAGGAAAGGGAAAATCAGCAGAGTACCCCCTGATGCCAGAAGCGAGTACACACGGGATGCCATGGGGACGTGCATGAGAGGCGGGTTAACACTCCGCATTTATCAAAGGTTTGGATGGGGCCAGCGGGCTGAGTGTCTAAGTTGGGCACTTGGTCGATCGACGAGATCCTGATGTCAGGTGAGGTTAAACGCCTGCAGGATGGCATCGCTCCTGTGCTAGGTTTGAGAGGTTCCTTGGCAGGGATAGAAGGTAGAGAGAGGGCAGGGGCTGGGACCCAGCCTGGCCCTGCAGCGGCAGTGCAGAAGAGAATCCCTGGAGAAGCCCAGTCCTCCTCCTTTCCAGCGTCCATCAGCGCTCATCTCTGCCTCTGCCTCCAATCTGCCCACCCCACCTCCTTTGGGAACTGCGCCTTTTACTCAAAACTGTTTTCCCCAGCCACTTGATGGAGGTAAATAACATAGTTATACCCGCTTAAATAAGGGAGGGAAACAGAAGAATTAAGAGATATTGGCAAGGGAGAAAAGCATATCGTTTCAGTTTAGATTTGAAAATAGACAGAGGCTTGATGGAACTGATTCTCATTACCCCTGGTTATTCTCTCCTGAACCATTTTCCTCCCTCCTTGCTGCATCTTTTCGCCTGTTTCTTGTCATTTAGCTTTCGTTATGCACTCTTAGTTTCTTTGTGTTTGCTATTTCTTTTGTTTCTTAAGACAAAAAAAAAAAAAAATTCACAGTCAATGTATGTTTCTCCCTGCTTTCCTCCTCCATTTCACAACGCTGCACATGGATCCTGAGGACAGGGATGTTCACCAATGCCTACGTGCCAGGCGCTAAGCGAGGGGCTTTGCTTCACTGCCTTGGCAGCCCCCATGGGAAACCCACACGGATACAGTAGGTAGCATACTGCCCCCCTTTTTTTTATCTGAGATATTTGAGACCCAAAAAGGTGATTGGACTTCCACAAGATCTTCCATTTAGGTAAGTGGTGGAGTGTGAATTCAAGCTCTGGTTTTCTGATTCCAAACCCAGTGTTCTCTGGAGTAGGGGTGAGAAAAGGAATTTGCACATTTAGTAGAAAGACTGAGAGATCAAGTCCACATGGCGGGTGGGGGGTTTAGGGAGAGACAGAAGTACCAGGGAAGGCATCCTCCTGGGTAAGATGCTCCATCTGCACATCCCATCATATATAATCATTTACAGGGGTTAAGTGGTGCAGCCTCTATTTTTAAGATGGAAAGTGAGGAACAGGGAGCATTTTCTGTCTTACAGTGAGTGAATGTAAGACCACCTTGCTCCTTCCTATAGTTTACTGGGTGACATTCCACAAGTTAAGTTTATCTAGTATCTATGCTTCCCTGGCCTTATATGGAAAATGGGAATCATGGGGCTCTCCTGGTGGTCTAGTGGTAAAGACTCTGCACTTTCACCACAGGGGGCACAGCTTTGATCCCTGGCGGGGAAACTCAGATCTGCACCAACATGATGGAGGCAAAAAGAAAATAGGAATCAGAGATGCAATCTTTTGTGATCACTGTGAGAATTAAGGGAGACAAAGTGTTGGGAAGAGCCAGCGCGGCATTTAGCATACGCACATTTCCTGTCACTGGTCTGCCCTCTCTTCACTCTTCTATCTTGCCACTGGCAAGACAAGGAGAATCGGGTTGCTTCTAGAGCAATGGAGGATGACACAGGATCAAATATAGAAAAAAGAAGGCAGAGGTCACAGAGACAAAACTTCCTGCTTCACTTGGAAAGTCTTCAAGACCCTTCTATCTGGTTCCTACTGGCTATGAGTTGGAGTCATAGAAAAATCACAACAGGAAAAGAGTGCAAAGGGATGGTGATCAATGATCCAGTCATCCATTGTACTGACTGGGATCAGAAGACCAGAGAAACATAGCAGTTTGCCTGAAGACACACAGCTTCACAATCCTGTGCTATTCATGGATTATGGGGGGGAATTGGGGGGTAGACAGAGACAAGGATTCACAGCAGGGTGGGGTGGTGGTGGGGAGACACAATCTACAGAGGTAGACATGGAACCTTCCTGACTCCTAAAAGGGATTTTGCACAAGGGGAGAGGGTATAGAAGTCCCTCCTAACTCCAGGGCTCCCTTAGCCCCTCTGGAAGCTGTTACCAGGATGGTTCCTTATCTGTTGCTGGGTCACTTCAACCCCTACCCCACCGTGGGTGCCACTGCTGGATTCCAACCAGACAGGTCACAAAATGTGATGAGAGGGAGAGCATCGTGCTGTGCAGTGCTGTGGGTTAGGGGGGAAAATGATACCTTAAAACCCGGCAACTGAACAGATGAATAGACCAGACTTACCTGCCAGGGATGCCACCCGTGATTTGCAGCAAGATGGGAGAGGTTGGACAGCAAGGAATATCTTCATGTGATGGATTCATTCCAGGGCCAGACACTGAACTAAACCCATTGCCTCTGTGCTCCAAGCCACGGCCCAACCTCCCAGTCTGTTCATGCTGCCTCCTAACTGAGCTGCCCTAATACAAGGGTCCCTGACCTTTGAGATCTAATGCCTGATAATCTGACATAGAGCTGATGTAATAATAGTAGAAATAAAGAGCACAATAAATATAATATACTTGAATCATCCCAAAACGATTCCCCCGACCCTGGTTCATGGAAAATCTGTCGCCAAGAAAACGAGTGCCTAGTGCCAAAAAGGTTGGAGACCGCTGTGCTAATCTCTTCTTCCACACGCAGACATTATCCACCTTATAAAACCCAGCCAAACTGATCGCTCTAAGAGCCCTGCCCCAGACGCCCTCCCCTCCTCTGAGCTCTGAACCCCTCCGCCAAGTTTCCACCCCTCCCATGACTCTCTAAGCTCACCTGTCCATACTTCTTATTTCTTTTGCTAGGTCATGAGATTGTTCTGAACCAGGGATGACTATTATCCCCTCTGACTCCCTCTTGTAGCCTAGCACTTTTTGCAATAGCACCTGCTTCATAAATATGGGCTGACATAAGATTAAAACAGAGGCCCCAAGAGAGTGAGACTCCCTGGTCCAATTCACAGAAGGGGGTGCTGAGATACAGTGGGTGCCCAAGGTGCTTGGAGAGATGGGGACCCAGAAAAAGAAGGAACCAGGGAATAGTCTCCTATCCTAAGAGCAAGGGGTTCACCTGCACCCCCAACTCTCACCCCACTGCACTTCACAGCATCTACGAGAACAGTGCCAACCTGGATCCTATGGCATCTGGTGGTCAGACCATGACTGCGAACATCTTGCGTTCCACCCATGCCTTCAGTTGCATCGCTGCCTCCCTGTCCCCCTGCCTTCAAAGTATAACTCCGTGCTCTTGTTCACACCATTTCTCTCCCTCAGCTGTTCTTCTCACTGCTTTATGTGAGCCTAATCTTTAGAACTCAGCTGCAACTAAACCCATCTGTTAACGGTCCTCCTCCTAACCTCTTCACCAGTATAACGTGATAGTGCCGATCTTCCCTCCACCCATCAAGAGATGAGTCTATTTCTCCTCCCCTTGAATCAGAGATGGCTGCATGATTTCCTCTGGCCAAACAGGCGATGCCAAAAATGACATAGGCAGGGACTTGAAAAGTGTCTGTGAACCAGGGTCTTGCTTTCTTTTGCTGCCCCTGAAAACCCTGAAACTGCCATGGGAGGAAGCCCAGGCTAGCCTGCTGCTAACTACCAGACCTGTGAGAGAATCCACCCTGGTTCACCCAGCTGCCAGCAAACCTGCCAGCTGACCACGTGAATGTGAGACAACCTGGAGGAGGCCTGCCAAGAGCAGCAGCAGGACGGCCTGCCTAAGCTCAGCCTAAACCACCAGTTCACGTAATTACGAACTGAAAACTGCTTTATGTGTTAAGTTTGGGTGTGTTTGTTACGCAGCAGTAGCTGACTAGATGAACAATTCAGACGTCTCCTCCTTCGTGAAGCCGCCCACCCTCCCTCTGGAGCTGAGCTGGGGGCCCCTGCTCACTGCTTCCTTTCACTGTGCTTATCACATTGCATTGTAATCATCAATTGAATTATTTCACACATTACTTACCCTGTGCTACCCAAGTCTCTGGGCTTCTTTACAAAAGCCTAGCCTCCCCTTGCTGCCTGCTATCTCAAGCCCTTGCTCAGAATAGGTGCTCAAAACACATGCAAGACAGAACAAATGGATACTGAACACTTCTCAGAGCTTGGGATCCTACCATATCCCCCCAGCCCCTCCTCCTCCTAATCAAAATCTCCGTGGCCCTGATTTGAGAGTGAGTGGGTATTGATTGGCTCTGACTGCATAGCTTCGGGAGCATACTCTGCCTCTATATTCCTTAAATAAGCCCCGTGCCTGTTCGGTGTGTTCACAGCAGCCTTGATTGCAATTCAGCCTTTACCCCATTACTCTTATTTATAATGCGGCAGAGCACAGAGCCCCAGGCCATCAGCAGAATGATTACAGGACCCTTTTGACTTGCAATTCCACACCATTCAGAACAATTTAAACCCGCCACAGATGGTGCCCTGTGGCAGGAAGAGGACCATGAGAGGAGGCCAGGCTGGGGCTAAGGAGGAGAAAAGGACCCTCTTGATTTTCTGACCGCATCAGAGGAGGAGGAGAAAAAGGCTCAGGATGTCCTAGGTCCTTCTGGACCAGGGTAGGGAGCTCCCAAATGATGATAAATCATGGACTTCTCCCACAGGGTCAGGCCCAGGGGTCCCTGTGACCACTGCTGGACTCCTTTTTATTTGATTTAAATTCCATCCTCCTCAGTAAGAGGACAGAATGTGGCCCCCAAATCACCAGACCACCAGTCAGGAAAGAATTCCACTCCGGTCTTGGCTCTGTGACCCTAGGTGCGACCTCAGCCTCCTCATCTGTCAAATGGGAGGACTGATCCTTCCACCCTAACTCCTTCACTAGAAGATTGGAAGAAGGGAGAAACTCATGGAGAGATATTTTGAATAAAATGTTGTCTGTGCCAAGTTCATATTGTGATTAATATTATTGAACCTGATGGAAGAGGCCTGCAAAACTGAGATGAAGAGGCTCTAGGAGAAAGCCTGCAATTCCTTCCTATGTGGTAACACGCCAGCTCCCTGGTACAGCCCAGGATGAGGGCTAGGTCTTTGAAACTAGCCACCTGGGTTCCCACCTCTGCCACTCTATGAGTTGAGCAACCTTGCAGAAGTCACCTAACTTCTCAAGGTCTCATTTTCCCCATATAAACTGGGGGGAAAGCATCATAATAATCACTAGAGTGTGGCTGGCAGGAAGGCACAGACTACACTCCTTCATCCCTGTATCCCAGTGCCTAGAACAGTGCCTGCTGTAACATAGCCTCTTTAATAAAATAATGGAATGATGGACATTTATTAAGTGCTTATGATATGCAAAGCTCTGTTTCCAGCTGTTTGCACATTTTATCACATTACATCCTCCCAACATCTCTATGGCTTGCAAATAACAATAAATCCACATATGGAGTGTTGAGATAATGCGTCTGGACAAGGCCTGACACCAGCCTTACTCGGTGAGGGCTGTAACTAAGCGTGCTGCTTCTGCCACCGCCTCTTCTGTGCTACACAAATATGCTGCCCTTCTGCCAATTCAGGTGGAGGTTTGGGCTTACTTGCCCTGAAGCTCTGGGGGCCTGTCTTTGACTGTAAATTTCTGGAGAATAAGAATCACAGTCTGTCCAATCACCCCTTCTGGGTACTGTGGTTTCAACCTAGACTAGCATCTGGAGGTGGGACTAGGAGCCAAAATCTCTGAAGTATCACACCTCCCCACCCCCTTACCCTACTGCTGGCTCCACTTCCAGAACCACAGAAACTCAACTCAGACTGAGCCAACTCAGCCTTCGCCATGACAGGCCCTATGCTGGTGCTTTCAGACTCCACTTTCCTGAGTCTCTACTTCTCCTGTAGAGTCAAGAAAACAAACTCAGAGAGGACAGGGAATTGTCCCAAGCTTTTGAACTGTGGTGCTGGAGAAGACTCTTGAGAGTCCATTGGACAGAAAGGAGATCAAACTAGTCAGTTCTAAAGGAAATCAACCCCGAATATTCATCGAAAGAACTGATGCTAAAGCTGAAGTTCCAATACTTTGGCCACCTGATGCGAAGAGCCAACTCACTGGAAAAGACCCTGATGCTGGGAAAGATTGAGGGCAGGAGGAGAAGGGGGCAATAGAGGATGAGATAGTTGGGTGGCATCACTGACTCAATGGATATGAGTTTGAACAAACTCCAGGAGATGTGAAAGACAGGAAAACCCAGCGTGCTACAGTTCATGGGGTCTCAAAGAGTTAGACATGACTTAGTGGTCAAAAATAAAAATAGTAAATCAAGAATTGGGTCAGCAAGAATCCAGCCTCTGGACATCAAGGACAAACTCTTGCGCTCCACATGCCAGGTTCTGAGCAGCTTCCTGGCTTCACCAATAACCTGCTTCCCTTTCTGAACCTCACTTTACTTACCTGTAAAATGGGAACAGCCACACCATCCCAGGAGGCTGTTCAGAGGATTTACTAGAGAATGCTGTTAGTGGAAGTGGTGCCTGGACCATACTCTCTATCTTATTGTGAACTGTCTTGCTGTCAAAGAACATGGAGAACCATGTCTCCCACTCCACAGTTTGTATGGGGTCTTCTCATCCACAAGAGCCAGTTCTATCACACAATAATTATAAATGGAAACTGGGAGCAGTGTTGTCCACCCCCCTGGTGCCCCATGCACTCATCCCATGCACCTCCATGACTTTTTGTCTTTTCTGAATTTTTCTCTTTAATGACCACTTGGTGGTTTAACTCTGACCACCATCATCACCACCCAGGTTCCTGTCCACAGAGTGATACATTAGGAACACACTAGAAAGAGTCATGTTACCAGAATGTCCTTGTGATGAGCAAGTGTGCCCATCATGAGGCCAACTAGGCAGTATGCTGGCATGAGAAGTGGGGACAAGGTTCGATAATTATCTCTAGAGAATATACACAGGAATCAGCCCAGGGGAGTCTTCGGAATGCAGGGAGTCAAGTTTGCACAACTTCAAAGGACCTGAAGAGATGCCCAGCCAAGTGACATGTCATCTCAGAGGCACGATTCCTCCTCATGAACGTCTGCCCTGCTGTACTTCCTGGAAGGCACCCACATCTCCCTTCACACACAAATGCATATGTTCTCACACAGTCGTTTTCCCATGCATGTGCAAGAATACACAGACTGAAGCATTCATGCATGAACGCAGACCCCAACACAGAATATACCAGGCTGTGCGTAGAATTAGAATCGTATGTACACCCTGCAGAACTGCTCCCTTCCTTACACTAGCGTCATGAGTAGCCATGCATCCTGTGATACACGTACACGGGCCTCTCCATGAACACACAAACACACACATGAGCACCCTCTGACAACATGGCAAACACAGGCATATGCAAGGCCTCACACATGCACACTCCGTGTGTTCACCCTATTTGCATACTGCCGTGTGTGCTCTTTCCTACACACCCAAACTCACACATGTACATGCACTGGTATCTTATTCAGGTGCAGATGGCCACATTCGTGGGCAGAAATTCACATTCGTGCTCGAGCGTGGTGCACATACCCAGGATAGAGGTACTTCCAGCCTGAGGACACACCCCAGCCCTCATTCGTGTCTTCATATAACTGACATCTGGGAAAGGCCCTCTCAGCCCCAAGAATATCCCTGGATCTGTCCTCCAAGAGGCCTGGTTTTGCACTCAAGGAGAAAGACCAAATCATCGCCTGCCCCACGGTCTCTGAAAGCTATCTCCTCTTTTCTAGTATGACTGACAGGCCCTCATGGAGCAAAGGAGAGCTGAACAGACTCTGTTCCTCAGCTGTCCATCCACTTAATGCTTTCTGATTTTGTTCCAGGGGGAAAAAAAAATTCCTATTTCAGCCCACAGTCTGATGCCCTTGAAAGAGAAAGACTCACATGAGGCAGACAGAGGCCACTGATGCCGGATCCCGGGTGGCCCTGATGACATTCCCACGGGGCTCTGACTCTGTGGATTCTGCAGGCAGCTTGGCTGGCAAGCCAAAGCTGGTGCCCTACACGCAGGGCCTGGAGAGTCCAGCGTGGAAATAATGTGCTCTGATCCCCCTCATGCTATTCTGATAGCTGCACGATGCTCGGCACCATCACACGCTGAACTCATCTGAGCCTCAGAATATTCTCCACGGAGCTATCTGCAAGTCCATTCTACAGAGGGCAGACTGGGCTTCCCAAAGGGGAAGCACTTGCTAAGGTGCCATGGCAGCCAATCGGGAGCAGGCGTGCTGATGTGAATTTGGGTCTTCCTGCCCCAAAGCAGTTTCTAGACTCAGGGGAACTGGAAGCAAGCAGGCCAGCTCTAGGTTATTGCCTGGAACCTTGCTGACTTCGGGTGCCCTTTCAGGAGACTCTTTCCAGAGAAAAGCACTCAGGGAATCAGACAAAAAGGCAAGTAAGGATAACACATTTGAGGGGAAGGAGGAAAGGAGTAAGGAAGGAGAATAGGATAGTTTGGGAAGAGAAGGAGGAAGCGAAGATGGGGATGAAGGGAAACAGCTGAAGAGGCAATACAGTCCATGTTCCTTCTCGTAATGTCTGCTGAACACCTTCTCACTCGAGTCCTGTGAGAGCTGCCGGTGGGATTCTCCTCCAGGGAACTCTCAGAGGAGCACGGGGGCAAGGTCTCTTTCATGTTAAAGTGGGTTCAGCTGTTTCAAAAATATTTGCACAATTACTTTCCAAATCAGCAAGGAAGGAGAAATGCAAAATGACCTTAACACACCTCCCCTGTTCCTGGCCATAAATCTGCTCACAACAACAAGCATTAATTGCCCATCAACCCTTTCACACAGAAGCTCACAATCCATTATACATTCATAGATATATGTGTATGTCTATACATATGGATGCATACATATTATATACACACACACACACACGCATCTGGCTCAGACAAATGACACTAAGCAGAGATCACATGGGATTTCAACATTCAGACCACACAGCCACGTCCCTGGCCCTCGCTCTAAAATGCTCATTCCTCTTACTGCCCCTCTTACTGTAGTTGCATCTACGACCTGAGATGGCTGGCTGGTCTTGACAGTACTGGCTGCTTAGCAGAGGAGAACACAGCTGGACAGCCCCTGGGAGATAATCCAGGGATCGCAACACTTCACTGAGGTCGGAAGAGGTGAAGCGTCTTGGCCAAGGTCACTGTACAACAAACGTCTGGACCGGGATGAGGGCCTGCCCTTCTGACCCCCAGATCAATGCTCTTTTCTGAATATGCCCTGTGACAGGCAATGCATTTTCAAGATGAGAAAACCTCACCTTGAGGTCACTGACCCAAAAGGAGGAACAGATATCAGAGAGCTCTCCTCTCCTAGACAAGCGTGAGAGGGCTAGAGAGGAAGTGATCCTTCCATCCCTGGAGCAACAGGTTTAAAAAAAAAACAAAACAAAACAAAACAAAACAAAAACAGATGAGCCAACTGAGGCCCGAGGAGAGGAAAGGATAAGCCTGAGATAAAATGGAGATAAAATGGCATCCAGTCCCATCGCTTCATGGCAAATAGATGGGGAAAAAATGGAAACAGTAACAGAATTTATTTTCTTGGGCTCCAAAATCACTGCAGACAGTGACTGCAGCCATGAAATTAAAAGATGCTTGCTCCTTGGAATAAAAGCTATGACAATCCTAGACAGCATATTAAAAAGCAGAGATGTCACTTTGCTGACAAAGGTCCATCTAGTCAAAGCTATGGTTTTCCAGTAGTCGTGTATGGATGTGAGAGTTGGACCATAAAGAAGGCTGAGTGCCAAAGAATTGATGCTTTTGAACTGTGGTGTTGGAACAGACTCTTGAGAGTCCCTTGGATGGGAAGGAGATCAGAACAGCCAATCCTAAAGGAAATCAACCCTGAGTATTCATTGGAAGGACTGATGCTGTAGCTGAAGCTCCTATGCTTTGGCCACCTGATGTGAAGAGCCGACTCACTGGGAAAGATCCTGATGCTGGCAAAGACTGAGGGCAGAAGGTGACAGAGGATGAGATGGTGGGATGACATCACTGAACACAGCTCAGTGAACATGAGTCTGAGCGAACTCCGGGAGACAGTGAAGGACAGGGAAGCCTGGAGTGCTGCAGTCCATGGGGTCACAGAGTTGGATGACTGAGCGGCTGGACAACAAAAATGGAGCAGGTTTCTCCAGCAAAATCTGGGCCCCTCTCCCAAAGAATCTGCTCTGACCAGCACTGGAAGCCACTGAGTGTTGAGGCTAAAGAGCAAAGAGGTGGAGACAGGCACACCAGGAGCTTGGCTCCAGAGGTGTCACTCACCACTCCAAGATCTGTGACCAGAGCCAGCTCAGGGTGTATGGCCGGAGGCCACACGGCTTAGTTAAGCTTAGTTAGGGCTCTGCTGTCACCATGCTGAAAAGTGTTAATGATTTGTGAACAAGGTGCCTCACATTCTCACTTCAGAGAGGTCATAGCTTCAACGCTTCCCCTTTAGCGGCCTTAGCAGCCTTAGCGGCCTCAGCGCTGAGTTAGTAGTGATAGAGCTGATTTGGCAGTGTATGGACTCGGCACGGTCTGTGCCTTGCCTGCATCATCCTTGGCACACGTCTTCCCAGTACAGGCTGATAGATCTTTCTCCTAAAGGTACCCGCACTCCACCCGGCTCCTTCTTGACCCTCGTGCAGAGGCCAGAAGTGCCAGGGGGTTTTACTGTCCTCCACCTGCTTCACATAGCCCTCAGCCAATGGCAGATTGGGAGGTGGGGAATCCATGCCCCAGCTTGGGATGATCTTCCGTGTATTCTAGACTACTGGGCTTCACTTGTAGCTCAGCTGGTAACGAATCTGCCTGCAATCCAGGAGACCTGGGTTCAATTCCTAGGTCGGGAAGATCCCCTGGAGAAGGAAACGGTGGCCCACTCTAGTGTTCCTGCCTGGAGACTCCCGTGGACAGGGACCTGGCAGGCTAGAGTCCATGGGGTTCCAAGAGCCGAACACGACCGAGCGACTGAAGCATCACCATCACCAGACTATCCCCTAGAGTTCCTCAGTGGGCCTGAGTCCCTGATGCCCACAGGAGCCCCTGCTCAGCTACACACCTTTCACTGGGTCCTTGCCTGGATCTGCCTCATTTGCCCTCTTGGGGCTTATTGGGACCACTTCCCAAATACATTACTTGCCCTCATCCCCTTGTCCCAGGGTCTGCTTCTAGAGGAGCCTAATTTAAGACAGAGCTGCCGTGAGCCTCATAAAGATACTGCACGTAAAGTACTTAATGAAGCGTCAGGCATAGATTCAAACCCTCAATAAATGGTAGGCTTACCACTACCTCCCTGCCAAAGCTACTTTATGAGAAGATGTGAGGAAGATGACAGAACATTATAACTGATCTCTAAATTTACCCTTCTAATGAAATCACCTCCGCAGACCCTGCTTGTGGCCAGTCAGGAATGATGCTCATGATCCTAGGACCCAATGCCAAGGGAAAGCTCAAGGAATCACCAGGCTCCCTTCCTGGCCTCAGCAGCAAAAGGGAAGCACAATCCCACCCAGAACCTCAGAGCTTAGGAACTGAGCCTCTTGTCTACTCTTTAACAGATGCAGAAACTGAAGGACAGAAATATGCCCAAATATGCCAAATGAACGTGTGAAGGGCACGTTCAGAAGAACTCAGGTGGTCTGTCACCTATTCTAATAAACCTCATTATTCATGATTTATACTTTCCTTTTAATTGCCCAATGTGCACACACATACATACTAGAAAGTAAGCTCCACAGCTGCAAGGATTTTTGCCCGTTTTATTCACTGCTGCGTCCCCCAGGAACCTAGTGGAGCGCCTAGCATATATTAAGTGCTCATTAATATGTATTAACTGAGCAAATGCCCTTCCCATGAAACCCACCATATATCCCTGCTGAAGTTCTTTCTGGCTTTCCTCAGGAGGAAAATTCCAAAGGGGTTCGGAGTTGGCCCCCATTATGATCAGAATAACATGGTTAAAATGGGGACCTGGAGCCAGACCACCAAGGGGACCCCTGACTCCACTAGTTAACCTCTAGAAGACTTTGGGCAAGTTATTGACCCTTAGTCTCCCCAACTTTAAATAGGACAGCTGACTGCATTTATCCAAGGAAGTATCGAAGGTAAAGCACCAAGCCCAGGGTCGACACACAATGCAGACTAGTCCCCTCGCCTCCAAGGCTTCCCTCTTGCTGCTGATATAGTAAGGGACATCTTTCTGCAGGTGCAGAGGATGAGTGCACACCTTCCCATTTGTATCAAATTAATGAACAGAAAATAACGACCTGAGAAATTTATATCCTCCTCCAGTGGCTTCTGGCCCTCCCACTGACCCCCAGGAGAAAATATCAGTGAGGGGCTGCAGTGTCTCTAACAAGCCAGAGAAAGCAGCCCACGGGCTCAAATCCCCTTGGCTGCTAGCCCCAAGGGCTAGAACGTAACCTCAATGCTTTTCTTTCATTGTACTTATTTTTATAGTGGCCTTCTAATTTTAGAATGTGATGCTAGTTTTCCATTTGTCTTCATGATATTTAAGTTTCCATTTATAATACATATATCACTTTAGGAAAAATAAAGAAGAGAATGCAGATGTGGCCACAATGATGATGATATTCCTGAAATAATGAAGATTTGGGAGTTTTGGTCTAGACTTGGCTCATAAGTCTCCCTAGAACAGGGGCATGGGGTTCAGGGTTTCGTACCCAATCCTTCATTCACTTATGTGTTATGACTTTGAATGGACCTGTTCGCTGCCAGAGCCTCCATCCTCCAATCTCTAAAATGAAGAGATCAGAAGTCTGAGAGCTCTGAACCTTTTTGAAATGTGTTGAATCCTTTCAGGATTCCAATAAAAACTGGAACAAATCTGTGCAAAATGCATCAAGGCCTTGTGGCCACCCCACCTGTCTTCATGATGTCTCACTCCCAGTGAAAGTTTGCAGACTCCAGAGACTGCTGGCATCCCTTTGTCTACTAATGTGGTTTCACCTTTTATGTCACTTCCCCTCTCCCTGCCCAACTCCAGACAAAGGAAATAAAGCCACCGATAAGCTCCCTTAATTAGAAGGTTCCCTGGTGGCTCAGACTGCCCGCAATGCAGGAGACCTGGGTAAATCCCTGGGTCGGGAAGATCCCCTGGAGAAGGGAAGGACTACCCACTCCAGTATTCTTGCCTGGAGAATTCCATGAAAAGAGGAGCCTGGCAAGCTTGTAACCCACCAAGCTTCTCTGTCCATTGGATTTCCCAAGAATACTAGAGTGGTTTGCCACTTCCTTCTCCAGAGGATCTTCCTGACCCAGGGGCCTGCTGCATCCCCTCCATTGGTAGGGGGATTTTTTTTTTTTTTACCACTGTGCCACCTGGGAAGCAGGTTAAGCAGCTATATTCCAATACAAGATAAAAAGTTAAAAAAAAAAAAAGACCCCTCGTTTAGAAACCTGACTCACTGCTGCAGAGCTAACACACAGCCCTGGGTGCCACTGTATCTCCTTTGCCCCTCTCTGTCTGCACTGAAGTCCCTTGGGTGGGGTTGGATGGAACGGGTCTTGGGAAGGACACATGTGTGGTTACAGCAGACCTTCAGGATGCTGGATCCCGGTGGCTCAGTTGGTAAAGAATCTGCCTGCAATGCAGGAGAACCGGGTTTGATGCTTGGGTCGGGAAGATCCCCTGGAGGAGGGCATGGCAACCCCCTCTGGTATTCTTGCCTGAGAAATCCATGGGCAGAGGAGCCTGGCGGGCTACAGCCCAAGGGGTCACAAGAGTCGGACACAACTAAACCACCACAGGACACTGAAACCCTGGGCTTTGGTGCCGACCTGACTCCTCTCTTTGGATTATTTCGCATCTCCCGAGCTCTAGCCCCAAGGAGCCTGTGAGCACAGGACATCCAAGAGACAGAGCAATCAGACCTCCCGCTGCTGCAGTGAGGCCTCAGGGCGGTGGGACTAGCATTCAGCTCATCAGTGCATCAGAGTGAGAAATGCGGCTCCGGGATCGTGCAAACGACAGAGCGGTAATACACAGCGGGTGCTGATTAACTTTACCTTAGGGGACAAGCACGGTAAGTCTCCTGGACAGACGCTGCCCCAGTGCAGCCGTGAAGAGTGGACAGATGTGTGCCAGGTGAAGATAACAGGAAAAGCTTTTTGGACACAAAAGTGCAAAATCCATGCTGAAGAAAAACAAGTCCTCGGGTGCCCCTGGCTCATGACACTGGGGACACGGCCTTCCGGGTGACCTCGCAAAGTCACGGAGACGTGAACCTCCAGCATCGCCCAGTCCCGACAGGTGTCAGACACTGGGGATGATCTCGGTGTGAACCACGTGGCCATCTGTGATCAGAAAGCTCAGGATAGAGTCATCACCTGCACTGAGGACCAGGGCCTGCCTGTCTCCTGGCAAATCGGAAAAGGGTATCTAGGTCTTGAAAGCCAGACCAGACAAGACCCGTCTTCTCAAGGTTTTAAACATTCTTTGGAACTTTCTTTTTTCCTTTGTGCCTTGACACTGATGTTGCTGCTTCTTAAATGCTCCTTTCACCCCTCTCTTCCTGCAAATCCCTTCCCTATTGGGAACAACAACAATAAAAAAAAAAAAGTATGTATCACTTCCCTAACTAACAGGCAAAGGCTTTTAACAGGTTTCTAATGCACTGCTAGACAACGCCTTAAGGCTTGAATCCCCAAGGACACCTCTCTGAAAAGGATACAGAAGCTGTAGCTACTGGGGCTTTAGATTTTATTGTTTTCATAAAACACTACTAAGAATGTGTCTGTCTCACTCACAGGCAGACACACTCAGAGTGAGAGTCTGCCTACCCCCACCCTGAATGTTTAAGTGACATACAGATGGAAGCCTAATTTATTTTGAACAAACAGCATCCCAGGAAAACCAGAGTCTGCCTTAGCCATGAAGATACGGGGTTCAAAGAATGGGTATCGGTGGTCAAATCTGAAGTTCACTTCCATCTCCCAAAACCTCATTTAAACCTCTTTAGTTCAGTTCAGTCGCTCAGTCGTGTCCAACTCTTTGCGACCCCATGAATCGCCGCACGCCAGGCCTCCTTGTCCATCACCAACTCCCAGAGTTCACTCAGATTCACGTCCATCGAGTCAGTGATGGCATCCAGCCATCTCATCCTCTGTCTTCCCCTTCTCCTCCTGCCCCCAATCCCTCCCAGCATCAAAGTCTTTTCCAATGAGTCAACTCTTCGCATGAGGTGGCCACAGTACTGGAGTTTCAGCTTTAGCATCATTCCTTCCAAAGAAGTCCCAGGGCTGATCTAAACCTCTTACCAAGATCTAAATATCACTCCCCACTTTATCAACTCCAACACAAGCCCCTGTGGCCCTACAGCTGCCCTGTTATTTCCCCAGGGTTTCCTGAGTCATGCCATACTCAGCTCTGACCTAAGTGGGATTATTTAAGGACAAATTCTTTCAGATCTTTTCTGGTCTCCAAAGCCTTACCCTAACCTTTGATATTTTTATAGGTGATGGCTCAGATTCTTGTGAATTCATATTCCACCAGATCGTCCCCTAAGACCACCTGAGTCAGTTAAGAAAGCTGTTGGGAATTGGTTACAACAGTAGGACCCAAGAATGATCTGAATTTCAGATACTACAGTAGGAGCATGAGAGAATTTCTCAGCTGGGTACCTTCGGAATGGCTCCTTTGAGACACACCTATGACCTGAGTAACAAATACTTACTCCAACATACCCTCATGTTTTCCATCAAAATACTTGGAATTTAGAACCTCAAGCCTTGTTAGCATTATACATGCTGACACCTTCCTAAATGACCTAGGTGCTTCACAAAGTTTTATGAACTTGAAAATATTATACAAAGTAGGTTTCTCCCCTTTGCTGTATTTTAAAGAATAAGCACAGAAATACTTTAGGAAATCCTTATGGAATCATAAGTAGTGAAATGGTAGAGCCTGTCTTCCAGTTTCAAGAATAGCAACCCAGGAGCATCTATGTACTCGACCAAGGTGCTAAGACAGTGAAGCTCAATTGCTTCACCAGCTTCCCCCCAAATGCCAACCGTGGCCCATGGATGGGAGGCTGACAAGCACGTGGCTCTGGAGCCAGCCTGGATTACAATCCCACCTGGATTTCTTACCAGACATGTGAACTTGGACTAAATCCCTCTAACTCTCTATAAAACTCAGATTCTTCATCTACAAAAAATAATAGGATATCACTTTCCTCCCCAGGGCTGCTGTGATCTGTGCAACATCTGGAAACAGAAGTTCTTAGCAAATATTATTTCTTTCTTCACAACTTTGTACTTATTTCTTTGAACTCTTGAGCAGAACTTCTCACTGTGCTTTCAGTTCCCTAAATTCAGTCGAGTGGGCCAGCTCTCCCTAACTCTGACCTCTTAAGTTACGTTTTTGCTAGAGGACTTCTTAATTTGAATCTCCCACTCAGTGGAAAGATGACAGTAACAGGTAGTATCAATTGAGGGCTTGCTATGTGCTCAGAACTTCTAAGTGATCTAAATGAGTTATTTACTTCATATCACCTTCACAACAGAATTAGGAGGAAGATACTCGTACCAATCCCATCATGCTGTCGTTCAGTCGCTAAGTTGTGTCCGACTCTGCAACTCCATGGACGGCAGCCCGCCAGGCTCCTCTGTTCTCCACTATCTCCCAAAGTTTGCCCAATTCATGTCCGTTGAATCAGCGACGCTATCTAACCATCTCATCCTCCGCTGCCCCATCATACAAATGATAAAAAGCAAACAGACATAAATGAAGTGCTAAAAGATCTGATCACTAATTGCAAGTCACACACTGTCTGGAAACCCAGCCCATGCAATTAACCACTCCTCTGAAATGGCTCCCCTGACTGTGGGCTTTGAAATCAGGCAGCGTTGTGAAGTGTGTAGGCTCCGACAGAGACTGCCCGAGTACAATTAAGTTCCTACACACGAACCTTCAAGTTGTGAACTTTTGAGGATACGAACGTGCGTTTGTAAGTAAGCTCTCATGTCTGGAGTAAGTCACGTGTGTGCAACTTCTCCAAGTGGATGCACTTTTCTGTACTTTACTGTGCGGTACTGTAGGGCTTCCCAGGTGACTCAGGGGTAAAGAATCCACCGGCCAGTGTAGGAGGCACGGGAGACTTGGGTTTGATCCTAGGGTCAGGAAGATTCCCTGGAGTACTGGAAGAGGCACTCCACTCCAATATTCTTGCCTGGAAAATTCCATGGACAGAGGAGCCTGGGGGGCTACAGTCCATGGGGTCGCAAAGAGTCAAGACACAACTAAGCGTGCACACATATATGGGCTGGATAGAGTACAGAATCTTTATTTTAAGCCCAGCATGTCTAGAACCAAGTATAGAAGCAGTAGTAATATAGCTGGTACTATGGTACGTTTCAGGGTACTGTACTGTAGGAATAAAAATGTTTTGCTTCTGTGTTTGTTTTTTAGGCATTATTTGTGCGAAAACTATTATGAACCTATTACAGTACAGTACTATATAATCAACTGTGTTAGCTGGGTACCTAGGCTAACTTTGTGGAACTCACAAACACGCCCTTGCAATGGAACCGATTCATATGGAGGAGATTTACTGTACCTCCAGGCAAGCCACTTCCCTCACTCTGTGCTTGGAGATCTCAGCCATCAACTAGGGGTAATTAAACAGTAGACATAACTTGCTGAACAGTATTGATAATCCAATGAAAGGGAAGGGTGGCGAGGGCAGGGGAAGGAAGGAAGGACAGGAGGTACGGCAGGCTTTCTCTCTATGGCAGGGCCTTTACTCTCTCTCTATCTCACAAGAGGCTCTCAAGGAGCAGGAGGGAGGAGAGGCCCTGGAGGGATGATGCTGTCGGTCCCTGGACCGCAGTACCCTCTGTTCAGGAAGCAGCCCAGAGCCCCGCCTGGAGGGACACAGAACAATGCTCTCCTAGTCGCCCGCCTCCTGTGTCCCTGCCCCCAAGAAGAGCGGGGCGTGCTGCTGGGCCTCCCACTCCCAGGTTCCCTGGCGGGCACTGCAGGGAGGAGGGCCACCCACAGACCGGTGCGGGGCTCGAGGCTCCGTGGCAGACAGACAGCTGGCGGGGTCCGAGGGCAACGTGGACTCCGGCCTGGAGGTCATTCTGCCTCTGAGGCCAAGAGAGGTCAGAAGCTGCCCAGAGTCCATGAAAGATGGAGGGGAGCAGAGTGGAGCTCAGGAGGGTCCCGGCGCTCCGCGGTCGCCCTTGGCTCCAGGACGATGGCCGCGGAGCCCCGGCTCTGTTCGCCGCTCCCGCTGTTGCTTCTTCCTCCTTTGTCGCCCTGTGCCTTCCCGTTTCCCCTTCCTCTCTATGGACCATCCACGGTCACCAGGCTGCCTCCTCTGTTTCACCCCACTTCTGCTTTCCCCCTGCTTCCTCCTCGCTGTTACACACTTGCACACACTCACAGGCACACACACATACACATAATTCCATCTCCCTCAGATTGCCGAAGTGAAACCATTCTGGAGCCTTTTATGCTGTTGAAATAGCCTTAGACCCCTAAATGGGATTTCCAAGCCTCAGGGAGCATCCTCCGTATACATCTCCATATACAGTTCTGCCTCCATATACACCATACACCGCCCCCACCCACCATAAGCCCGTGGCCCTTCGAATGCCAGCTCTGAAGAGGCACTCAGGGCCGGCTCTACTCGGCTGTCACTCACTGCTGCATCAGGAGAGGCTAAAACACGCCTGGCAAACAGCAGCTACTCAGTACAGATGCGCTGAATGAACACAGTCAGGAATGTAAGTTCATGACCCCATTTTATAGGTGGGGAAACCAAAGTTCCGAGACAGCTAAGTCTCCTGCCCAGGATCACACTGTGAGTTAGCAGCAGAACCAGGATTTTGCCTGGCCTCTCATTTCTTACTCCCCAGCTATCAGGCTACTGTCAAACCCAGGCCTTTTTTACAAGACGCTTCAGTGCCCTATGATCCTGCGATCCTCCGGGGAGGGGCAGCACTTCCATCCACTGCCCGTCATCGCCCCCGCTGCAGAGACCACCCACCTCCCCCACTAGCCTTGGGAGAACCACAGGGAGGACTCCCCAGAGAGAGCTGGCCCTGAGACAGGAGCAGCCCTCCTGACCATGGGACTGGCAGCATCCCTGACACTCGGTGAAATCAGGCCAAGTGCCACCCTTAGCTGTCCACTCCAGGGAGGGGCCGTGACCCAGGGCGGAGAGCCACCAGGACTGGGTGTGTGGAGATGGTTGAACCCTTGGTCAGAGGTAGTGGGACCTCAGCAAGGTCCCAGATCCAAGGTGGCCCAGAATCTCTCTGCTTTCTTTTGGATTCCTGTTGGAGCCACAGTGGAGTGCAGGCAGAATGGAGCTGCCGGGCCAAGTTACATGATGCTCACTAGCGAGGCTGAGTGGCCCAGGGTAAGGGCGCTATCTATATCTGGGGCTAGCCTGGCTGAGTTCAAACCCCTCCTCGGCCACTCACTGGTCTGTGTGCCTTTCACAGCAGCTTGTGTTCTCTAGGCCTCAATGTTCCCATCTATAAAATGGGGATATTATAATAATGCTTCTATCCTTGAATTTTGTGAGACTGAGATACACTATCATGTGTAACATGCTTACAACTTACAACTTGGGAATAAAAAATCTGTATCTTATAAATGTTAGCTATTATCATCACCGTTCATCTGAATATAACAGGACCACAGTCATCTCACAGCTTAGGTTACTCCAAACTCCCCAGGCATCTGCTAAGGCTTGGTCTGTCTTAGACTTTCCTGCTTCCTGGCCGAAGGAAGAAGACAGCTGGGAGATTCAGCGGATTTTGAAGAGCCTCTGGTACAAGAGAGGCCAGAAACCCAAAGTGAAAGTGAAAGTCGCTCAGTCGTGTCCGACTCTTTGCGGCCCCATGGACTATGCAGCCCCTGGAATTCTCCAGGCCAGCATACTGGAGTGGGTAGCCGTTCCGTTCTCCAGGGGATCTTCCCAACTCAGGGATTAGGCCCAGGTCTCCCGCGTGGCAGGTGGGTCCTTAACCAGCTGAGCCACCAGGGAAGGCCTGAACCAAGTTCAGGGCCAATTCAGTCGTGCTGTGCTCTCCAGAGACCTGTCACCTGTATCTGTTTTCCCAGCGTGGGGCACCAGGTAAAAGTGAGTGTTAGTTGCTCAGTCTTGTCTGACTCTTTGCAAACCCGTGGACTGTAGCCCACCAGGCTCCTCTGTCCATGGAATTCTCTAGGCAAGCATACTGGAGTGGGTTGCCATGTCCTTCTCTAGGGCATCTTCCCGACCCAGGGACTGAACCTTGCTCTCCTGCACTGCGGGCAGATTCTTTACCATCTGAGCCTCCAGGGCAGCATGGCCACTAACCCAATCACGAACATGACTCTGGCAGGGATTCAGCACACAGGTATGCAATATACTCCTCTTGTGATGAAAACGTGGGGGCCTCCAGTGGAAAGGAGGTGCCTACAATCGCCCAGGACTGCCCAAGCCAAATGATGACCTAAATTCTGTGTCCCAGCCACTGGCTGTCACGTCTTCCTCCCGGGCACCCTGGGAAAGGCCCAGGGTTCCATTGGCTCCCAGACCTCACTGTGACAAAGCACTTTGTGAAAACACAGTTCTGCAGAAGGACTGACCCCGATGCCGGTTCTGCTGCTGTGAGGGGTGGGGGCTCAATTTGTCACTATGGGAGGCAAGTTAAGGCAGCTTGTGTTTTACACAGGGTACCACTTGGAGAACTGCTTTTTCCAAAGTCTCTTGGGAAAGTTCCTTCCCTTTTTGCTCTAAGAGAACCATTTATTCCAATAAGATCGAAGTAGTCGTTAAGGGCCGTGCTCCTCTCTGAACATGATTTTTGTTAAATATGTAGTGAGGCCTGTAATGAGTCGTTTTATGCAAATCTACCGTTGCACCTTCATGTGACAAGTCCTGAATGTAATTTCACCCATATTTTACCCCAGTGCTTTCTCCTGGCGGCCCAGTGAGGCATCCAGCCTAGCAGAGAAAAACAAAAAAACCAAAAACCTAGATTCTATCAATTTATAATTGTAAAGCCTCAGATAAGTTACTGTCCTGTGAAATGGGAATAAGAACTTCACCCCACTCCACTTTAACTGTAAGTGAGGAGTCTGAGTTTCTGCTTGTTAGTGGTCCCAACTTCACATATGAGGAACCCAAGGCCAAGAGATCAGGACATTAGTTAAAACACCTGAGATCCACAGGACGCTGGGTGGCACACACGGGCTGCCCGATTTCTCTCCTACCTCCTGCGTTCGAGGATCTGATGCACTGAAAGCTGACTTAAATAGGGATTGCTTTAAATAAGCCTTTTGGTCCTCTTACCCTCAAAACGAGGACAGTGAAAATATCGACTTCAAGAGGCAGCAGGGAGTCAAATTAAGCTACCAGGTGAGCTTGTTCGGTAGGTGGGGGAGAGACGCATTGATTTAAGAGATCACAAAAGCTTGTTTCCCCTACTTATTTAGCCCCAGTAAGGACTGATAGGGCCCACATGCGGTCTCATTGATAAGATGGCTCATTATGTCAGCCTTGCAAAGGAAGAATAAAATCACAGTGGTCCGTGAGACTGATCAAATTGCCCAAATGGCATCCTGTTATCTCACTGGTGCCTATCTTCTCAAAGCTGCGAGACCACCAGATTCCAGACCTCTGGCTACGTGACCGTGCCTTCAGAGGATTTGTCATTGGTGGGGTATAAGAAGGACTCCGTCAGAAAGGGAGGACGCTGGTCTTCCTTCAGGGCCGGTCACCTCTTTTCGCTCTAACAAATTTCCCTTTTCTTGTCTGACTGCCCAGCTCGCTCTCTTCTTCTCTGCACTCGCTTTACAAGGACCACTGGGATTTTCCTCAAAATGCCTGTTTCCAAGGCCTACCTTCACTGGCCTCAAACAGGAATCTGGCAGGGGCCAAGGTATCAGTGCCCACCTGGGCTGACTTTGTGCCCAAGTCTGAGAATCAACACACAAGACTGTTCTGCATGTCTCGCAGTGGAAAAGATGGAAAGACTTTTCCATATAAGATCATATTTACTTCTTAGAATCAACCAGTTAGGAAACAGAGAGGTTAAGCAAGGCCACAGAGCTAAGAACTGGTAGCTCTGGACTTCACATTCCATGAAGGTCTAACTGTAAAGTCCATGCTGACCCTATACTATCACTTTGCTCCTCTTTACTGACGAGATCCAGTACCTCTGCTTCCTTGCAAGGCTCTTGGGAGGTAAAACCTCTCCTGTGTCCTCAGACTCTGGACAGCTCTGGGAGATGTATGAATCACCCCTTTCAGAAATCTCTGGATTCCTGACCTAAAGCCTAACCTAGGACTCAGATGGTCCCTCCCAGACCCCAAGCTCCCCACAGGGGCCACCCACCACCACCACATCACAGAAAGAACAGCAGCCCATTTCCTCTTTGCATCCCTTCCTGAAACAAACACAAAGCAGGAACGAAGAAATCCTCTGGAAGTTAAAATGTGAAGTGTGGAGACAGTTCGGGCTGCTGGGCAGCCTGACATCCCGGCTCCTTGTTTTCTCCCACACGTTCATGATGCGTAAAAATGCCTGTCTCCTCCACCACTCTGTCAAGCAGGGTCACGCACTGTGCTCCGTCAAGTTTCCTTCACTTAATGTCAGACACAGACAGGAGGAAAGTGAAGTCCCAGGCCAGCTGGTGAGAGGCACACAGCCACTTCAATCCATGGGAAGGAGACCTGGCTATGAGAGGCATCTAGGATGTGAGTGCAGGCTCTGGGGCTTTTGGCAATGGCATCCCCTCTCCGGGTCTCAGTTTCCTCATCTGTGAAATGGGGTTAAAGTTCCCAAACCACAAGGCCCAGCACTTCATACAGCATGAGGCATACAGTGGGTGCTCAATGAATATTTACACATCGAAGGAGGAATTGATGAGTCCCTAAGCAATGATTCAGTGACACGCCTAGATCAGTACCAGGTCAAGAGCAGATGCTCAACAAAATAGTTGTGACGCTGGGAAAACCCCTTCTCTAGCTGCAGTTCTCTGTCTGACTTCCCTGGTCCTCTAAATGACCCAGAACTTCACAATCTCCTCCCCACCCCTCCCCCTGCTCGGGCATCCAAAGTCGAGTTCCGTGCTCAATGAATGAATAACCTCATGAAACGATTCAGGCTAAGGTGCCAACCGCTGCTAGTGACTAATTCAGATGGGTGGCACCAAGTCACAGGTTCCATCTGCCTTTCATTCATTGTCATGAACAGCCAGTTCTGAGAGAGGAGGGGTCAGCACTGTGACAACATTAGGAGACAGGGGTAGAGTGGAGCCTGGGCTAGAATCAAATCAAAGAGGCAAAACCAAGCAAACCACCTTCTCTAGCAGGCCAGGTTCTGATGTCCCAGGGCCAGACTTCTCCACCTTGGAACTACTGGCATTTGGAGCCGGATCATTCTTTGTTGAGGGGAACCTCCTGTGCTAGGTGGGATACTGAGGAGCACCCCTGGCACCCTAAATGCCAGCAGGATCTCCCCCTCCACAGGTTGTGACAACCAAAAATGTCTCCAAACATGGCCAAGTGTCCCCAGGGGGACAAAACTGCCTCCTGGAGAGAACCACTGGTCTAGAGTAAAAATAATAAAAATGTACCACCCCAATAATACACATCAGTCCTAGGTGTTCATAGGTAGGACTGATGCTGAAGCTGAAACTCCAATACTTTGGCCACCTGATGCGAAGAGCTGACTGATTGGAAAAGACCCTGATGCTGGGAGGGATTGGGGGCAGGAGGAGGGGGACGACAGAGAATAAGATGGCTGGATGGCATCACCGACTCAATGGACATGGGCTTGAGTGAACTCCGGAAGTTAGTGATGGACAGGGAGGCCTGGCGTGCTGCAATTCATAGGGTCACAAAGAGTTGGACATGACTGAGTGACTGAACTGAACTGAATAATACAGAACTAACCAGCTGCAGGGTCTTGAACACACCATGGCATCTCTTATACCTGCAAATTCTGTTCCCTGTGTCTGGCGTCTCCTCTCCCTGTCCTGTTCCCGCCTCTGCCACCTGGCTAACCTCTACCGCTCCCCACTCCTGGGCCAGTCTCTCCACCAAATCTCCCACAGCCTCCTAAAACCGCAGCAGCAGAAAGATGCTTCCATGTGTGCCAGTAAGTTATGCTCGCTCCGTCACTCTTGGTTATTCCTGCACACCCCTGAAGGAAACCTTGCCTTCCTGGAGGGCAGGGTCCCTGCCTTAATCATGCTTTAAATTCTGAGCTCCTAACACCATGGCCTGGGACTGAATAAATAAAGGCAGGAGCCGAACACTGACGCTTGCTGATTGCCTATGACGTGTCAGACCCACTGGGCATCTTATGTCAACATGTCCTCACGCCGACGTCCAGGCGCTTTACAGGCTATTATCACCACACACGTCTAGTGAGTAAAGGCCTCCTGGAGAGCGGGGAGGACTCACCCAGCGTCACACAGCCAGTGAATGGCACCACAGGGCGTGTGGACTCAAGCCTGTGTGGCTCCCGCTCCGCCAACCTGACCTGTCTTTTCACGCGTGAGTTCACCTGTCTTGCTTCCCATGACAGCCGAATGACAGAGCCCTCTGCCATAGCTCCTTGGGGCTCCAAGAGCACCCTACTGCTTGCTCTCACACTAGGGCGCCCCCAACCCTGCTGGCTCTGGGCAGTGGGGTGGCAGACGGAGGGATGTGGGTGGTGTCGACGGTGCATCCTGACTCCAGCACCGCACACGCACAGGTGGGCTCTAGCTCAGAAGCGGGGTTTCTCCCCAGCTCTGCTTTCTAAGCAGAGGATGCGGGCATCTTCAACACGTTCTCCTGTCTCTGGCGGTGTTATTACACTCCTTCAACCTACCCAGTAATGGGGACCTTCGGGGGCTAGAATAGAAACAATGATTTTTTTCTCCTCTCTCCAAGAGTCAAGACCAGAATTTAATAAAGGGAAAAAAAAAATACTAAGGTATTCCAATTCCTCCTCTCTGCAGTTTTTTTTTTTTTTAATTTAGTTTTAGGTGTGATGTTACACTGACAGTCCTGAGGGCTGAAGTTTATCCATTCTCATAATAGGTCTAATGCAGACACAGAGTAAGCCATTTTTATGCACACACACACAGAGGCACGCGCACACACAGCTTGAAAAATAAAACAATTTATCTCACAAAAACAAAGAAATCAGCTGCAATAAACTGATCTGGGCACAGTTTACTTGTCCCATCTCTAGATTCCTGAAGCCACATTCTCAAATGCAAATTGACATTCCAGGCAATCAATTAAGACCTTCCCTCTGGCCAAGCACCACACCACTGTTTGATCCTATCTGCTTTCACTAAGTGCCTGGGATTGACTTCTTGGTTCTGGCCCTTCCCAGGCTGAGTCTCTTCAGAGAATATGAACATTAGCTTCCAAAACCTTTTATGGCTTTGCCAACCTTCCCATACCCCAGTGAGAGGCCCCCAACTCTGCAGAATAACATCCTGCCTCCTGCTTCATCCTGAATCACCAACACTGCATGCAGAAAAAGAGGTTGGGAGGAGTGGGGAAGGCTCCATGACGACAAAGAAACCTTCTACATTAGAAGTCAACGTGATTTCAGTGTGAAATACATCCAGGATTGACTCTCATTCCAATATGAGATATGTCCCTCACGTGGAAGCATGTAAGAGACATTCTAATTATTTTTTTCTATTCATGTGCATTTTTCCTTTCTGTCTTTCATTGTTGGAAGCTAGATATATAACATATACACTTTGCAGATGAGGAAATAAAGGCTCAGAGTAAAACTGAGTTGAATCTACTGGCATTTAACTCAATTCACATAATCAAACAATATTTACTAACAGCCTAACTATCAGCTGAATCCCACGGTAGACCCAGGGGTCACAAAATGGAGCAAGACAGACAAGGCCATGTGCCCTTCTACCCGGGGAGAAACATGTACCAATCAGACATACAGTGCCCACAGCCATACAGAAAGCTGGCGGTGGGGTAAACACAGCGAGGCCGGAGGCTGAAGGAGGAGACCCACCCCTGGAATGATCTTGCAGGCTCATGGGAGGCTGCAACAACTCTACTGAGAGCTGTAAGGTCAGGAGGGCTTTCAAGGAGAACAAGAACAAAAGTCTTGCATCCAGAGGAAGCAGATGTGAATACACAGGAAAAAGCAGTGAATATGGTTCCTTCAAAGAACTGGACGAAGCGGTGCACGGCTGGTACCTAGGTTTGAGGGAGCAGGGACAAGGCACGCAGGCGATGAGGCCGGAGAGATGAACAGAAGTCTGGCTCCTGCCAGGGCTTGCAGGCCACGTTAGGGTTGAGAATTTCCCCTGATGGCCTGAAAGGAGCTTCCGCAGAGATTTAAGCGCCTTAAAGAGAGATGAGATTTGTAGGTCAGCCCTCTGTCTACTCTACCTGCAGAAGGGAGAGACTAGATCTGAAGGTGGTTGGAGGTGGTTAGGCGTGGCACTAAAGAAAATTTATTGCAGGAGGCAGGACCTGTCCTGGGTGACGTACAGCTAGAGAAGCAAGGGTGCCTTGGGCATCCTGAGGGAAAGAAAAAAAGTTGAGCACACTGCATGTTGTGTTTCAGGAGCAATAAGCCTGAGAGGGCAGGAGTGAGATGTTGCTGGAAAAGCTAGTTGGCGAGACTGCGGCATCATCCATGTAATGTATTTAATACTAAAGTAGGCAGACAAGAGACGCCATCTGAAGTGTAGATTCCTGGCCCTGGTCCCTCAGGGAGAGACCGGTGACAAGCCAGGCTCTGGCAAGTCCAGCACAGACTGGCCTGCCCTCCCAGAAGCAAGTACAAGGGTGCCCTGGATTCTCACATGGCGGGTCTAGGCCAGAGTGCAGGGCTTGCCTCTCACCTCCTGGCCCCGCCACACAGACAACACAGCACCCCCCTAACCTCCTCTGTCGCCATGCACTCTCCAGGCCCCCTCTCTGATGTCTGCAGGAGCAGCCCACTCAGCTGGCCCAGAGTCTGAGCTGGGCTGACCTAGACAGATCATGTGACCGAGAGCCGGGCACTTGAGACCAGAACCCCACTCTCCTTACCGGGTTCAGAGGCTCCTCTTCCCGTCTCTCACCAGGCTCTGTAATGATGAAGGGTAGCTCATCAATTCCCCTCCTAATTACCTGCTGTGTGTCCCCGTGGAGACTGATAAGGAAGTAATTAGGATGGACATGTGGGGGTTATAGGAAGGGAAAATGTTCCACTGTCCAGATAAGACCACTTGCCCACTACTCCCTTCCCTGATAAATGACTGAGCAGGACTGGGCGATTTTTAGAGACAGAGAAGCCAAACGGGGAATCGGGGAAATGGAATGGAAGCAGCGGGCTGGAAATGTAGCACGTCGTGTCAGACCAGTGGGGGCCCTGAACTCTCTCATCAGCTCGGGAGCCCCAAGCTCCAAGCCTTCGGACACCAGCGTGTGTGCTCAGCCGCTCCGTGGTGTCTGACTCTGCAACACCATGGACTGGAGTCCACCAGGCTCCCCTGTCCATGGAATTTTCCACGGCATGGGTGGCCATTCCCTACTCCACTTTGGACCCCAGGCTGGCATTTAAATGAGGGAAGCGGAATGGATGGGGGAAAAGTCAGTAGCACATACATGATGATAAATGACAAGTGACACTCAGCCTTAGGGACAGGACTCCATATCCCTTTCAGAGGAGTCAACACAGCGGCACCCTGGCAGTGCATTGCCATGCAGGAAAGAAGCCCAGTGTTGGCAGCTCTTCTCATTTTTCCAAGAGAAGCTGGAAATCCAGCTGTTGTGTGAAATTTCTTTTATTTTTTTTTCCATTTTGGAAACCTATCCACTTAAAAAAAAATTATTTTATGAGCCAAGCAAAATGATATCTGCACGCCAGATGTGGCCTGTGGGCAGCCAGTTTGAGATCGCTAATTTTAATCCAATGCCTTCTTTACAGACACAGAGACTAAACAGACAATTGGAGTCAAAAAGGACCTTGCCCATGGTCACAGAGCAAGTTTACGGTGGGGCCAAGGCTCAAACAAACTTTTTTAACTCCCATCCTCCCACTTTTCACAATACTAAAAGCTGGCTGCTGATCATAGATCACAGGGAAAAAACAGGCATGTTAATAACACCAATGAAAGAACATTCTACAGCAGGAAATGAAGAAATCGCTTCCAGTGGTGGCAGTAGGGGAAGGAGGAAGGGTAGACAAAAGGCTTCATATGGAAGGGACTGAACCACATATTGTTTTCATATGAGAATCTTGGAGCAACCACTTCTACATTAGAGGGTTGAGGTTGAGGATATGGGCACAATCCCAACCCTTCAAACAGCTGGGTGGTAGACTGGAGTAGGGGGAGGCAGACCCATAAAGCGATACAGGTGATAAAGTGTTGCAAGTGTCAAGAAAGGATCTTCAGAGAAACAAAGCCAACAAAAGAGGTGTGATGATGACAAGAAGATTTTCAAAGATAAAATGACACTTAGGACAGAGTTTGAAGGATAAACAGATTCCCAGTGGATAGGGGTGATAAGCTATAGGTCAAACATCAAGGACTGCGACATCTGAGACCAAGAGGAGGGCATGGATTCCAGGCAAAGGGAGCATATAAGGAATGATCCTGAGATGCAAAGGCAGGGGAGCATATGTATTGGGAAGTGGAGGTCATTTTAGCTACAGGGTTTGTTCAGGAAGGTAGCCTAGAATGGCAGGGCTGAAGAGCAAAGTCAAGCCCACATCTGACATGGCCAAGTGTGCAAAGCAAAGAAGGATGTATGTGTCAGGTAGGGAATGGGCAGCTGCTGAAAGTCTGTGAATAAAGAATGGAGGTACTGACATTATCAGTGTGTTGTCTAGGGAAGAGTCACTGGGTAATATGTATACAGTGAACTGGAGGATAAAAACCTGATGCAGAAGCCCCTTGGAAGGTTGCTAAGAACTCACAGGTCCTTGTTCACAACCTGTTGAGCAACTCTCATGATCCAGGTGCTATGCTCAGAGCTGGAAATCCAGTGATGAAGAAAGTAACTACTCAATACACAAACTGCACACTCAGCATGCACCCAGCATCCTTTGAGAAGAGGGTTTCAGCCTCAATCACCTGAGAGCCAAGCACAGAGCTTGACATAGAATAAGGGCTCAGGAACATTTGCTCCATTTATGTGGACAGGCCCAAAGGATAAACTGAAGGGCCAAATTTGAGTAACTCCAGTAGAGCTCAGTTAGAACCAGACATGGAACAATGTTTACTGGTTCAAAAATGGGAAAGGAGTACGTCAAGGCTGGATATTGTCACCCTGCTTATTTAACTTATATGCAGGGTACATCATGAGAAACTCTGGGCTGAAGGAAGCACAAGCTGGAATCAAGATTGCTGGGAGAAATATCAATCACCTCAGATATGCAGAGAACACCACCCTTATGAGAGAAGGCAAAGAAGAACTAAGGAGCCTCTTGATGAAGGTGAAAGAAGAGAGTGAAAATGACGACTTAAAACTCAACATTCACAAAGCTAAGATCATGGTATCTGGTCCCATCACTTCATGACAAACAGATGGGGAAACAATGGAAAACAGTGACAGACTTTATTTTCTTGCGCTCCAAAACCACTGCAGATGGAGGCTGCAGTGATGAAATTAAAAGATGCTTGCTCCTTGGAAGAAAAGCTATGACCAACCTAGATAGCGTATTAAAAATCAGAGATATTACTTTGCTGATAAAGGTCCGTCTAGTCAAAGCTATGGTTTTTCCAATAGCCATGTATGGATGTGAGAGTTGGACCATAAGGAAGGCTGAGCACCAAAGAATTGATGCTTTTGAACTATGGTGTTGGAGAAGACTCTTGAGAGTCCCTTGGACAGAAAGGAGATTCAACCAGTCCATCCTAAAGGAAATCAGTCCTAAATATTCATTGGAAGGATTGATGCTGAAGCTCCAATACTTTGGCCATTTGATGCAAAGAACTGACTCACTGGAAAAGACCCTGATGCTGGGAAAGATTGAAGACAGGAGGAGAAGGGGGAGGCAGAGGATGAGATGGTTGGATGGCATCACTGACTCAATGAACATGAGTTTGAGCAAGCTCTGGGAGATGGTGAAGGACAGGGAAGCCTGGCATGCTGCAGTCCACGGGGTCTCAAAGAGTTGGACACAACTGAGTGACTGAACAAGAACGGCAAGCAGAGCCCAGAGGCATGGATAAGAGAGAAGATACACAGTGGAGATCAGCAAAGATCTCTGAATCTGAGATCAAGATTCTGAACCTGTCTTGGGATTTTGTAATTGTTTGCAACCCTGAACAATTCCCTTTTCTGGCCTGGGTGCCAGTTTCCACATCTACAAAATCGAGGTGCTTGAGCTAGTTCAGGCTTGTATGTCCCAAAGGTCATATGTGAAACTGAAAACATGCTAAAATGGGGTAGATTGAGATGGAGGAATAGAGTATGCTGCTGCTAAGTCACTTCAGTCGTGTCCGACTCTGTGCGACCCCATAGACGGCAGCCCACCAGGCTCCCCCGTCCCTGGGATTCTCCAGGCAAGAACACTGGAGTGGGTTGCCATTTCCTTCTCCAATGCATGAAAGTGAAAAGTGAAAGTGAAGTCGCTCAGCCGTGTCTAACATGTGTAAAATCTCTGAGTCTGAAAAACAGGGTGTCGAGAAGAGGACGGGGAGGAAAGCCAGATATGGTACCTTTGGGGCTACTCAGAGCTGAGGAGCTGGATATCTGCCCATTTCCAGAATCACTTGTATACCTTGACCTGCTCGTGGAAAGACCTCAGGTTGAATGGCCATTGCCGTTTCCCCTGACTTGCATTATTATAATTACTGAGTTCATTGGTACTCTGAACACTGCAGAAAAGCACTTTCCAGATGACTGTTCATTAATCCCTCACCACCCCTGGGCATGGTAGAGACTACAAAGCAGCCTCATTTTTCATCCCAGGGAAATGGGCACAGAGAGGCGCTACAGAGTCACCCAACTAGGCGGACGCTGAGTCAGGACTCGAACTTCGGGTCTTTTTCCAGCCATTCATCACCAGCCCTGGGGTGGATCCAGCCAGAGAGGCACCAAGTGATTGAACGAATAAGCAATGAGTTGCTGCAGGGAGAAAGTGATGGCAAATCCTCTCCAGAATGGGAGACAAATAGGAGTCTTATGGAGAGAAAAAGAAGAGTAGATGCCCTTGGAGACTGAAAGGGAACCTGAAGGCCTTGGGTACCATCCCAAGGAGTCTGGGGCTTAAGAGATGTCTTATCTAAGAAAAGTAATCTCTGCTAAGAGGGTCATGGAAGGTTCACCTCTGGTTGGAGAACCAGAAATGGGTGACCTGCTACAGGAGGGTGGGGAAGACTTACAGGAAGAGAAGGTATTTGAATTGATCGTCCTGAAACAAGTCACACACACACACAAAGAGCAGAGGAAGTTCGATTCACAGCTCTGAGCAAACGGCAGCTGCTCTGCCTTCTCCAGGTTAAGCAGTAAATTTGTCCAACTCCTGCTTCCAAGTTTCTCATTCTTTAACGTGCATTCAGGGTCTCTGTTACTAGTGGGTAAGGGTGAATCAGGACTGGGCTTTGAAGGAGCAGAGGAGAGGAGAACCACCCAGAAAGGGGGAGAAGAAAACCTGTTGTTTTTAATCAACTAAATGACAAGGGAGGGGAGCAGGAAAGAAGGAGAAAAGAGTGGCCACAAGCACTTACATCTCCAAGATCACTTGGCAAGAGGTGAAAGCTCTTAGGACTCCATGCAAAGTGGGCCCTGCTCGGTTGCTGCTGAGGTCATAAATGCAGGGCCCAGAAAAGCCAGGAGGTTGTAACAGTAATAGCTTCCGCTGATTGTTTACTGTGTTCCAGGAATGGCACCAGACACTTCAATAATACTGGACACGATGACCATTTTCAAGCACACACTGTCTTGGGAGACTGTGCTGGGCCCTTCTTGTGAGTGAGCTCTTTTAATCCTCAACCTGCCCCGTGAAGTGTGAACTATTATCACTGCTAAATCGAAGCAAAGAAACTGGGGCTCCGAGAGGTGATGGAGTTTCCCCAAGGTCATCAGTGGCTGGCATAACAGGGACTCAAGCCCAGGATTCGGTGACCCCACAACCCTCACTCCTAACCTCTCTGCACCCAGTGGAAAGTGAAGGTGAAGTCACTCAGTCTTGTCCGACTCTTTGCGACCCCATGGACTGTAGCCTACCAGGCTCCTCTGTCCGTGGGATTTTCCAGGCAATAGTACTGGAATGGATTGCCATTTCCTTCTCCAGCAGATCTTCCCGACCCAGGGATGGAACCCAGGTCTCCCACATTGTAGACAGACGCACCCAGTGGAGCACTTATTTATTTGTACCTATGTTTTTTTCATTAGAAACTTCTCACGCTCAGTCATGTCTGACTCTGCGACCCCATGAACTATAACACACTAGGCTCCTCTCTCCATGAAATTCTCCAAGCAAGAATACTGCGATGGGTTGCCATTTCCTCCTTCAGAAGATCTTCCCAACCCAGGGGTCAAACCCATCTCACGTGCATTGCAGGCAGATTCTTGACCACTGAGCCATCTGGGCTTCCCAGCTTTTCCATTACCAGGGGCATAAGCTAATGTGGCCTGAGACCCTGAAGGAGAGATCCCCAATGAGCCTGGCTGCTCCCCCTTCATATCCTCCTGCCAAGATCGCTCCGGCCAAGGAGGAATGATCCTGAAGCCATAAGGCGGTAAAGAACCCTTCACTGTTCTACATACTCTGCCCAAGGCTTCAAGAAACCCAACTGGCATGGTTAAGATGAGCCCAGCTGAGTCAGAGAAAGGGAGCTGAGCCAAATGCTGGAGACAGACGGAAACACAGAGCACAGCTTTTCACCCTGAGCCCCTCTCCAAAGCCCCTCTAGGTTGGTTCCTGGAGGACTCCTTGGGGATGGATGCCGGCCCAGAGCACAGAAGGGAAGAGAAAGGAGCAACACTTTTGACTTTGAGCATGAACTCAGTCAACAGCCCACAGACCCCATCTGGACTTCAAAACCTCAACTTGACCTTTAGTGTAAAACCCTGCCTCGACCCAAATAACCTTTTCTCTGGCCCCTCTGCACCAGCCCCCTTCTCTGTGTCAGCCACCAAGAATACAAGTAGGGAGAGAGAACACTGCAGAGATGGTTCACGTTCCATCCCACTCCATCGAAAACATAATCTTCTCTCAGCAGGAAGAGAACCCCCACCTCCAGTTTAGCTAGGCAATTTCCACCTTCCCTTGGAGCTGGATTTAACTACACACCTGAGTCCTGGATACAGGGATGGAAATGGAAATTAGCTTAACTTGTAGAAAATCCCTGAGACGAAAGGGGCATGCCCTTCTCCTGGACTTTTCTCCTTCACGTGGCTAGAATATGGACACAGTGGATGCTGCTGGTATAGCCAAGTTGGCGTGGCTAAGTCACTTCAGTCATGTCCGATTCTTTGTGACCACGTGGACTCTAGCCCGCCAGGCTCCTCTGTCCATGGAATTTTCCAGGCAGGAATACTAGAGTGGACTGCCATGCCTTCCTCCAGGGGATCTTCCCAATGCACTGATCGAACCTGCAACGCTTATATGCCCTGCATTGGCAGGCAGGTCTTCTACCACCAGTGCCATCTGGGAAGCCCAGGCTGGTCTAGGAGGTGAATTTGGGAACGCAGCCCACGCACAACAAAGCAACAGGGTAAAAAGGACCCTAGGTGTCCTCCCGCATGGAACACCTGCAACAGAAGCAAACATTGATCTTGTGTAAGCCGCTGGGATGTTGCACTTCCTGTCACTCCTAGCTGAATCGATACTAACACACAGAGAAAGAATTAGATCATGGAGACTGTAAGTATCTTGACTGCAGCAGTCACATTTCCTATGTCTTGTGTTTATCCCCAAACAGTGTGGATTAATAAAAAGAAACAAAGGCTTGGGAGACAGGCTGGAATTAGAGTAGGTTTCTCCCACTTACTAGACAGCTTAATTTACCAGGCCTCAGCATTCTCATCCATTAAATGGGGCTCTGAGGATTAAATGAGATAAGCTATACTCCAATGGAGGAAGCTTCAGCTGTGTCTGTCTTGATTATTGGCATATTTATCCAGCAATGCTGGCAAGAAGTTATTGGCACATGGTGAACGCTGGAGAAAGAACTGAGGAATAAACGGGCAGTGTGCACCAAACACGTGCTCCTTTGTGGATGTACTTGGAACACTATTAACACTAACACAGTCCCAGTATACTTTCCCCATTGGATCTTCTGAGGATAAACCAAAAGCCTCATGACGATACAGGGAGAGGGGAGGAAGGTACGACTGTGACTTAAACGTCTGAGTTTGGCTGCAAAAACACTGAAGAAGGGTCTCTTTGCCCTTTTAAAGTTGGAAAGCAGAAAGATAATTACCTTCCTTTTTCTACAACCTTCTGAGAACCTTTCTCCTCAGCAACGGCTCCATTTATGCTCCATTTGATTTTCACACATATTCTAAGATGCTAATTTTCTCTCAGACTTTGCCAGGCAGGCTCCTCGGCTTCTAACTGAAAGGGACAGAACCCAGAAAATATGAGGCCCAGTATGGCAGAGGGGACCAGCTCCCTGCCACCAAGGAGCCTATAGTCTTAACACAAAATGTGAAGAGGAGAAGAAAGGAGCTCCTTTTTGTTTTTCGAGGACCTGCTTTGTCTCATAATAAAAGGACACAACTGCTTATCAGATATCTATGCTATGGCAGGCTCTGCGCCAGATGTCTTTTCCATGTGCTCTCTTACAACCTTTACAACAAGCCTACAAGGATGCAGGCTCATTCTACTTAATGGATGGGAAAAAAAAAAGTGGAGAAAATGGAGATTTCAAGGGCTTAACCCCTTAAGCCCAAGGCAAGAGCTGATGCCTGCCCACGCACAGATGGGTGTATGAATATTTATACCAGCATATTCACAATGACCAAAAGGCCACCCAAGTGCAGATCAACTGCTCAATGATCAACTACATAAGGTATAATGCATACAATGGAATATTCTATTACATTAGTCACTCAGTCGTGTCCAACTATTTGCAACCCTAAAGACTGTAGCCCACCAAGCTCCTCTCTCCATGGAATTCTCCAGGCAAGAATACTAGAGAGGGTAGCCATTCCCTGTCCCGGCCCAGGAATCAAATCTGCGTCTCCTGCACTGAAGGCAGATTCTTTACTGTCTGAGCCATGAGGGAAGCCCAGTGGAATATTAAATTGTTTTAAAAAGGAATTTACTGACACATATTACAACATGCATGAACCTTGAAAGTAGCATGCCAAGTCAAAGAAGCCAGTCATAAAATACCACATATTATACCACATATTTGGAGGAGGATGCTGGGAAAGATTGAGGGCAGGAGGAGAAGGGGGGACAGAGGATGAGATGGTTGGGTGGTGTCATCAACTCAGTGCACACAAGTTTGAGAAAAGTCTGGGAGATGCTGAAGGACAGAGAAGCCTGGCGTGTTGCAGTCCGTGGGGTCGAAAAGAGTCAGACACGATTGAGCAACTGAACAACAACATGGCAACCTACTCCAGTATTTCTACCGGGAGAGTCCCATGGACAGAGGAGCCCCGAGGGCTGCAGCCCCTGGCGATGCAAAGAGCTGGACACGACTGAAGCAACTGAACACGCATAAGCATGCACACCGCATACTGTATGATTCCATACGTAGGAAAATTCCAGAGAGTAGATTAGCGGTTCCTTAGGGAAAGTGAAAGAAAATGAAAGTGAAGTCACTCAGTCGTGTCCAACTCTTTGCGACCCCATGGACGGTAGCCTACCAGGCTCCAAGATACATGGGATTTTCCAGGCAAGAATACTGGAGTAGGCTGCCATTTCCTTCTCCAGGGGATCTTCCCAACCCAGGGATCGAACCTGGGTCTTCTGCATAGCAGACAGACGCTTTACCATCTGAGCCACTGGAGTGATCCTGTATGTTCCTTAGGGAGGTGTTCACTAAAGGCAATGGGGTTTCTCTTTGAAATGATGCAAAGATCTAAGACTGACCAATGATGGCTGTGCATCTCCATGAACATACTAAAATCCATTAAACTGCATACTCTAAATGGGTGAATTACAGCATGTGACATATATCTCAATAAAGCCTGTTTTTTAAGCTGATGGCTGAAACCATGTCTGGAAGGCTTCCAGCTCCTGTTTATGCTACCACATTACCTGGCCCTTGGCCTGTGCCACCTCACTGAATTCTGGGGGTGGTTCTGTGAGGTGAGGATGACTGTTCTCCCATAAATGAGGAAACTGAGAGCTGGAGAGGAAACATAAAGTATTCTCTTTCCAAAGGAATTGTTAATTCACAGAGAAGAAAACGGACTTTCTCAACATCTCCATGTAGAAGGCACCCACCTGCGTTTATTATAAACAGAATCTGGGACCCAGAACAGATCCTAAAATGATCTAATCCAGTAATTTTCAAACGGCTCAAAGTGCCCTCCCCTAAAGATGCCCAGGAAGGTCTTCTAGGGGACTGCAGGGTGATTGGGAGGATCAATAGAGCAGTGTTTAAATTCTGTTACACGCTGAGCTTCCAGAGAAGACTTCGGTGAAAAATTCTAAGACCACGTAGAAGTCACTGATCTTGTCCAACTTGCCCATTTTAAACATGCTGCTGCTAAGTCGCTTCAGTCATGTCCAACTCTGTGTGACCCCACAGACAGCAGCCCACCAGGCTCCTCCATCCATGGGATTTTCCAGGCAAGAGTACTGGAGTGGGTTTCCATTGCCTTCTCTGATTTTAAACACAGGATAATTCAAATGGGAGAGAAAGAAAAGTCTCTTTGAGTGACATGCTGAGTTAATATTAGGGCTGGGCAAGGGGCCAGTTTTCCTTCCCCTCCAAATCACACATTCTTCCCAGATTAATGGCCTGGAGCAAGAAGATGAGGTTCCAGAACTTGATTCTACTCACCAACTCATGTTCCAAACCACAGGTCAGCAAGCTCTTCTATAAAGGGCTGCTGCTGCTGCTGCTAAGTCGCTTCAGTCATGTCCGACTCTGTGCAACCCCATAGACGGCAGCCCACCAGGCTCCCCCGTCCCTGGGATTCTCCAGGCAAGAACACTGGAGTGGGTTCCCATTGCCTTCTCTGTATAAAGGGCTAGATAGTATGTATTTTTGACTTCGCTGACCATGGTCTCTTTAGCAGTCCACTTGCCACTGAAGTGGGAAAGCAGCCACAGACAACATGCAGAAAGGGGTGTGGCTTGTTCCAATGAAACAGGTGGGGCAGGGAGGCATCTTGCTGACCCCTGCCCTGGACAGACCCCTCGCTATCAGTCGTGTCTCTCCACAGGGGTGGCAAGGGCAGGACGTGATGGAGGCAGCGGCCCCTCCCCAGTGCCTTCGCTAGCACTGCCGAGGGCAGCAGCGTGGCAGGGGGTAAAGAACACGGTGCGGAGCCAGGCAGCTCTGCTTTCAGCTCCAGACTTTCAGTCATTCACCTGGGAGACGAGACTAACTTCTGGCTCTTTGAGCCATTTCTGTATTTGCAATAGGGGGACAACAGTGCTCACTCTAGGGGCCTCTGCAAGGAGCACTCCAAGTGGTGGGCTACCCTGATGGCTCAGTGATGAAGAATCCTCCTGCCAATGCAGGAGACCTGGTTTCAACTGCTGGGTTGGGCAGATCCCCTGGAGAAGGAAATGGCAACCCACTGCAGTATTCTTGCCTGGGAAATCCCCTGGCCGGAGAAGCCTGGCGGGCTACAGGGTCACAAGAGCTGGACACGGAGGCACTAAGCAACCGCACCAAGCAACCGGAAGTCGTAAGTCAGGGTTTCCGTTTACGGTGGGGAGAAGTACAATACCAGCAAAGCCAGCCTCACTCTCTGCCTTCATCTCCTAAAACTCTGCTCCTGCCCAGCTGGATCCCAGCCCTCTCCCAGCTTCAGTCACCATGCCTGTCCTGCTAAGCTCCTTTCACACATGCTGCTGCGCTCTGCTCACCACTGCCTCTCCCTGGAATTCTCCCCCTAGACCTTCCTACAGCTCATCCTCCTCACTTTCCTAGGCTCCGTTTAAGTGCCACTTGTTGGCAGAGTTTTCCTGGTAATACTATGTAAAATAATAACCACTGTTTTACCCTGCACCCCAGGCATTCGATCACATTACCCCATTTTATTTTCTTCATAGCCCTTCCTGCTACCTTAAATGCCGAAGCTATACATTTATTTACTTGTTTATTGTCTGTTTATCGCTATGTTCCATAAAGATCTTACTGGATCCTTCTGGTTTTCTCGAATCAAAATGGTGGCTGAAACATAGTACGTACTCAGTAAACATTTGTGGAAAGAAACAGAAAAATGCTACACACTGCTACACTTTTCTGAACTGAATTCACCTTAAGCTCCTACATTTGGGAAGTCCTAGGCTTGAATACAATACAAACACCCCCGTGTTAGAAAGGTCAGTCTAATGATATACCACTCAGTTAGGTACAGACTTACTTGGAACTCAGAAATCCTGTTTGGAAAGCTCTGGTCTCTAATGTCATTAATTGCCAAGAGCTAGCATTGCACTCAGAATGCAGAAAGCCCGTCCCGTTAATCTCCATATTAAATTAGACCTGCAAGGGACCTTGAACTCCCCCGACTTACATTTTGTTGACAGAGAAACTGAGGCTCAGAAAGCAGAATGGACTTTCTCACAGTCTTTGGTACTTAATGAGGAACCATTTAAACCAGTCAAGTCATAAAATTCCAGCACCCCAAGGTCCCTTAAAACCACCCCAACTGATAATACAGATGAGAGACCTCAGAGCAAGAGAAAAAAAAAATGGACTTGACCAAGGTCACACAGCATGTCAGCGGTAGAATCAAGACTAGAACCCAAGTCTCTCTGTACCCAGACTTCCACTCCCCATGCTGCTCTCTGCAGAGAAAAAGAAAAGAAAGAAAAGCAAAAGAAATTATTCCAGGCACACACTTAGCAATGCTCATAAATCCTGACAATATTAACAACACACGACAGATTCGTTGAACAAATTGGCAGCCAGTGTAGGCAGCTTTAGGAGGCAAGAGGTCTTGGGGGGTAAAAAAAAAAACCACCAGAACATAGAAATCTTCCCTTTCTGCTCTTTTCTAAGTCTTTCTTTAAAACAAGGGCTCAGCTGGAGATACTGGGGTACAGTAAGAGTTTGAAAGAAGCACATACATGGTGGTGTGTGTATACATGTGTGTGCGCACACACACACACGAGCTCCCAAGAGACTGCATATGGCATAATCTATTCGTAAGATGTCACTCATCTTTTATACAAATTAACCGCCACCCTCCTCATGCTGAGATTAATTTGCTCTTTGTTTCCTTGACATTCAGCTGGGGAGATCAGAAAAGAATTAAAGAAAGTTCTTCAGGAGGTGAAAGGGGAAGCCAGGGCTTCCAGGTGGGGGGAGCTTCCCTGGGGCTTCAGATGGTAGAGAATTCACCTGCAAGGCGGGAGACCTGGGTTCAATCCCTGGGCTAGGAACAGCCCCAGAAAGAGGGCACAGCAACCCACTCCAGTATTCATGCCTAGCGAATCCCCAGGGACAGAGGAGCCTGGTGGGCTAGCCCATGGGGTCGCAAAGAGCCGGACACGAATGAGCGACTACGCACAGCGCAGGGCTTCGGGGCCCTAGAAGCCTGGGTCATCAGCACCAGCTGCACTGCTTTCCCACCGGGACAAAGATGAAGCTTGCCTGCATCCTTTTCTGCTCCATCCTTATCCAGATACTGATGAGTAATAATAATATCTCAAGTCTGCTCCATGCCTGTGTGTCCTGACTGCTTTGCAAGCATCTTACCAAATCCCAACTCACTGCCATCAAGGTCCAGCCAGCTGGGTCTTCAACAAGGTTTCCAGCCTCAGTGAGGATGTTTGATTCTTCACCCTCCAGCCACATGGCTTCCAGAAGTAAAGGAAGCCATCCTCATCACTCCTCCTGCTTCCCAGGTGCACTCTCATCCCTTTCTTCTGTGCTCAGAAGTCCCAGGTCCCCCTGGGTCTGTACCCTCAGTGGAGACATGTCACATCATTCTCCCACAAGTGGAAGCTTGAGCTGCTGGGACAAGTTCTGCCGGGAATGGTGAATGTGAAAAGAAATGCAGGACTTCCCCGGTGGTCAAGTAGTTAAGACTCTGCACTTCCAATTCAGGGTGCTCGGGTTCGATCCCTGGTTGGAGAACTAACATCCTACATGCCCCACAGTGTGGCTGACAAATAAATAAATAAAAAGAAATACAAACCACTAGTTCCACACTCAAAAATATGGACCCTCCATGTCCCCCCTTATCTGTGTATCTGTTTGTTGCCATTTGTATGAATAAATAAGCCATCTAACATTATTTTTGGAAAAAGGAGCAATATAAATAAATACATAAGAATAAAGAATGCTAATGTTGAATTAATGAAGATGGGTTTTTTAAATACATATATGCAAATCACATTTAATGTGAGGAATCCAAGGAATCATACACATTCTTCCTGCACCTCTACTCCATGCAAAAAATTACCGTGAATTCCTACATGAGTTCCTGTTTTACAGATGGGTCTACAGAGTGCAATGGGACACGGGCAGACAGAAGTTAAATGGCTCCTTCAAGGAATAAAAATTGGTTAGCTACATGGCAATAACCTGTGACTTCTGGGTTCCAGAGATCAAAATCCCTGCACACTAGGCCCATCCAAACAATCCTGGTGAACTTATTAATATAACAGGGAGCAAAGGACAGAGAGAGCACTGCTGTGTGTTTATTACACACCGTATGTTGTACAAGACCATGGGCATGATCATGCCTAGCACTAGATGAGCTGATCGGCAAGCACTGTTTAATCCCGTTCTCTTAAAAACTCTATGAAGTAAAAGTAGCATATCCGCTTAGCAGATCCGTTTGAGGATGAGAGTGAGAAAGTGAGTTCCTGGAGGCAGAAAAGCTGGTAAACCTAGTCGGTACATACGTCTAACTCTAACACGTTTAACTTTCACTGTTGAGACTCCCTCTTAACGAAGCAGAAGTCAGTTAATGAGGGAGGTGGGGAGTCAGAGGGAGTAAATTCTCTGTAACTAATCGAGGAGGAAACGGCACCCCACTCCAGTACTCCTGCCTGGAAAATCCCATGGACGGAGGAGCCTGGTGGGCTGCAGTCCATGGGGTAATGAAGAGTCGGACGTGACTGAGCGACTTCACTTTCACTTTTTACTTTCATACATTGGAGAAGGAAATGGCAACCTACTCCAGTGTTCTTGCCTGGAGAATCCCAGGGACGGGGAAGCCTGGTGGGGCTGCCGTCTATGGGGTTTCACAGAGTTGGACACGATTGAAGTGACTTAGCAGCAGCAGCAGTGATCAAGGAGGAGAGACTCTGTTTTAAGTGAATAACACCATGTATGGCGCACTGGGTGAGCTCAGAGTCAAGGGGAGGAGCAGAAGCGCACACACGTGTCCCAGTATCCAAGGACCACACAGGGCAATGGCTGACCGATGCGTGTGACCGTGGGGAAGCTGACCCA